>NW_020897804.1:1399956-1685044 GCF_003984885.1 Neopelma chrysocephalum | reverse complement strand
CTTCTCTTCTCTTCTCTTCTCTTCTCTTCTCTTCTCTTCTCTTCTCTCCTCTCCTCTCCTCTCCTCTCCTCTCCTCTCCTCTCCTCTCCTCTTTCTGACCTTTTTCCCTGCATCAGTTAGGTGGCATGGAGCACACTGTCAGAGCACATCACTGCTTGCAGTTTCTGGTACTGCACCAGAGATGTTTTTACAGACATGTTTTTACCACTTAAAAGTATGGTCTTATATTATGCAGGCAAAAATATTCAGCGAAGACTGTTTTTTATTGCAAATTCCCAATGTTTTTTCCCCAAATCTTGTCTCTGGATATTTTCATTTTCATTTTAATCAGTTCAATAACCTATTTAATTATTAATTGGAAATTTTTTCAGCCACCTTGTTTTGGAATTAAGGTTTCTGAAAGAAAATACAAGGCAAAAAAATAACGGTTAATTTCCTTATTCTTTCTTTGTTCATGCAAACTCCAGTGAAAATCAATAGGTTTGAATCTCTTCTAACACCAACATTCCACTGATGTATTTTTAATGGACTTCATTGGAGCTATTCCTGATTTACATAGCCATCTTCAACAGAAAGATATGGTGAATTTGCCTTGGAAACAAGCCAGCAAACCCCACAAAATTTGACTAGTTTCTGCTAAAATCAGGAGATAAGGATTTATAAAGTTAAAAAAAAATGCTTATTTTAATCCACAACAATATTTAGACAATCTGGGCCTAAAATACAGGTAAATCAGTGGACTTCCAAAACCACATAATTTTAAAGTAAGAGTACAATGGAAGAGTGTATTTAAACATTGTTTTATTCTTCTAATATCTTGAAGCGGTTTACTGAGCTGAAACTATATATTCTTATTAAAAAGTTCAAAACTGTACTGCAGGTTTTGCATTCTGCAGATAATATGTGTCATCATAGTTTCTGATCAACATCTATTGGCCACAGCAGTCCAGGTATTCATGAATGTCTTCCTTGAGTGGTGAGGTCATTTTAATTGTGCTGATTTAATTAGAGAGGGAGAAAGAGTTTAAAATCACCTTGCTAGTTTTACTGCAAAGCCAAGATGCAAATGTGGACTTGCTAGATGCTTTAATAGCTGCTAAAAGAGATGGTTAAAGAGTGCTGGCATCACAAAAATGCCTTTTTTTTTTTTGTCAGATAGGCAGTTCCAGGTGTATTGACATGTCCATATTCTTGTAAAAAGCTACTTTTCAAAGTGAAGCTTCCAATAACAAGAAACATTTTGTCTTCTTTTCCTATTGT
This sequence comes from Neopelma chrysocephalum, assembly GCF_003984885.1. NCBI lineage: Eukaryota > Metazoa > Chordata > Aves > Passeriformes > Pipridae > Neopelma > Neopelma chrysocephalum. The sequence continues at coordinate 1,683,784 of NW_020897804.1, read as the reverse complement.
TTTTGCTGATTAACTTTTTAAAGTGAATTTCTTGAAATACGCCCTAAGTCTCACTTTCAAACATGATAAGGACACTCAAGCATCAGTTAAGGCCTATCTACACATTAACATTGTGCAAATAGATAAACCAGTATACACCCAATTTTGCATGCAGTTATAATGCTGCCAGCTCAGTTTTACTAGAAACTAGCTGAAGTTGGGATTTTTAGATTAGTATAAATTTGCTTGTTCTGTAGCATGGACTTTCCTGACTAGAAAACAAAATTAATGTTTCCCAGAATTGATACCACTGCAACAAACCTTTGCATGGTGCAGACATCTAGCCCACTGAAAATGGTTTTTGAAAATGTTCCTCAGGAGCAAGTTTTGGGTGCCTAATGACACACATGGGATGTACAGATGGGATTCCCAGAGGTGCTTTAGCACATATCCAGTAATGACTCACTAAATGAAAAGTGTTCACCAAAAAAAAAAAAAAGGAGATCTGAACAACTGCCTCTGTCACAGTGGATAAAGATGCTCAGTTTTCCCCTGGAATGTGCCCATCATGCTCTGAGCTAGCCACGGTGTATATGAGAGAGCTGAGGTGAGAAAAACACCCAGCTGCCAGCAGCAGTGACATTGGAACAAAGCTGCATTGTTATGGCTAGGAAGGGTGGCTTCTTATCTTTCACATACTACATTCCTGGTTCAAACAAGGAGGTACACACATTGAAATTGAGGTTCCTGATAGTCCTCCTCTCTGTCTTCCCTAACTGGCTTATCCCCTTACCTCTTCTACCTGCTTACAGGGATAGAAAAGCTAAGATCCATCAAAACCAAATCCTGGAAACAAAACTGTATGTAACTTTTGATCAAGGAAACTTAAAATTTCTTAGCAACATGTAAGGGGTGTGCAAAAAAGAGCTCAAAGGACAAGCAGGGGAAGAGAGATAAAAAAACTTTATGTATTTACTGAAACAACACATAGAGAAGCAGGGGTGCAAATGGATACATTGGCATCCAATGGGAAACCCTACGGTTTTGGGCTCTGTTGTAGCCCTGACCGCAAACATAACACCTGGGCAAAATGGTTGAGTTATATTATTTTTCTGTGACCATGTGGCACTGGGACTGTATTCTCCAGGGCAGAGCTGGACCTGTAGGGATGTTTTCCCCAACATACCACCCAGCATGGGCCAACACTCTGGCTCTGCAACAGAGATATTCCCCTGGGAGTGTGGCAGACACCACCCTGACATGGGGATTTGGAAGAGGATGGCAGCTGGATGGATTTGAGATCCGAGCAATAGTCTTTACAAGTGTTCAGGTCCCATAGCACTTTGCAAGTTGGCCTGCCGTCCTCTGCTCTGGGAGTAGATGTTTGAACTGTGAAGAAAACTACACCACCTCAGGGGAAGAGTTATTAGGAGTTTAAAAAGCTGCAAAAGTTCAGCCGAGACTAGTGTCAATGCTGGGCTTTGTACAAACTGAGTAACTAGTGATGATCAGTTTAGTAAGCATTTGGGGTTGTGACAATTATTTCACTGGGGACACACTTCAACATTTATTGAAAACTCATATTTATTTTAATATCAAAATATTAATTTAAGTACTTCCTGTTAGGTTCTCTTATTGAAGATGTAGGCCTAGCTATTCACAAGAATTCACAAGGAAAGGTCTATGTGGACAAGAAATAGGCCCAGGGATCACGTGTTTCATGGTGGAATACAGTCTGAAAAGTAAAACCCTTCCAACTTCAAATATTATTGTTTTCCTAAATTAACTCTGGGAGATTTTAATCTAGATCTTGGGTCTCTGCCAGGGAACACACACCGCTCCCCACATCCCTGAGAACATTGTGGAGTCCTGTACAGTGAGCTGGCATAATAATGAAATAGCAGCCAGTTAACTCTCTCACTTCTCCATAAAGTCGTCTTCTCTAATGCTGTTCTTCCTATAACTCATTGGAGTTCCCAATTAGCACCCTGGGTGGGGGGACACAAATCCTTTGTCATCTTTTGAGGGGTTTTCAGGGAGGTCACAGGACTATTTAGTGAAACTAAAAGGAGGACTTAATACACCAGATTACTTCCTGAAGTTCAAAGGGATAACTCTTCAATAATACTGATTAACAGGTCAGGCTGGATCAGGGAAGGGTAGTTAGGAAGCCTTGAGATGGTGCCTGAGAGGGAGTCTCACTGAGGAGGGAGGCAGGGATTTATGGTGACTGGAAAGCTCTGAGAGCACATTGTTTGGGCCTGAATTCAAGGGGCCACAGTGAAAGTAGGCTGGTCAAACACAAAGCAAGTGGAGTGCAAACAGGACCCTCTTCAGGGTGTACCCTTGTGCTGCATAAAGTGCATCCTTGAGCAAGCTTTTTGTCCTACCTAATTAAAGCAAATGGTGATGCTGCTCGTTGCTTATAGATCACTGTTTTCAATCCCTGTCAGGGAAAATTCTCCTGATGAACCCCATGGGATATAACCTGAATAGAGGAGGGAAGGTGGAGCATGGAGTTTTGCCAGCGCACGGAGAAGTTGTGTCTGGGTTCGTTTCCAATGAATCAGCGCAGCCATCTGGGGGAAGGGGAGGAATTCCCTCACTTCTTAATCAACCTATCTGGGTTTTAACAGGGAAATATTTTTCAGTAAGATGTGCTGTGCATATCTGGCACTTGGCCTCTTGTTACTGCCAGCTGTCACTCTGATAATGTGTTATAAATGATGGCACACCAAGCAGACAGGGCTGCAAGCCCATGTGATTGTATTGCATTATCAAAGTGACAACCAGAAAGAACAAGAGCTCTGGCTGCTGAATTGGTCCATAAGTAGATTTTGTGTTGTTGATATTATTATTTATATACAAAAATGGAGCTTAAACATTTTTAATATTTTCCCAGCAGGAGTCAGGACATTGGTAGGACTTCAGTGTGCAGATAGCTGGGGTAAGGTATAAAATAAAACTTGTTTAAAATTCTGTTTTCATAGATTAAAGCAGGCAAAACAATAATTGTTGATGAAATTAATTCAAGTGTGCACTTCTAATTTCACATCTGTAAGCATAGGAATCTTAAGTGACTTAAACTGGCATCATTCCCTCAGTAAATCCGTGCCTACATTATCGGATGCCATGGAGACACCTTCTGTGATCTACACATCTGACAAAGCCATGGGTGTCAGGTATTGCATGGAGATCCAGCAGAAGCAATGCTGATATATCTGGAGGTATCCAAGGGTGGAACAAGCTGGTAAAACCTACTGCAGAATCTGAGCTGGGGCCCTTGGGTCAGTACTGTTGTGAGGAAAGTCTTTCCACCAATACCCAGGAGATATTGTCACCTTCCAGTGCCATAGTCAGGTCTGTATCTCTGCTCTTTAACAATGGTTTGGTGGCCCAGGAGAAAGTTCTTTGTATGTCTGGATGGGGAGGAGGGCTTCCTCAAGCATAAAATGACACAACATGAGCAGAAGACTCAACCCAATCCTATAACTCAATTCCTCAACTCTGGAAACTTCTTCTGGGACTTCTCTTTCCCAGAAAGCCAAAGGAACACTCCAGAAGTTAAAAGGAGTTTGACATAATTGCATGCTCTCTAGTTCTAGTTTCATCTACATTTGGAAAATACAGTAATAAAATGCTAAAGGAAAGGCTATTCTTGGGATTTATATGTTTGGTCTCTGATGATCTTTTATGGAATATAAGCTTTTCTGTTCTTCTGTACAAAGTCTAAATGTTGTTACCCTGAACTAGGCAACTTTTTCTATTTCTGAGTGTTTCACAAGATAATGCAGTCATAGTTTCTTCTGGGAGATATTTACAAGCACCAAAAATATGTGGCTTATACACAGGGCACTGTAACTCCTTCCACACCAAGCATTACTGGGTAAAGTTCAAAAGCCTCAGAGAGAAAGTCAGAGGTCTTTGTTGTGTTGGTCCATAACTCCTATGATATATACAGAGTTTGCCCTTTTGAGAGGTGGCAGAAGGGGACAAGTAACAAACAAAAAATGTAGGAGGGAGCAGTACTCTAATCCCACCCAGAAGTGGACCAATGGACTGTTGAAGTCTCTTATGGGAATGACCAGGTCATACTACAAAACTAAACCTTCTGAAGGGTGCAATGGGGAAAAAAAAGAGAAAAATTAGCCATGCACTTGCAACAGATTAATGCTATGAATCTATTCAACACAACCTTTCCATGAAATTTCTACAAGATGAAATGGCAAATATTCGTGAACTAACTCCACTCTTGTCATTCTAGGCAATCACTCTAAAGACAGCTGGAAATAATGTCTCAAAACAAATTAATGATAAGGTTATTAAATGTTGTAAATATGTCAAGAGATATAGACGTCATTTCATGTAATTATACCAAAAGGGACATTTCTACTGTGCAAAAGCTAAGTAAATGGTTATATATCAGTAAGAAAATGTCACAGAAGTAAAGTGACTCAGTGAGGAAATACTCCCTGCTCTGTATCTCTACATGGCAGTGTTGCTATCAGGCAGTACCCTCACATTTTACTAGCCACTAGATTCATACTGTATAAAATACTTTGCTCTTGTGGACTTGCATAGGAATGCAGTGCAGTCATTGAATTCAAATGTATTTAAGAAATCTTTGGGGTCAGAAGGGAAGGTGATGATTATCTTGTGTTATGTAGGAACCACAAAAATGTATCTAGTTATTTTCAGAGTGAGAAGACTGATGTTTTCCTGCACGATGTGTGTGAATTCTGCTCAGACCACAGTCAAGGAGAGGAGATGGGATGGAGGGAGAGTTGGTGCTGATTCATGGTAACAGCCATGAGGAAAAGCAATGATGGGTTGTGGTTAACGCTGATAGAAGTGTAGCCAGAAGACTCCAGAAATTTTTATGTCTAACTGTCACCAATGTTCTTTAGAAACCTTGTGTATGTATTAGAGCACCATGATGGGCCAACTTCACTGGGTGTGAAAAGCTTCATCCGTTCCAGAGGAATTTCTGATGGAGCAATGTGTAAATAACCTCATGGCTCAGCAGAAATATCTTTGATATGGAGTCAACAGATACCATTTAATTTTTGGCTGGAGTGGGTGAGTTAGACCAGGAGGTTATGTTTAAATCTGGGCTTGAAGCAGACCTCTCAGTTCTGCATTCTGAGACTTCAGGTCCAAAAGGTCTATTTGTTACAGGGTCTTGGCAGCTGCTCCAGCTACTCTAAAAAGGCATTAGTGACTCAGCAACCAGTATTTAAGTCCCCTTCCTCTAAGCTGAACCTTCCCACCTGCTCACATATCAGCTATACCTATATAGATAGAGGTAAAACATTAAAATATGGGCTACACATATGGGTATAGAGGTAAAACATTAAAATATGGGCATCCCAAGTAAGAAAATGGTCTAACTTTCTCCTGATTCCTACACTTTTACCCTTCTGGCGAGCAAAACACATGACAAAGCTGATACTCTAAATTTGTAATAAACTATTTGGCAGTTACTTTTAACAGAATTGTTTAATGTAGGTGATTTTTGCTCTGCCTCCCACCCTCTCTTTAAGACCAGAAGACCCTGCAGCTATTTTCTCCATGTCTGGAGCTGCCCTTCCTGCACAGCACCTCATGGCAGTGTCTGGGTCCATCTTTGGCAGTGATGTCATTGTTCCCATTTCTAGCAGTTAATGAAACACCCACATTGTAGAGGTTAATTGGCTGCTACAACTCTCCCAGCTAAAGAAAGGCAGATGCAGGTTAGCAGTGTGGGTTGCTGGGGACTTCTCTTCCTCTGCCCTTGCCCTCCCCACCCCAATGTCCTCTCCTCTGGGGGAGCCATTTGTTATCCACTCAAAAGTATTGTGATTAGTTTCTAACCTTAAAGCTGGAAACACTCTGGTGGAAAGAGGGAAAACAGAAGAAAAACGCTCAGGGGGAGCTGGCAGAGGATCCTGTCTTCTAGCAGGTTTTTACATGATCTTGAACAAGTCTTTGATCGTGACTGAGAGCTTTGGTTACTGCTGTAATACAAGTGATAACAATATGCATTAACTGGCTTATGCTGTAACCATGTATGCGTTTCTGTGCTGGAAAAAGAGGGACATTAGATGTTTAGTAAGTATCCCTGGAAGCTTTTGTCAAGACATTTTTTCTATAGCCAACCTATTCCTCAAAGCAAAGTGACAAATATATAACTGTATATAAATGTAGTATAATTAAAACAAGCTGTATTTTTTTCACCCTTACAGTATGAAGATATATATCAGGGCCTATGAATAAAACTATTAAGCTCGACTCAGAGTGATTCTGAGTCCTAAAATCCATGTTAAGGTTTGTTTTCACCGCTGTAATATATTAATATTTCTCCTATTCCCTCAGTTCTTCCTGAGAGGTGGTTTTGGTTGGGTTTTTTTTAAACTTAATATTCAGGAAGTCCAGACTCAGCACTTAACCAGAACTTAAAAATCCAAAGTTCAGTCAGCATGGACTTTGCATCCAGCAAAGGCTTCTACTACAATGTCAATATAACTGTTCTTAATTCACCCAACAAAGCAGTCTTTCATTCCATCAGGCATTTTCTTCCTGGATCATTTCACTATAACACATACAGTATCCCATCCCATCTGGTCATCAGAGCTGACAAAATGGCTCTGAGGGCGGTGATCAGAGGACACAGAAAGAGGTGCAAAGTGCTCCATTATGTTTTGATGACACATTTAGTTACAAAATGTACATCATTTACAGGTCACCTTGTTCTGACCATCATTACACACGCTGTTCAATTCCTGATGCAGATGTGCATCAGTGTTACACAGCGAGGTAAGCACCTGTAAATCCCACTTGTTTTTACAAAATGCTAATACCGGGAAAGGATGGATACTTGGGAAAGGATGGATTAAAAAAAAGCTCCATATAAAGGTGTTTAAAATGGGAATCTGAATGAGGATACAAAATCCATCTGATACATAATCATCGTCATCAACAACAACAAAACCTACAGGTCAGGAAATAAAGACATATCAGTAAAAATAAACGCACCTTGCTTCAGTGCTGTATCCAACAGATATCTGAAAGCACCATGTCCTTCATCTTCACACTCATGCTCTGATGCATGGTCTGAACAGTGACTCCTATGCCTTTGTATCCTTAGATCAGCATATCTGACTCTCAAACACACCATTTTTCTGGAATTTACTCTGCCTTAGCCTGGTGAGATTTTGTATTAGACCGTAAATTGGAGTAAGTTGAGGAATATGTATAAACAATTCACCTCAAGTGAGCTTGCAGAACAACTGCAAACAGCTGAGCCCTTCTCCCTGCCTAATCCCTCTGCCAGGAGCAGGCAAGCCCACACCTTGTGTGGCTCAACAGCACTGCCTTGTGCTGTGCAGACAAGCCAGCTCTGTGCAAGGAGCTCCAGGAGGGGCTGGGAAACAGCACGAGGAGTTTGTGCGCCTTTGCTGCATTTGCCATCTCCAACCCCCGTTTCAGCTTCTGGGAGTACCTTCTTGTGCTGTAGCAGCTTTGGGTTTCCACCTTTCTTCTATTGCCCTTACAGCCATATTTATTATGAAATTATTGTCACAATAAATCCACTTTCTGACTTCTGGGACAAGATGTAAGTACCAGATAAGGTGGGAGTGTGCACATCTATTACTCAAGAAATTTCTTTGCAATACAGGAGGCACCATTCCTAGTGGCTGGCATGGAATCAAAAGTAGAGTCAAACCAATAATACTTGAGACAATTCCTATATTTCTTGGAAACTGGTGTCTAGTTGGGAGGAGCTTGTATGGCCAGAGGCAAAGTCAAAGTTATTAACCTCTGTCTGTTACTCAGGAAACATCCTCTCCTGAAGGTGTTATCACAATGTTATATTATATAAGATGGAAAAAAACATATGATTATATAGTGGAATTTATTTTTCGTGAGCATTGCATTGACAATTAGTATATTCATGACACTTTTAGAGAATTAATGCCCAAAACATAGCCAACCCAGAGGCAAAATTATTGCTTCAAGTTTAACTTGTTCCGTAATAATATGCTTCCCATTGAGGAAGCATAATGATGCCACAGACACAGGCCAGAATATACTGAGGAACAGTTTGCAGAAACACTAAAAAGTTTTAGGTTCTTTGGGCAGCAACATCATTAAGTCTGTGTGATCACATCGATGTGTCTCTTCAGCAGCTGCAAGCATGATATGCTCTGCCTTCTTCCCACCATTCACCCATGTAACTGCTCTTGGATGAATGGTGGAGAGTGTGCAACTTGTTAACAGACTGTCCTGATTTGCTGCCCTTGGGGACTTCCTCTGGCTCCTTGCCTTATGCCTTCTCATCCAGATTTAATACACAGGCTCCCTTCAGTAAACAAATACATAAAATTCAGATAAATTGTTAGGCCCTTGATTTAGGTGGTTTTTAATTTTTCCTTCTAGAAATCTAGTTTTGGACAACCAGGTTTGAAAATATCAGCCTTAGCTTTAACCTGCATCTCCAATGGCTCAATTTTTGACACAAAGGTGATTTTTTTCCTCCAGAAAGTACACAGACGTAACGAAGAAATAATTCTGACCCCTTAAAAAGTCTTTCTGTCTCTGAAAATAATTTCGCTCGAAAGTTTCCTGACAAGATAATAATTTCTATGAGTTAATAAAGAATGGAAGACATGTTTCACCACCGCTATATGGACAGAGCCAAGCTACTTAAATTCCCTTAGTTTTCTAGTTTATGTCACAGTGCATACTCTTTGATACATAATACCTTTAATAACTTGCTTGATAAACAAGAGAACAGTGCTTTCGTTTTTATTGGGTACATTGATTTTTTTCCCTCCAGATTACCAACCACAAACCTAATCTGATATTTTTTTTCCTACTATCTGGTGAAAGTTAATTGTTGCAATTATTAATCAATCAGTTTGCTGCCCATGGTGAGAGACTGCAAACAGCAAGTAAGAAGGGAAATACTGAATCCTGTTAGGTCAAACTGAACTTTGAATACCTACAATACCCGGGGCGATGTCTGTGGATCCCGTGGGTCATGCAAGGTATGGTGCTGCATGAAACACAGGTTAAGGCTTTATGCAGAAAATATTTGCTCTGTGAGGCAGGGTGTCAGGCCAGGTGACTGTAACAGCCCTTGGCCTCAAAGGCTGTGACCACAAGTGAATGAAGCAGGGGTATGGTGCCTGTTGCCCTGCACTTGGCACAGCACTGGCAGGCAATGCAGGAGGAACAAGGAATTCAGGCTAATTTTTCACTCCCTGGTTTGTGGAGCTTCCAGTTCCACAGCCACTGTGTATGATTTATTAGATTTAAAGCACCCAGGCTTTCTCCTCCACCAGCTGCAGCTGCTCCTCTCCCTGCACTGACTCACCCGTGCCGGGGATCCCTCGAGTGCCTGAGTCACCCCCTCCGCAGCTCCTTCACATGGGAACAGAGGGGAATCCAGCCCCTTGGAGTTTCCTTGGATTCAGACATGCACTTGGGCAGGACACAGTCCTCAGTATCTGGGAGAGCTTTGGGGAATCTCACCATGCCTTGTAGCCGGGGGTCATGGATGCCATGGAGCAACATCCACTGTGGTAGAAGCAAGTTGTGGTCCCCATGCAATATTGAATGGGAGGAGACCTTGGTGCCTCAGCAAAGGACTGTACTGTTCAGCTTGCTCATGGTATGGCCAGCGGAATTGCCTGTTTGGCATTTGGTTTGAGAGGGCCACCAGACAGTGGCCCCAGCGGGAAAGGACAGATGCTGGGTCCGCGTGCTGGGGAATGAGTGGATGCCAGGGCACCACCTCCTTGGCTAAAACTGGGTGTCTGCTGCTCCCCTCTGATGTGGTTTGTACTTTACCAGAAATGCTGCAGCTGCTGGGCCTAAAGCAGTTGTTTGGGAAAGAAGGAAATTTAACCCAGACCATGAGGATTTGCAATAGCTTCTCTCCATTTTTGCCTATTCTTAAGCATTGTTGAGTACCTCGGATCCATTCTGGAAACCATTGGTGGTTCAGAGGCATGCAGGAATCTCCTGCATTTTGGGTGAATAACCTGTGATCCAGACCAGGGGCATCTACATGCCATTCCAACACACCATACTGATGGCAGTAGGCAAACTACCTCATGCTTATATGTGAAAATTTCATCTGTGTTTTGATGGTGGTCGCTGTGCAGGTGGTTTTCTGATACTTGGTATCAGGCTTCCCAGTTTGGATACAGCTGTAAAGGAGGTCTAGGTGTTTGGAAAGCTAGAATGAAGAGACAATTTGGGATATGTTACGTAAATAGAAACAATTGGAATGGAAAATATCTTGAGTCACTAAATTCAATATCATAGTAATATAATCTGATTTGGGTTAAAATCTAAGGCCTAGAAATATTAAAGCTCCTCTCAGGACCTGGACTGCTGATAGTGAGATGAAGAGCACTCAGCAAAAATGAAACAGAGGAGAAACACTAGGTAAGAATAGCGATGAGCTTTATGAATAGCAATAAACCACATCTAGACCCACAATGATTCAGACATGTTCACTGAATTCACATGCCTCATCTGGGAAATGTTACTCTTTTCTCCAGCTCGAGCCATCTGACGGAAGCACATGTAAACTATACATTTCCTTTGAAGAAAAACGTGGTTCTTGCACAAAGGTCAGAGTATGGTGCTGTGAACTATCATGCAACAGGGAGAGACTCTGCCTGCCCAGACTACTTTTGCCAAGAGATTATAGGTTCATAGTAACAGCCAGTGCCTTTACAGTTTTCCCGGAGCTTAGTGAGGCAAGGCTAGAGCCGCATTAAAAATTAATGGAAAGAGCAGTCGTAACTTGTAGGCAAACACAATGAATGAGCAATAATGGGCTGGCCAAGTCTTTGAGGACATAAATCTTTCCATCTGAGGCAGCCGAAGGACTTTGTAATGTATGATTAGTGCCTGTGTTTTGGTTGGATTGGAATGCAGCCTAGGATGTTGTGGGTTCATGTCCATTTGCTTCAGGTGGTAAAAACCAGAATGAGCAGGATCCTATGCAGCTCAGGAGCTGCTCTATAACCTTGGACAAAACAAAACAACTCCCAGGGCTCCTATGCCAGAGAGGAGAAACAAAGAGAGATACGGATTATGGTTGCAATTTGGGATTAAAGTGGAATGTCACTTTTAAACATATTTTTGATGCAAGATTCCCCAATTCTTGTGCTTTCTCTCTCTCACACACACACAATTGGTTTGTCATGGGCATTGCTGTAATTTCAGCAGCAGCTGAAGCCGTCCCACCAGCCAGCTCAGGTCCAGCCCAGCTGTGATCCACGTGGGAGGTCAGAGGCTCAGGAAAGCAGAACTGGTTTAAATCCAGTTTGCTTGCCATGGCCTGAGGACAACTCTGAACAACAGTAGCAGTCATGTTAATAAGATCATTGCTAAGACCTGAAGTAGTGTATGAGAAAACGGTGAAGGTTGTTCTCCAAGGAGAATTGTACCAGTTCTTCTTCCCTTTCTCCTTTATTGACAAAGTGTTTGGCATATGACTTATCACAATTGCCAAAGAGGAATGATAGAGAGTTTACTTACCCTTCCAAGACACACAGTCGGTTTGTTTCATTTTTATAGTCCTTAAAGATCTGGAAAACTCTCTACATAAACATGGACAGATTGAGGCCATTTACTCATCAGTGTTCCTGGGACTATATTTTTTAATGAAGTAAAATATTGTCTACTCTCAATAGTGACTTCTAATCAGCTGAAAGAAGGCTGTAAATGTTCAGAATGTACATAAACTTATAAAATTAATATTCTGATCAATAATGGCTGGCTGACGCTTGACAGGTCATAGCTGTCTTCAGAGACAAATGTACTAGCATGTATTTTTTCTAGATTATTTATTGCTCTTTCCAGAAATTACCGTAACTAATCAGTGGGAAAATACTCTCTCTGCATACATATGTCACCCATTAAAACCACAGTCAGAAGATCTGGTAGGAAGTCAGTAGGGAGCCAGAGTGATAGCAAGAGTGGTGAAGCCCATTTTTACTAGAAGTTTCTTTCTTACTTACTTTCCCTGATTGCTCCTGGGCATTAGATAATTTGGGGTGCCAAAACCGTATGTGTTCTGGCTCATTTTGAGACTGCAGATGTTTCTTTGCCCAAAGCTTGTCTCAAGTCAACCTGGTAAGATCTGCAGTGCATGGGTTTCATAGCCTGCAGCACAGAAAAAGCTGGTATCACCCTTGACTGCCTATCAGTCACCCTTGATCTTCCTATCTTTAAGGAGAATATGCCTATTTACACCTGGATCAACTGGATTGACCTTCAGCACGAATCCAAACTGAGGCTCAAATTCATATGTCACACAGTTTAGACACAGGACTAGTGGGAATCTTTATTTCTTTGGGGGAAATTGAAATGTTTGAAGACAACATAATCAACTGCTTTACCCCAATCTAAAACAGGAAAATATTTTCCCATCAGCTTCCACCAGAAACACTGCATGTTTTTCACATGCAAGAGGAAAGGTACAATTGTGGAGAGATGGGAATTTTATTTCCTCAAAAGCAAGATGTCATAAGGCAAAAAGCTCTTTATTCAATCATACTGTCGGTGATCTGTCTGCCTCATCTGCCACCCTCAAATCTCAACACCTCTCCCCACAAGTAAGTATCTTTGTCAAGACTTTGTTGTTCAGTTCTTCTGAAAGAAAAAGACATCATACGTGTCCTAAAGTCTGCTAATGCTGAAAATCTGTCCCATCCTACTTTACAGTTGCACAAGCAACAAGAACTGTATATCATTACTGGAGTTTGATATCGACTATACAGCGCTCAGACAATGGTAGAAACCAGCCACATTTTCTTCTGAGCATCAATGGCCTGACCTCTGTCACTGGCCTTTACAATTCAGTTATTTTTAGGGCTGTTTTTTCCTCTTTGGCTAGGAGCTAATACAGTCTCTCCTGTGATCTCTGAATCTCTTCCAGAAAGTGTCCTAACCCCATGTTAGGAAGCACCTACTTTCCCTGGAGCCATGGGCTAAGGTCTCAGCACAGCCGACTCATGTTTTCTGTCCCTGGTTTGACCTCCATGTGGTCTGAGAGGGCTTGGGGCTTGACAGCAAAGGGGGACTCAGACTTACCCCATGGACTGTCCCTGAGCATGTCATTCCCTGTGCCTCTTGCACTGTGCTGCTGGCACACCCTGGTCAGCACAGTGTGGGGCTGTGAGCTTACCTTCCCCTATCCCACCTCTCCATCACTTCGCTCCAGGAGGTGATAAGGGAGCAGAGAGCCCTGGGTACTTCCTGGGCGTGGGGAGATTTGTTGGGCTTGGTCTTTTCATGCCGGTGCTGGAGGGGAGATTCTTGTCTTCTTTGGAGTACAGAGTAGCTGCAGGCACAAACCAACCACTTGTGTGGGGAAGAGTGGGGGATGATCTTTCACACAGGCCTTTCAGATGGGGTGTCCTCTCGCTGTGCAAACACGTTAGAAATCAATTGTGAGTAGGGGTTTTCCCTGTGCCCTAACAGGAACATTTCCCCCACTCCTTCCAGCTTTGCATGCCTGCTGACATTCTGCCTTTTATCCTCCAGGTAGCTGGATCCCAGTGATGCACTCTGAGATGAGAGACTCCCTGAGATACTGAGACTGATGCCAAAACTCACTGCTTTTAGGGAGTCAGTGCAGGTCCAGGCTGCTGTGTGTGACAGCAGAGTGAGCTAACGGTGCTGAAAAGGTGGGGTAGTGAACACTGAGTTCTTGCAGCCTTCCTGGGCAAAAAAATTTTGCAAAAAGAGAAATTTGAAGTCATTATCCTCACTGGCGTCCTCCTGTTTCTTTCTTTATAAGGTACCTGTCAAAAATTATTTCTGATAGGCTGCTGTAACGTGCCAAATTTCTTCATATCTGATGCTTTAAGTTTAACTATATTTATCTTGTTTATGAAAGCTGACAAGTGATACAACCATAATAATGCCAGCAGAAATTGCACAACAATTTTACTTGGGTTCTTTTCAAGTCAGTGGAACTGTTAAACGAGATTAGTGCAGTAGAAGGGTTTATGGCAGCCGTGAGAAACCAGATAGACACATATCGCAGAGAACCAGCGATAGACTAAGAGGATCACATACAGGGACATTGTGCCAAGGAGGGCTTGGCAGCATAACACAAGTGCATCTTTTAGCTCTGTGGAGCTCTGTCTTACTGTATTTCTGATATGGTTCTCCACTCATCCCAACAGCTGTCTCTTCCTTTCCTTCTCCAGCCCTTCACATATCTTTCAGTGCCTTATTCTGATACTGGTCATGCTTGTAGCTTGATGAGGTTTGTTAGGAGTAGTGGGGAACTGGAAACAATGGTGCCTATTATTCTCCTTGCAACCCTTAGCATAGCCCAAGAAAATCTGTGTGTTGGTGGCTACTGCTTTCTTTTGTTAGCTCTGTTTTCTCTGTTTAAAGAAGGTGCCTTAGTAAGACTGTAACTCACCACTGAAGTAGTTATCTTTGTAGAGAAAGAAACCTATGTTTTCCCTTACATATGTTGTGTAGTTATGTATGTTATGTTACAACATGTTTTATATATATATATACATATATATGTGTTGTTATATATGCAAGTCCATGCTGACCCTCATCAGGGACAAAGCCTGGAAGCTCCTGAAACGAAGAGTACCTTATGTGTACTTTGAATCTTAGCAAGAGACTGCTGCCTAAGTTCCCATTCCCTCTGGAACAGACATAACTAGCAGCAGCTCACATAAGGACTCATTGAGATGCTGCTCTGAGGTTCCAGCTGGGATGCAGTCCTTTTCTCCCTGACTGAGTAGAAGCCCAGCTCATGCTCAGCTCATTTCCTAAAACCTACTTCCTACATGCCATGAAAAGCTATTCACATTTCAGCCCCAGTGACAGGCAAAGGGCGAAGCTGGAAGCGCGTCCAGCTACCAGGTGGAGCAGGCAGATAATTTAGCTCCAGCAGAGATACAGACCAATAGACACAATGAAGATGTAGGGAAGGGAGGAGCAGCTGGGCAGGAGACAGGCCTGTGAGCCTTCCAGCTCTCTGGGACATTGTTTGAATTTGTTCCAGCCATTCAAAATGATCTTTCATTTCTTGGCAGAAGCTCATGAAGTTTCTAAGCTAAGCAAAGAGAGCACAAGTCTTCATTGTGCATGGATAGAGACAGACACTGGTCATTTGATTATTGTTGTTGAGAACATAAATGAGTGCAATGTTGCAAATGCCACTGGAGGAAGTGAGAGGCTCCCTCATGAAGAGCCCTTGGATGTTATTTGTATCCAGAAGCATCCTGAGATGAAATCATAATTCTCTGGCTGAGTGACCATCCCCATGCTCTGACGTGTTTCTTTTTAACTGCACTCAGGAGGCTATTGCTGAAAGCAAAGCATTTATTTATCTCCCTACTAATATATTTTCCTTCTGTACAATCAAGTTTTCCTCACGGATACAGATGCTTTGCACTGATGCTTATAGACTTTCCTTTGAAGACCTTAGGAAAGGTCTGTACTGACACCTAATAAGTTGCTTTCCGTGCCCCAAATAGCTAAAATCTGAACAGGAGAAGGATTATTCTCCAGACTTTACAGATGGTGAACAGAGGCACAGATAAACTGCACAACTTCCTTGTGGTTATTCTGGAAATCTGTAACAGAGCCAGGCCTTGAACCGAAATTTCTGGTCTCCCTGTGCCAGACTGCAACCACAGTCTGGCCTTTCTCTCTGAAGGTACATATTTGTAGAGTTTTAAGGTCAGAGGAATGATCACCTTATCTAGTCAGACCTTCTCTGTGTCAAGTCCAAAAAATTCTTCGATCAAAGCATATTTTACAGAAGAGAATACAGTTGTGATTTGAAGACACCAGGACACAGGGAATAATTTTACAACTTCCCTCTGTATTGTTCCAATGGTTAATCATCTTTGCTTCTGACTTATTTTTCATATGAATGAGTCTGGCTTTAATTTGGTCCTGGGAATCCTCTTTTCTGCTAGATTAAAGCAACCTTCTCTATCTGTGTTTTCTTCCTCTCCTTTTCACAGACAATTTTTTCTTGTGTCTAGAAAGCAGTCCGGTTGACAAGTTACTTGCTGCTGAATCCTGGGGACATATTTCTTCCACCTTGTGCCTGTCTTTGGTATTTTCCCTTCTCTTTTACGAAGCAATAATTCAAAAGCTTTAAAAAAACTGAGAAGGGGCGAATGAAGGAATTCAGTAAGCCATACTCTTTACTTCCAAGTGCAGTGAGGAGCAGGTAACCAAAGGAAGAGAACTGACAGCACTGTTGCCAAATTCTGCTCTCATTCATATTTCTAGTGACAATATATTAAGTGGAACTACCAGATGAATACCTGCTACCAGATACTGATTATGTGGGATTCCCATACTAGTTTGACAAGACAGTTTTGCAATGAGGCTTCTCATTCTGGGGCACAGAATATGCTGCGGACTATTTCTGGTAAGTAGAAAGTCCCAGAACTTCAGATCTTGTCCTTTCCCCATTTACTGCAGACCATATACCACTGATATTGTACGACAGTGTTTTCTTGTGAGCATTGGAATGATATGAGCATAGAGTTGGGAAAATGCTTGGGAAGATCCATGAAGGTGATAAGATGTAGGAATTGAATTGTAAGCCATATTGTTGTTTATGAAGCACATGTGTAAGTGACTAGGGCATTAAAAGGATCAATCTTCCCACAGGGATTTTATCTGTGTTGAGGAGATAGTCTGTGGTTTGTGTCTGTAGAGTTTAAGACCTCTTACTCTGTCCAGAAAATAGATATATAGCTCCCTAGAAAATCCTCTGCTTTACCAGTGACTCAGAGCCCTTTATTCTGTGTGTGGGTAATAGACCACTAACATATGTAAAGTGTGAAAGCAGGACATAATGGTGAGAAATGAGTCAGTACTTATTGTTCAAAATAAAGACGTCGTCAAAGCTTCAGAGAAAAGTCCAGAAGCATCAGAAGATGTAGAACCTTAATTAGGCAAAGAGCAAAAAGGTGGAAGAAGCAGAAGCTGATGAGGATCAATGTTTAACCTGTGTCAAGAAGCAAAAGGGCAAGTGACTGACAGCTGCCCACCCAGCAAAGGGAACTGGGGGAAAGCACTGCAACAGCACGTGGTAAATGCTATTAATGTTTAGCCTTCTGGAAAGTTAGACCAAATCTATTACTGCATGTTTTGGCAATAAGTAGCGATTTTATGATTGTAAGCTGTATAGTTCTATTAAGCCCAATGAAAGGTACTCAAATAAAAGTGACAGAAAAATTTGAGGGTTCTTAATAGCCCCAGTGAAGTGAAATAGGGTAAATGCCCCTACTTTCTTCAGCCAGTCCTCAAGAGACATTTTTCATAAGGCTCATGTTTTCCACCTCGTTAAAGGAGCAGAAATACCAGTTATCAGTAGTCTTTGCTAACAGCACATTTCCAGCTTGCACATCCCATCCCATGAGCACAACTTTTCCCAGCCTCCATCGGCTCACTGACCCCAACAATTCAGCTCCAGTTTGTTGAGTGTGTGATTCAGCCCAACATATATCAGCTGGGATCAAACCAAAGGACAGTGTAGCAGCTGTCCGGGTACAAAGTCCACAGAGAGAATAGAACGAAGTGTAGAGGTGAAATTTCCTTGTTTTCACTCATTTCCTTGATTTAGCATCTCAATTGTTCATGGTAGAGTCTGTTATTTTCGCTGTCAACAGCCATTAGAGTTCAAGGTGACACGAGTGGTGAGTCTACAACTTTGTTCCGGGCATGAGAACGAGAAAAGCTTATTTTTGCAGCTACTCAGGACTTCAGTGTGCTTTGTTTTCATCCTGCTGCAGTTTCTGATCTCTTTGCTGTTCGTGGGTTGTGGCAAAGGCCTGTATTCACAGCAGTTTTGAGCCTGGGACAAAGTTCAGACGGCAGGGCAGGTTTCTCAGAAGCTTCATAAACTGTGTTACAGATGCCAGTGCAAAAAGTGAATTCCAGAGAAATCCGTCTGGAAAGCAAAACTTGTTTCCTAAGGGCAGCAGAACAAGTATTGGCTGTAGCTGTGTGGCTTTTCATACCTTTGTGATTTCAAATTGAAAGTATCAGTACTTTATGAAACACAATCTATTAAAATTCTCAAATCAGAGCTTCTCCATTGTATATGACTGCTACAAAACTTGTCACTGCTCAGTCTATGTTCTTCTTAAATGCCAAATTCACTTCTTTCAGGCTTAGGTTAGGTTTTTCTTCTTTCCATGCTGTGTACTTATATAGAAAGGACATTTAGAATTCAGGCTTCCCAAATGGTACATGGCATGTATGTAAAGCAACAAAACATAAAATCCTCCACAGAGCATGTGTTGCTGGAAAACCATTCCACACATTAGGAGACATTATTAATGGGTAGGTTTTTTCCCCTTTTCTTTCCAAGAATGTTTTTAATCTAAATCAAACTTGGGTAAATACCAGATAAAGGAATGACACTTGAAAAATAATAGGAAACTATGGAAGCGTCCATAGGTCCAGAATGATCCCAAAGCCTTAGTATATTGTATTCTCTGCTAATGTTATAACCAACATGATTTTTATTGGCTGAAAATAGGGAAATAATGTTAGGAAAGTCACTATACTGACTTCAGAAAACACAAAACAAAATTTAAAGGATAGAGCAAACAATTCCCCTTCAAAGTGCATTTCTAATCCAATTTCTGCCTCTGTGGTTATCTTGTTGTTAGACAGATGAGACCTATCATCTGCAAAAATTTTATATTCTTCAAGGGAGAAGCAGTTCTCTCCTGATCTGTGATTTTCAGACAGCAGGTGGAAAATATGGCAGATGCTTGCTGTCCTGTATAGGAAAATCAGAGCTGGAACTGAGGAGGTGTTTCCAGTGTGTAGGACAGTACACAGGAGGTAAAGGCACTGGAGACAGGCTTAGATTTGACACAATGCTTTGTATGCTTCAAAACGGACAAAGACATAAGGCCAGGAGCTAGGCTTGTACAAACCCCGAATTCCATTTTGAAAAATTGATGTAAAAAAATACACAAGGAATGAGTAAAGTCATTCAGTGAAAGTTATGAGTAGATTTTGCCTACTTGGTGCAATTGGCTTCTTAAAATTACCTCTGGTTTTAGGTGTCTCACTATTGTGGGTTTATTTTCTTGGTTTGAAATTCATCAGCCAAAAGCAGAGGGGCTCTGTAGGATTTCGGGGTAACAAAAGATTGCAACACGCTCTGGAGCAGCAGCTGTAGCTGCTGTTGGTAACAGGATTTTAAGGTCCAATAATCTACATTTCTGTAACAAGTTGTGATCTTATATGTATTTTAGGGTGTCTTTCAAGAGTTCAGAAGTCTTTTGTAAATGGGTTTCACTGCTTCTTTTGAGGAGAAATAAAAGGAACACTTATTCCCATGACTTCACAAATTACAAATAGATTTAAATGGTAGCACTGGGCCAAGCTCAGGACCTGACATCTAAGATGCAATTGAGACTTTTGTTGATACTGACAGAGGGTCTGTCTGCTGGGATTTCTTTTATGTGACACCAATTCCTTTATCCATAAAAGAATAGCAAGGAAGGAAGGGAATGCTTCACTGTAACTTACACAGGAGAAAATAGAAAAAAGAGTACCATTCCAGTACAGGGGTGAATGAAATGAATGTACTCTTTAAATTTACCTCTTTGTGGAATTCACAGCAGCATCAGCTCCCTCGGATGGGGAGGAAATCTAAACTATCATAATGCCACCTTCTGTCATGGCTTCACTTTCCATTAAGACAGTGCTGCCTTACTGGGTAAAAGGAGATCAGAATTCACCCTCTATTAATCAAAACCATTTTAGAACGTGACCCAATATCTGCACAGGTGATACCAACAGTAATAGCCTGTGCTACTTAGGCGTCTTCTCTTATTAATTGTGGCAGGTTTGCTGGAGAGCACAGAATCATATCACAGAATCCTCTGGGTAACAAAGCCTTGCAGCTCTGTCTGAAGCAGGAGAGATGAGGAGGTTACAGGAGGACACAGTGAAGCCAAAGGAGGTCACTGGATGAGTCATTCGCACTCAGGTATTCGCAGCTACCATTTCCTGGTTCCCATCACCAGACAACACTTGTCTTAGCACATTATTCCCAGGTCTCTAAGATCTTATTTTAAAAGCCAGAGTGCAGACTTTGGATGACTAGCAATCGTGCTCTCTGAGACAAAGATTCACACAACCCAGTGAACTCCTGCAGGACATTCTCCTCCTGCATCACCTTTCCTTGATATCCACATCAGTCTGACACGGCATGATGTTAAATGAGATCAGGATAACAACAGCCATGGGAGGTCAAGAAATTCGTAGGATATATAATCAAATATGTCCCTCCAACAGGTAGATTCTCGCTTTATGAGATTGTGGGAGTTAACTTTCATTTAGGAGAAATAAGTATTCAGTCAACTGAGGCCCTTCTCTTTTACATACAGATAGGCTCCTCTGTTCATCTGCATTCTATAAAGGCTTGTTATTCTTCTGTGTTTATCAGATCTGCGATATCGAGGAGAACAGAAAACGTGTGTGATATCTGCCAGCTGGATTCCATCTGTCTTTTCTCTGCGGAGATGGAGTTTCAAAGGCTACATCCTATCTACTGTCACACCCTCTCCCGACATGAGAAGCTAAGTGTAAAGTTTGGCCAAACTGATGGAAAAACAGTATCTCTTTTGTACATCACAACTATTTCCCTACCTACACAAAAGTGGCATTCTTCTTGTTCTGGCATGCAGGATGTATTGTTGCACTGTAACACAACATTTCTATTAAATAAAAGGAACCTGGCCAAAATTATTTCAAAGAAAGTTGGTGGTGTTTGGTTTTGGTTTTTTTTAATTGGACTCTGTGCATCTATGTGTGTGTTGGTTTGTGTACTGGAGCAAGGTCAAGGGAATTGTTACTGGAAAGTACAAGTGCTGTTTGATTACAGCGGAGGATATGGCCTCATTGCATTTCTGGGAGGGGAAAAAACACCTACCTGAATAAAATCCCAATTTTGTTGTTCTTGAACTGATTGCGGCTTTGCCATTCACTTCACCACAAGCCCTGAGGGACTGAGAAATTTAAGTTTCTCAGGATAACACCCAGGATGGAGCAGCATTATTGCAAATCAGCAAGACTCGGTGATGTTTTCTTGCTGTAATGTCTAGAACTCTCTGTTCTTTGGGTTGGGCAGCTGCAGCATTTCTGGTAAACTGGAAAACCACATCAGAGAGGAGAATGAGAAACCCCAGGTTTAGCCAAGGAGCTGGGAGATGTTGGTCCATCCATTCATTTCCCAGCAAGCAGCACAGAGCAGCCATCCTTTCCCATCATAGCCACTCCACTCCTGAAGCCACAGAGCACTGAGACCTGTGAAAGGCTGGGGCTGGTGCCCAACAGTCCTTCAGGAGCCTCCTTTCTCCCTGGTGCGAGGCAGATCTTTGTGCCTTGCAGAACAGGGAGAGAGCAGGAAGAGCCAACACAGACATCTGGCTTCAGACCTCCCCAGTAACTCATCTTTCACCACCCTGGACGATTTTCCATGTATCTTTGCAAACCTGCCGGTTATCTTATACATTTTAAGTGTGTATTCTTTTATGTACTTCATGGTTGAAGGTACTTGTTTCACAGATCAGAGGCACAGAAAGGGTACTCTGACTTTGGCCAGCACATCCATCTTATTTTAGTGGAAGCATGATTTCTTTGGGTTATTTTCAGGGGCACATACTTTCTTTGATGAATAACCAGGTAATATCAGGTGCTTGCCCAGACATATCATCCAACAGACAGACTAGTGGACCACATACAAGCAAAAAGGCCTTTGATATCTGTACATTAGTTATACATCTGTGGGTATTGCTTACTCTACCCGGTCCATGGTCACAGGATACATCTACCCAGAAAGTGTAATGAATTAAGACTGCCAGCAACTTGCACTGACTTCTCCACTGAACAACCTATGATAATTTGAGTTCCTATTGAAATACTAGGTCTGGTTGCTGGTACGAGTACACACACGCAGATGTATTCTTTATTTTGAAAGTACAGATAAGTGAAAATGAGCTTTGATGGGTACTAGTTGTGAATTCCTACGCATACATGATTTTTGTTTACTCACAGGCACTCTCATAAGAATACATAAGCTTGATTTTCACAGTCTGTCCTCCATAGTTAGGGTGGGACTGAACTTATTTCAGTCATGTACAAATAAACACCCGAGAGAGGTGTTTGGCCTCCCCACAGGGCCAGAAGAGAACTATAGCAGTACCATCACTCCATCCTGTTACCCATCTCTGAGGTATCCACCTCTGTAAACTACTTGGTAAGATGAGATGTCTTTCAGATAATGGGTGCTGAGCTAATTAACTGGCTAAGGTCAAGCTAACACCTGTAAGTGACTGATGGTATAACCGGAGAATTGGTTAAGCTTTCTCAAAGTGCTCCTCTTGTTTCTTCCCTCAAACCTCACTATAGTACAATGATCTGAATCGTAGAACCATAGAATCATAGAAAGGTTTTGGTTGGAAGGGACCTTAGAGACCATCTAGTTCCAGCCCTATGCCATGGGCAGGGATGCCACCCCCTAGACTGAGTTGTTTGGGGCTCCATCAAACCTGGACTTGAATCCACCTTCAGAGGTGCTGGGAACCTAGAAAACTCAGGTAAAGTCCCATGAAAGCATAAGGTGTTGATTCATGTATTTATGGTGGAGGATCAAAAAATGACCTCTTCTGAGAAGGGGTTATGTGCTGGAAGTACATGAGGTCAAGGCAGAGAGTTTGGGAAGGATTCCCACGGGACCTAGTCTCAGAGGCATAAAAATGCAAACAATCCTTGAAATAAAGTATGAGTCAAACAAGGATGAAAATCAAGCTGAGGAGCCCAGATAGCTCATGAGTAGTTTAAGCACATGCCAGGCCCAGAGGCAACTCCTAAGTTGCCAGCACCATTGCCTGCAAATTTTGCAATGGATCCTACATTTCAGGGTAGCTAGAACCCTACCTTGGATTTAGATCCTGTGAGAATTGCTGCAGAAGGAGAATAGGTTACAGCAGCCTGAGGCACAGAAATGGCACCCAGTCTCTATCAGAATTTGTTCTTAAGCAGATAAGTCCTGGCTTGCCAGCCCTAGAGCATGGTACACAATCTTTTGTGATCAGGTAGAGTGCAGGCATTAGCAAGGCAAGCTCCTCTACAACCCCCACATCCTGCCTTAGGGCAGCACTTCTCAGCATGATGAGTTTAGTCTTCCAGCCTGTTCCAGCTCTGGTGCTTCTTCTCTCTGCTCGACAAAGACTCTGCTTCTGGTTGTCATGTATGTGAGCTATTCCAACACACTTGCCCCCAAAAGCTCCTCACCTGACAATGGCTTTGTGATACACAAATACCTCTCCTTTCTGTTTTTGATAACCAGAATGATGTTTCAGTAGCAATGGTTACCAAATAAACCTTTGAACATCAATCAAAAAACCTTCAGCCATTACAGACCTGGACTGAATCTTTCGTGGTGAAATAACTGAAGGCTGCAGATCTCAGCAGGTGGGAATTGCTGAAATTTAACCCACACAGGGCACAAAGTATCTTCAAATTAATCTCAACATTATGGCACTTAAATCTACAAGGGGATTTGGTGTCCATAAATGTTAATATCTTAAATACGGTGTTTGCGGGTTTTTTAGCATACATACCTTCAAAAAATAACCCTAAAAGGCTGACTGTGGCCACACAAGGAATTTGCAGTAGGACCCTGAGTGAAGGCCTGTTCTTACAAGGCTTGTGACAAGATTTAATCATAGGATTAACCAACCTGTCTCGATCCTTTTGTATTTCAGATCAAGACCATTCTCAAACCCTGACACAGCAACTTTCATAATGCAGCCTGGAGCTCAGCTGAATCCTTAGTTTTATCTCTAATATAAATAATAATGATTTAAATTTCTTGTCTAGCCACTTGAAATAATAAAAAGTTGATGGACTAAAGGCCTAGGGAAAGAAAATGTGTTACGTATTCTGTTGTTTTCATCAAACCACTTTTATAAACAGTCATAAAATATACAATAAACAATTGCCTTTACATCCAGAGCCAAATGTTGCATCTTGTAACTCAAACACCCAGGTAATACAAACAGGCTCTTACAAATTCATGATGCTCTCATTTGACATGAAGGACACTTTACCCTCTGTTCATGTGGCATTTTCAAGCCCCTGGGGTAGCATATGTGTTGTCCTCAACACCCTACTTCAATTTTGCATAAATTTGGGTTCAAACATATTGAGAAAAGGTCATATCTGTTTTACACATCCCTGTCACCTGCTTCTGGCTCTTAGACCATGATAAGTGGCAGTTACTGTAATGAGTGCCACTATTCAACACATCCCAGGAGAGGGTGTCCCCACAAAGACACTGTATAATGTTAGTGATAGAACAAGCCCCTCTGCTTAAAAACATGAAGAAACAACATTTTCAGTGATATTTGGCCCTATTTGGAATAAATTCATGCAAAGAACTGATAACAGCCATCTTTCTCTTGCTTTTTGAACATTGCAGGAGTTAACATTTACAGAGGGTTTTTTGTTTTCCATTTCTCGTTTCCTTACTGCTTTCATTTAATGACACAGATCCAGTGTAGATCCATGTGAAGTCACGTCCATAAAGGCACTGAGTACAATGGTCCATTCACATTGGCCATTTCTCTGGTATTCTCATGCTGTAAATTGGTAAGCCCTCTCTAAATGGCCTGCAGACAGAAAGGATGCTGAGCCAGGTCCCAGAGTTAGGTTACACTCTTCGTGTAAAGACAATAAGGGCAAATGCGAAGAAATCAGCCGTGAAGGAAAAATACCTGCGTGTTAAAAGGAAGGTGTGACCAGCATATGCAAGCACCTGGCTGCTTGTCTAACCTTAGGAGATTGGGTCATCCTGCCTTTCCCAACAAGACACAACCCTATCCCTCTGGGAGGGCCCAGGATCCTCGACCCCTTTGCTATTGCATTCCTACTCACAGCCTTTCCTCCCTGGTTCTTGTGAGTGACCCTTCTCTTCAAGAAATATGAAAACAAATCTACCAGAGAGTCTGGCTTAGTAGTGTGGTTGTTATCATCAGTTAATGCCTCTCTAGTAACATTTTCATTACTGGTCCTAACCTGCAAAAGCTGAACTGAACCAGGAGCAACACGTCCACCTGCCTCTTGCTGTGCTGGCACTTGCCTCAGAATCTTTCCAGTCTTAAACCATTAGAGTCCTCTTCTTCTAGACAGCAATAATGGAAAGGAATATTAGCAGGGTTTGGACTGGAGTGTAATTCAGGATAAAGATGCAATGCTGGAGCAGCAAGGCAGGCAGCCAAGTGCTCTTTCATAACTGGGTGGGTACGGCAATATATGTGGGAAGAATGGCATGCCTCAGATGTACTGCAGCACAGAGCACATCCAGCACAATGTTGGCTCAGCTCTCGCTGGCACCATCCTGTTGCTGCTGTTGTTTGAGGCTTTTGGGTTGGAGGCAGCCTGGGCAAATGTCTTGCACTCCCCAGCCCCAAAGACTGGAGGAACTCTGCGTGCAGATATGCTCAGCTTGGTTGGTTGCACGCTGGGGTTGTTGGTTGGTTGCCCTTTGAGGTGAAAGTCCAAGCAGGTGGCCACAATGGCTCCTGGCCACAGTCCTTGCTTCCTTCCTGCCCACAAATATCTTCCATGACAAAAGCTTTCCATGTGCTGCAAGCCAGGATAGGAGAGGAAGAGGGAGAAGGTGTTTGGAGAGACACAGAGATGTTTGTGAGTCCCCTCTCCGTGGCCCCGGTTGTGACTTCACCTCCCATTCAACTGTGAATTGCACACTTAGAAAGTGCCATGTAAGGGTGGTGGAACTTGAACAGCAGCAAGAACAAAATTACTGGGAAAAAACCTGCCTGTATAAGATCAGTGGAAAACTAGAGGGCTGTGGCATTTGTATGAAGAAGTGATTTTATAGACAGCACAGGGCACAATCATCCCTGATAGACTTAGGATTTATATTCATTTTTCCATTAATTTCTTACTCCTGTAAGGAAGAACTTGTACACATTGCACCTTGATCCTTTGAGTAAACCCTCATCAGGAGAAGTGACTTTAGTTTTTGCACATCCACCTCAGAGTGAGCTTTGAAGGCATGATTTCAGAAGGTCCAATTCTCTCTTGCAATTCCATTAAGTTAGATGGATCAAACAGGTGTGAAGTTAATGTAAGGAGGAAAAATGTTCTTAAACAGCCAGAAGGAACCATTATGACTGTTTAGTGTGGCTTTCTTCATGAGCTATAGAATTTTACCTGGCAATTTGTGAGGCCAGGAAACACTTTGGTAATTAAGATCAGACTGTTCCCAAGCCTCTCAGCACTGGGTGCCAAATGAGCGATAGGCACACCTCTTCCATAAACCTTTGCCCCAGCAATAGAGACAATAAAACAAGAATAATGCCATCCTGTGACAGAAAGTACATCCTTTCACCACTGTACAGCCCTGTTTGTGACACAAGTGGAAAGCTGGAAGGCAGCTTTGAATATAACCCTAACATCTAAAGGTTGCTCCAGCTCAAAGAAGCCATAAGCACGCCTCAGGGCTACTCAGAGGGTAGCTGTGAGTGCATGGGGAGTGCATGCATTAGGGAAAATGCTGTTTTCACCCAGCCAAAGCAGCTTTTCTACAGAGACTAAGACTCTGTGGCTTAATCTGGGATTCAATTCATTCATTCTTAACCATCTAGCCAGAAGCAGTTGCCCAGTCTGCCTATAGTCCATGGGGAAAGGCAGGTAGCAGCTTAGACGTTTCTCTTGGGATTGGATGATTTGCCATCTGGAGGTGTCTGTCCTTACTGGCCACAGTAGGACCATATATGACTAGGTTAGGTTGAAGGGCAAATATTTAGGTGAATAAAGGCCAGTGAAATAATTTCCAGCCTAAGGTCGTACCAGTATAACTTCATGCCAGGATCCATCAGGGTGCTGCATGATTTTTGACAAGGTTTCAAGCAAGCTAGAAGGTGACACAAAACTTCATCCCAAAATGGGGCCCTTAATGTCACAGATTTTCCTCACAACCTTGGGAAAGTTACTTTATTGTGATTTTTAGGAAGACATCAAATAGGCTCACAATCAGATAGGCTCAACTTCAGCCACCTTGCAGTACAGTTACCATCAGTGAGCTGAAGAGTACTCACACACTCCTCAAGGGTGCAATGATCCCCCTGCTCTTAACAGGACCTGTCTCTGTCATTTCCAGAGGAGTAATATTGTGTTTTCACTTGAGAAGACAGGTTATGGAAGTCCTTGGTTCAATTCCCAGTTCTGCTTGAAGTGGCTCAGATCTCCCACTGTTGGAGACCTGTAGGCACAGTTGCTTTTCAGACCCACCATGCCTCCCACTGACCTTGTGCTTGTGTCTAACAAGGGACCACAAAATTCATGTGGCTGGAGAGAACCTGTAGCAGAGGGGTTGGGGTATCACTAGAGGAAGAGGATAAAGAACATGTGTCCAAGGGGCCACCTACATATTTTTCATTTAAGTCCTGGGAGCAGGGGTGAGAGGGATCCTCACAGTGTACCAGACAGATCCTCTTGGAGCTAAAACCTCACTATCTTGATTAACAGCAGGGAATGAAAGCTGGATTTCTGGCAGACCCATCTGGAACACCCATCACAAACCCCATAGTTTCATTCCCCAGACTAATGTTGCTGAAGAAGGTCCTGCTGGCTGTTGCTGAGGAGGCCTCCACAAGCTGCATCAGAGGGGTCTGCATCAGAAAACTCAGTTATCTTACAGCTTGGCTCAGCACCTTTATGCGGGATTTTACTGGCTCCTTTCCTACACAAACAGTGTTTTAATGAGTATTTGGCTTTTGTGATATTTATTTAGAAAGAAAGATTTCCTCTGTCCTTAAACTATTTAAACCTGACTTCCCATTCAGACAACTAGTCTGATATAGAGCAGTGCATGGACTTTCATCCAATGCCAAAGAACTGAGCACAAAACAAGGAATCTCTGAGCTGCAGAGCGGGGCAGTGTGGGGACAGGGAAATCTGCTTGGACCCTTGAGCTCACACAGGCTAAGGCAGTTTTACTCTGCAGAGTCTGCCTACAAAACTCCACCATACAGCATCTGTATTTCATCTTTAATGAGGGAGTCCTGGCATTTCAGTTCTGATTTCTTTATGCTTGGTTTCTACAAGTAAAACAATGTCTCTTTGCTCACACTGTTTGAAATACATGAAAAAAATGTTCAGTGGGAAATGGAACTAAACTTGCAGAATTAACCTCACATGTGCTGTAACTCTGTATGCTGTGGGAAGAGCAGTCTGAATCAAACAGCAGCAATAAGTCTTGGGTTATGGCATGAGAAAGACATTGAAGTTGATTCAGATAAAAGATGCTATTGATTATTTCCCTTTTTTATTATTATTCTCACCAAAAATATTGATGTTTTGTGTATGTTTTATGTATGGCAAAAGAAGTTAACCTCCTCCTTTGCAATCCAAGTTGATTTGACACTTGAGGAGGGGTCATCTGGCACTTTTTTCACTTTCATTCTCCCCTGATTATAAATTAAAGATAATGCTTCTTCCCTCTCGCCTCTTTTCCTTGAAAGTCCCATGCACTCCTCTTTTACCAACTCTGACTTTTTTTGCCATTTGGTGGCTTGCTGTGTTGTCAGTAATGTTCCAGTCCACATAAATTTAAACAGGTCTAACAATACTGGAGAGTGCCTGTAGCTGCTTTCGAATGCTTTTTTCCCCTCTCTAAGGGCCCCATTGCTGTGATTACCTTCTGCCTGGTCACTGAGTACAAGCCAAGAGCTCAGCAGTGTGGGAGTGTGACAGTCTTGAGACATTTCCACAGCACCCAGGGGCAGTAAATTAAGGTTGACATGACCCACCAAGCACATGGCAGCTCCATTGTCGGAGCTCGTCTAACAGGAGAGATTGAATTTCAAACTATGTTTGATATTCAATCTCTCCCAAGCACAGGCTGACTTGGCTGGGTAAAAAAGATATTCGAGGATCAGCAGTGAGGGCCTTGGCATGGGAAGGTGTTAAATACTCTCTGCCCTCATTTAAAGCATTACCTTTCAGCCAATTCCACCATATTCCTGATCTTGCTCCCACCCCCCCTCGCTGCAGACTGCATGCTCACTGTCTCTCCCCTCAGGATACCCCCAACACCATCACCCCATCTCTGGTCTCCTGTGTCCCCCCACCTTCTCCAATGTCCCAGTATTGTCTTACTTGCTGCTGAGCCAGGAGAAGCACATGCTGCTCTGCTGGCCACCCCAGACTGACCAGCTGGCCAGAAGATGGATCCTGCTTGAAAGCAGTGAGAGGTCACCTTTGACTTGAGCCCTACATCTAAAATAAATAAGTTGTTCAAACCCTTCACTGATGACTCAGGAAAAGTTCTTTGCAATAGGGAGGCTGTCTTCTTTTAAGCTGGTAAAATGCAGTGCTCGAAACACTACATGCAAATTATTTTGAAACTGAAATGGAAAACTGGACTGAAACAGTCCAGTCAGGAAGCAGACAGATGGAAAATCAGAGAATCAGAGAATCATTTAGGTTGGGAAAGACATCTAAGATCGTCTAGTCAAGCCATAGAATTATAGAATCATTTAGGAAAATGAACATATGTATATATTAATTTTCCATTGCAGTCTCCTTGCAGCCTTCATGAAGGCTACTACCTCTTACATCTCCTCCAAGTCCCGTGAAATCTAGAGCTTGATTAATGGGCTGCCCTAATTACATTTGATTAGTAGTGTCTTGATTAGTAGTTTGCACTGGATATTGCTAGTGATTACTCTGGGGATGTGAGGAACGGGGAGACCTACAATGCATCAGATGGGTAAATGAAGAGTTTCTAGTTTCACTGCAATTGCTATGCCCTGGAAAGCCAGACACCAAATCAACATTTTATAGATATCTGCTTGTGCCTGAAGATATGTCCTTGGATTCCTTCACAGTCTTTGTCACACATCTAGTTGATGCAATTCAGGAAAACTTGTTAGCACAAAATATTCAGAGAGTTTAAATAGCTCAATCTGAAATAGCCCAATTTTGCTCATAGGGTTTTAAAGAAAAAAAAAAGGGCTTTTGAATCAATTTCCATAACTTTTCTAATAGGACACTGCATTTCTCCCAGTTACCTGATATTGTGATTTTTCATTTCTATAATACTAGAGTACTTTTCCCTCCCCTAGAAAGACCATCAATCTTGATATGAAGACAACATGAGATGAAGAAATGGCTGTTTCCCTTACCACCTTTTGTTTCAAATGTTAACTATCTCCACTGTTAAAACTCACATTACATTGTCAGCTTGAAAAGGTTTGGCTTTAGCACTATAATGTTCTTCACAAGCTGAAAGGACACTTCAGGAGCTGGTACTTTCTTCATGTGGAGGTAAGTAGATGTTGTAACAAATTCAACTACTTTGCTTCCTTTGGGCTGTCTCAACATGGAAGTCTATAAGTCCCAAATGTTTTGCCTGTGAAGGCATTTTCTTTAATCCTCAAATCATTGTAATGGTATTTCTGCCAAAGATAGACACTGAAACTGAGTAGAGTTTTTCATTGTTTGAGTTGAATTACCTCCATACTGAACTCACAGTGTTTTCTGGTCCCTACTAACCCCTTGGATAAACCATGACAGCAGAATTCAGTCTGATGAGTTTTCCACAATGGCCTCTGGATAATTCTGAATTAATTTTTGCTCTCTTCTTCCATGTATCTGCTGCATTTGGCTGCATTACAATACATATTATCACAACATTTCTGCTTCTGGTTGACCATGCAGTTCTCATTCCTGGCTACACTACCAACTTCAGAGTTTTCCCCAAATTTTATCATCAATTTTTTTTTCCAGTTTCACCCATAAAAAATTCTGACAAATACTCATATGGTTCCTATTGCTTTGTCTCACTTCCAGAAACATCCCTGTTCAATAATCATTAACAACAGCTTTTGGGGAGCTGTCAGCATGAAATGATTCTTCTACTCTATGAAGTGCACTGACTACTGCATTCCCATAACTTCCAATGATCCCAGTGGAAGCTGGAATCCTCAGCCTGGTCCTCCAGACAATGTCAAAGAAATATATTAACAATTCTGTTGGATATTAAAAACACATTGCCCAACTCTGTGATCTGATTGTAAAGACTGATTGGCTAAGCACGAACAAAAACTAAGAATTTCAGGATTTTTAACATACTTTTCCCAGCAATTTTTGTTTATTTGTCAATACCCATTTCAAATATTTTTTAAATCCCTGAAAAATGTCATAGTGCATGCCATAACAGGGAGACCAGTACAATTCCACCAACTAATCTGTTCTGCATAGTCCTCCCTTTCTGTAAAGATTGCATTAATAATGGGTTACATGAAAGTAACTGTGCCATTGTACTCCTTTAGACTGTCTGGGTTGTTTTTTCACTCCCTGTGTGAGGGTTCTCCTCTGGAAAAACTGACAACATTAGCACCCATGCTGTCAGACTCTTATGAAGTCCCAAAAAAGCCTTACTGAGGAAGTAGTTCCGGGAATGTTCTACTTCAACACAGCTTTTAGGACCCATTTTTCCTCGGGTACCAAAAGCAGCCTCTGGACTGTTACTATTTACCCCAGGCCACTTGGTGCAGCGCTGAGGAAACGAGATTGCAGATGTTCCACAGTTCTTCACAATCTGAGACCCTCTGTCTGCTCAGGGAGCAAACCAGACTCATAGAAGGATAAATTTAGTTGTATACAGGGCTGTGACTAAAATAACTGCACGTATGTATAATGAGAGACAAAGATGTTCATGTGCATGTACACACATAGGTTGATTTCTTTCCTTCAGGTACTTTGTCAACTAATTAATTACCAAATAAAGGCTGGGCTATTTAGTGATTATTTTTTTTTTTCACATTTGCAAGCCCTAATCTAGTCTGAGTCTCCCCAGGGGTCCTGCACAAATACTGGATTAGTCATATTTGCTCAGGCAGCAGGTACTCTTGTAGTGCTCTATGCACAAGGGAACAGAAACATCATGCTGAACTGAAGGGAGCAGTGAGGTTCTCAACAGCATCCACACCAGGAAGCCCAGCAAGAGCATATGATAAGTCGCATTTGCTTCCAGTTGGCAGAAGAAAGTACTTGCCATATCTTCAGCTGACAAAAATCTGTGCAGATTCTTTGACTTCTAATCAATTGACTTCAAACGAATTACATTGATCCGGGTGATGTGATCTCTTACAAAGAGAAGTAAAAATGATCACACATCTGTATGCCACACCATTTCGAAACTTTGCCAGCAACTGCATAATAGTGAAGCACTCCAGAGTGCCACTGAGAAGAGAACAGTGGCAGCAGTGAGCTAGTAGACCACCCACCAGTGAAATACAGGCCACTGAGACCCATTTTTTGCCTCTAGGTTTTCACTACATCGTAGAATAGTTGGGGTTGGAAGGAACATTTGTAGATCATCTTAGTTCAACCTCTCTACAAGGAGCCTGGACATCTCCAGCTAAATCAGGTTGCTGAGCCCCTACCAGCCTGACCTTGAATGTTTCCATGGGTGGGACATCTACCACCTCTCTGGGGAACCTGTTCCCATGTTTCACCACCCTGATTGTAAAAAACTTCTTCCTTATGTGTAATCTAATTGACCCTCTTTTAGTTCAAAACCATTACCCCTTGCATGTAACTGTTTCTCAGTGGCCATTTGGTCACTTTCTCCACTTTCAAGCAGGGCTTTGTCTATAGTGCAAGATGCAACTCTGAGCAAAGATGGGCCAACTAAGATTATATAATTACTCACTTTCCAACTACACTCCAGCCCAGAGATAGCCTAAACCTCCTATGACGGCTGAAGATCAGACAGATGAAGGCTGCTTTTAGTTTCACAGATTAACAGGTTCACAGTAAGACCCTTTGTAAAATCAGTGCTGATTTCAAACAAACAACAACAAACAATAATACTACCATTACCTGTACCAGTAATAACAATCGGAAAATGTCTGATAGTAAATGTATGAGGAAGCTTTTGGCTATGTGACTTGATTAATTTGTCTTTTCTGAACAGTATCAAAGATACTATGGGAAAGTTGGACTAAAAAGATTGAAAACCAAGCACATGATAAGGAGGGCATGTAGCTGATCAGCAGAGACTAGCTTTACTTCTCCTCTGTAAGTTAATAAATGAGAAATAAATCCCATGTAACTCAGAAAGAGAAGAAAAAAGAAAGCAAGAAGAGTAAAAAAAAGAGAAACTCTTGAGCTAAGAAACCTGGGTCAAGAAATCCAACACGGCAAGAACAAAAAGTGCTTGGATCTGTGTTTTTGTTCAAGGCAAAGGTGATGTGCCAGGTCTAGACTGGGACTAAATTCAGATACAAGTTATAAGCAGTGCCAATATTCAGGAATGCTGGAATTGGTGTTCTGCTGACATTTCATTCACAGCAGTGTGTATCAAAGTGAGTGCACTGATGGAAACTGGTAAACCCGATGCAGTTTTTTAAGTCACAGAAATGCACAGCAAAGTAAGTACCCACACAGCAAAGTAAGTACCCCCACAGCATGCTGATGAAAATTAGTAGAGCTAATGCAGTTCATATGATGAGTCTGACTAAAAGAAACATTACTGGCACAACAGGGTGTCAGCTGGGGCTTTTAATTCCTAACTGGACTCATTCAGATGGGCAGCTTCGTCTGTCTGGGCTCACTACAGGTGTTTTTCCACTTCTGGCTGCTGTATTTCCCCAAGAGGACAAGGGCCAGACCTCCACCAGCCTCCCTGGGCGCAAGGTCAGTTCTGGGGGCACGTGGCCATGCAGGGGAAAACTTTCATACAGCCAAGCAGCATCCTGGCCTCCAGCTCTTGAAAAAGTTTCCACTGTCTGCCAAGGCCTTCAAACTGCCCAAACACTTCGGAAATTACAGCATCTCATTTTGCTGCCAATTGGGAAATTTGTTTCACTGCCCTGACTGTCAGAAAACAGAACACACCTTCAGTGGGGGAAGAATAGTTTGTCTCATTATTATCGAAGTGCAGTGACAGAGCCAGGCACTGAGCAAAGCTTTGTGGTGTTTCACTTAGGACTCCCCATGAGGGCCCTATATCCAAAGGCAGCACAGACACACTTCTACATTTTTGTCTAGGTTGAACACCTACACTTGTACCAACTATAGAGCTTGTGTCTCCCACAGCTCACATTTCTCTTGGATTAGTATTCTCCCATCAGTGCTATTAATGCAGTTGCATTGGGAGATCCAGTTGCTTTGTGGCCTGGAAGGCCCTTAAACATCCCCAAATTAAAGCCCTCTATGCAATAAAATAGTTGGTCCCTAAGGATTTTCTTGGAAATGTGCTGTGAATGAGCAAACAGAAAATAAATTAATGGTATGTTGATCCTCTTGGCTCTAAGATCACCTTTTGTTTGGTTTACTAAGACCTAATATGCACTAATGGGAAGTTAAACCAGCTTTAAAAAGTCTTTGTCACATGATGTCTCTTAATATACGCAGTTAATATGTCCAAGGCACGTGTCTCTGCAAACTCTGGAGGCCCCAGCAAATGTCCTAGAAAGGGGATGAACCATTTTAGAGATGCTTAAGACACAGTTTCCTCCCCCTCCAGGCTAGAAAAACCTGGGGTTAGGATTCCATTCCAAGGGAGTATACTAACTTAAAACCATAGGTGCCACATGCTGGTCCCCTGGGCAGAACAGGAGACCAGCATAGGTATTTTAAACAAATTAATCAAACCTCCCCTCCCAGGACAGGCAGTGGCTGTATGGAGAGAAGCATAATATGTGTAGTTTAATAAGTGAGGTAAGAAGACAAGAAGAACCAGCTTTCTAGCCTGGATTTATCTGGCCTTGGTTTGGGTGTAGGAAATACATAGATGTCATCCTGGCTGTGCTCATAAAAAGCAGTAGTCTGAGCAAAGCAAAGCTTTCTTCTCCCTCCAGATATTAGTTCAGCTCACCGAGATCTGAGTCATAGATTTGTCCCTACCTCCATTTATTATGAAAAGAGCTGATGGCAAATTCATTCCTAATTCACACATGTTAGCAAGGTGTCTGTGTTTATATGGGCATATATGTGAGGTGAAGCTATATTTGGATTTTAGCCATGAAGCAGCTAGGGACAGACCCTCTTATGTGGTCAGCCACACTCATCTAGTATGTAACTGTTGTTCTTGTTCTGAATAAACATCCAGCAATGATGAAAGTCCTCATCACACCAAGGTGCTGTTTTCAAAGGGAATTGCAAAATTTTTTTCCTAACAGAGTCTCTAAACATACAGCCTTAACCTTCCTCTCGCTGAAATCAATTACAGAACTTACAGGTTACTTTCTTTAAGGCTACTGGAGGCCCATAAATTGCTATGCATGGCAGAGAGCTCCTTGAACACTGGCTCAGTTCAGTGATTTCTCTTCCTTGGTTCACCCCCACCTCAAGGCCTGCTAAGCTCAGAGTTTTTAACAAGCTGACACCTCTGAATGAACATGCCTGCTTACCTTGCCAGGCTGCTATTCCCTATCTTTTGGTCTTGTGAAGTTAATTTAAGAAATGTAAAGAAAACAGCGGAGAGGGTCAAGTCCCTGAGGGCAACAATAGGTATTAATGACCCTGCCCAGCTCCCCCTGAGACCCCCAAACACACCCTTTGCCCATAGCCTGGGACCCCATTTCGGCTCAACCCAGGGCCAGCAGCACCAGCTTCACTTGGTGATAGTCCTGTGTCCAGCCTCCTCTCCATTTCCTCCTGACTGGACCCTTGAGTGGACCTTGGACTTTGTCCCCCACGGCCACTTCTCCCCATATGGAGAAGGTGCCTATTTGATTACAGGTGGGGGCAGGCATTGATCATTCAAGATGTTGACTGTTTTCTGGGTTTGTATGAGATTGCCTAAAACATGAAACAAATTTTTCAATTACACTTTTCATTGGTTTTGTTCTTTGGCCACTGCATTACTGAAGACAGAGCAGCAAGAAGTCTCTATTCAGAAACCACCTTGAAGATAGATAATTCAGTGGCTTGAGGGAAGATAGGCAGGGGCTGGGCTCCATCATTTCCTGAAAGTTAGGAAAGACCTTGTGACTGATTCAATTAATGGGATTTGAATCAGCTGAATGGTTTTCATTCTGTTTGTTCATCTACATGTGTAGGAAGTATAATTTTTGGGTCGTACAGGTGCATAAGGTATAGAGTATAACATTCTCTGGGAATGGTGATCCAGTTGCTCAGTCTGGTCCTGACCTGCACTCCCATATGGCTACATTATTTGCAGGGACAGGAGACAACATCCAAGTCAAAGCAGGAATTTGATTCCAGAAGGTGATGGAGACAAAGGGCTAAAATAAAATCCCTATCTTAAACCCCATGTCTCTGTTCTACGAATAATGCAAGGAATGATGTCCATGAACTCCTAACTGCATTGCTTAGCCTCAAGAGATACCAACACCTCCCATTATACCATGACCACAAAGAAATAATTTCTGCAATTTCTCAGCATGAGCAGTAAAGTATCTATCTACCCTATAACACCTGTGGTGATTAAATGTGCCTTATAAATGTCAAAACACTTTCCAGTGTA
This sequence comes from Neopelma chrysocephalum, assembly GCF_003984885.1. Taxonomy (NCBI): domain Eukaryota; kingdom Metazoa; phylum Chordata; class Aves; order Passeriformes; family Pipridae; genus Neopelma; species Neopelma chrysocephalum. The sequence continues at coordinate 1,647,231 of NW_020897804.1, read as the reverse complement.
AATCTTCAAAGGTCTGCAAGAAACTGTGTTTAACACTGGCTCCTCTCACTTTTTACCTTCTGCACTAAGAAAGGGAAGTGGCAGTAGATGTTACTGAAATTCAGGCATTTATTTCCACTAATGGTGGGTCGCAGAACTGAATTATGAGACCATATTGTGACATACCAAATGCTATTTTCCAATCAGTTCATGCACATCTCTCTGTTACCAATGAATAGTCTGGTAAAAATGTCCTTTGGCCTCTGTCTGCCTGGAAAATCCATCTTACTTTTAAAGTCAATTGGAAGTTGTATCTGGAAATCCTAGGATAAATTACTCCTAGGGTAGTGTTTTCCGGCATAGAAATAAGCTGGCTGGGAAAATATTTTAATCTCCATAGGGTCATTCACTCCTATGTACAAAATATAACTCATTCTTTTATGGGAACAATTGCCTCTAGAAATGTGAATCATTTATGGGTGGTGCCTACAGCTTCAGTCTTGAAAGCAGTTAGAAACGTGAGAAGGTCTTGGGCTGAAATGGGGCTTGTGTATAACTAAAATGAAGCACCTCAAGTGATGGTCACTGTGCCAGGCACACATTTGTCAGAGGACAGAAACTCAGACCTGCCAATACCACTTCATCCCAAGTGCCCCATAGCAGTTTGTATCCTCACAGAAGAGGTGTGATCTGTTCACCCACTGAGCACCAAGCAACTTGTGGCGACCTTCACGTGGATTAATCTGCTATGCTCCATAAAATTCCTTCACTTTCATATTATTTCATGCCATACTGCCCATCTAGTCGAAAAAAACCCCCAACCTGAATTGTGGGCACCTTTAAAAGTTTTCAAAGGGTGAATAATTTGGGATTATTTGAAACCTATTTCAGAGCAGGCTGCAAGCAACTCTTCCCACTCCAACAAGGCTTTCCCACACCAAAGACAAACATTTGGGACTGTTGGTTCATATGTGCTGTGGACCTTTCGTGCTGAGATTGGACATGCTGTGGAAATGCACAGGGAGTGGGAGTAAACACCACAGGCTGAGTGGTACCTAAAGTGAGCTACAAACCAGTTCACTCTCCATGGAATGTAGACATAACACAGAATGAGAGGGAAAATCCACACTGAGGAATGCTTCAACTTCCTTTAGCCGCAGTCTTGAACAGTGAGTGCTAAAGGGAAGTGACACAAGCAGCTCGAAGAAGGTCTGGAAGTAAGTGGTTTTCAGCTGCAGCCAATATAGAGTGAATTAGTTTGTACTTTGCTGCTCTGTGCACGTGCAGAAATCACCATGGAGCCAACACAATAGACCAAAATTATGCATTAATTATGCACCTGAGGATCCCGAGTAGGTGTCATTGAGATCAGGGAGCCACTTCCACCATCTTCTCAAGAAATTCCCCTTGGATAAGACAAAAACAAGTTCAATCTCCAGCAGTCTCAGTATTTACAATACATCCAGCACCAAAAGACAAGCACCTTAAACCCACAATTCCATGTTTCAGCAGGTTCATTTTGTAGATGTGCCTATACCAAGACCATATTCTTCCAGGAAGCTGCCCCACTGCCTCAGTCAGAGCATTTGGTGAGCCTGTGCAAAAACCTGCTTTCTAGAATCAGAAACTATAAGGGAGCAAGTTCCACTTTATCACTGTCTGCCTAAATATATAAATAATCCAAAATCTGAAGTGTGTTTTGGACAGCACCCTCGGGCTATCATTTTACACCCAGCTGTTATTCTCAGAGGATTCTCAGTAAATCCAGAAATAGACCCAGCCAGGAGTCGGGAACAGGCTCAGAGGAGAATGTCACCATATGGCAGCCCCTGACTGTTGCATAAATGTATTGATTAGATGAACCAGCTTCAGGATGTCTCTATTAAGGACAGTAACCTCAAGAAGGGAGATAAAATTATCAGAAAGGTGAAAGAGTATCTAAACTGGCCGTTCTTTTCCATTTAACTCCATTCTTCTTGTCCAAAGTATGACAACAATCACTTGAGAAAATTGGTTAATTCAGTTTAAATCTGAAGCCTAAAGACAATTCCTAAATAAAACTTGAACAGAATAATAATATTTTATTGCTATGACAACAGAATAGCACATTAGCAACCCAAATGACAATATTCTTCCTTCCCTTACACTGACATTGGCAAGGAAAGAAATTATGTTGGAGTTTTAACATATGTTTTCAAAAGGGAAAGGTGGTGGCACGTTAAAACCCGCCATGAAAATAAAAATCCTCCAAGAGAGTTTTCCTTAGCTGTTTAAGCAGTTAGTGAGTGCATTTTGAACTATGTGCTTTGAAACTGATAGGAACGTGTTGTAAAACAAGTTCTCCCATTCACTTGTTGTGTGACCCAGAGAAAAGTACTTTACCACAGAGTCATAGAATCACCGAATCACAGAATGGCTTGGGTTGGAAAGGACTGGGATGATAAAGAAGCCAGAAGGAAAGATACTTCGATTTTAAAAATAGGTCAAATATCAGGCATTAGGTTGCACGTTCCGTCACCCTCCACTAACAGAACAGCCTTTCTCAAAGGCAAAAAATGCCCTTTTTCTTGCTGCTGTTCCTACCACATTTGTATGAGCCCTGAGGACATTGTGCAAATCTGTATTAGTGCCCCGGCAGTCTGAGAATTTCTAGAGGCAAAGGTAAGGCACTCAGCAAGTCTACAGCCATGTAACAAAATCCATGCCTGGCACAAGCCAAACTCTACAGCAAATCCTTAGCATGGTACCCAGGAATTTACTCGCGTAACTTCACAACAGCAAAGGGATACACTTGTCTTCATTTTCAGTGTGCCTGGATGGTTTATCATGGTGTTTCAGACCCTGAGGTTGGATTGGGTCTGGGTTGTGTTTGGGGATTACCTTGTGCTAGACTTTCACCTCTGTGAATGCAGAATGAGTGTCCCAGCATGGCACCAGGGAGGTCTGTGTCGTGGCCCACACCACACTCCAGATGAGAGGATAAACTCAGATTTTCAATTGCTTGGGACTGTAGTTGCTGTCTTTCCCTTCTGGAAAACCTGGAGCTGCTCACTATGACACCAAGCCAATTCATAGCTGGGTGACCACTGAAGAAGTATGAAACAGCAAACAAACTCATCCTGAAAAGTTTTCTGTACTGCATTTTGGGTTTAAAATGTCCGCAGAAAAAGTTCTGTTAGTTTAGAGAGTTGTTGGCCGAAATGGATACATTTTCCAGGGAAGTCAGCCAGTTTTTAAAGGAGGCCAAATCTGTTTCCACATGGAAATTGGCTCATTTTTGAAGTTTAGATGAGTTTTGCATAAAAATATATTAAATTCCTTCCCCCACCCACAACCATATACACTTTCTTGCATTTTGATGGGAGAACTGCTATTCCACCATCACAGGGAAATGCAATTTGAAAAAGTGCAATATTATGTAATTAAAATGCCAGTCATGTCAGTATGGATGAGGCAGGGAAAAGAAAGGAAAAAAACCTGGAAAACAAAAATTATCCAATTCAGTCAGCTCTTGGAAATGTTTTTTCAATCTATCTAAGCTCTTCCAGAAGCTGCACAGGGGTACAGATACCTCCAACTTTCTTGTTCTTTCAAAAAGTAATCAAAGCCTCAGCAATAGAAAACAATTTTACAAAAAAAAATCCACAACATATAACATAACAATTAACGGCTGCCTGGTATATTGCCATTAATTAACTAAAGGCCAATTATACAGCTTGTTCAGCTGTAACAGCCCTTATTCTGAGACTATTTAGACAGCAAGTTTGTTCCAAGAAGCACACCCTCCGCAAATGAGGAATATCGTGGAAAAAAAGGTTTTTTAATACATACTGTACCAAAAAACTGAAATGTGGCGAAAAACACATAGCATTTACCAATGCCTCTCTCTGAAGCGTCTGCCATTTGGAATATTGTCATTTAAATACTTTGCCTGTTCAGTCTATTTTGAATGGCTTCATTATAGAACTGGAGGGAAATTCTCCAGAGAAACTGGAAAAATATGTTTTGGAAAGTGTTTCAGATTCAGAATTCTCAGAATGCCCCATTTTAAACTTTTCAATGAAAGAAAAAAAATCGGTGCATATTGACACACACATACGTGTCCGACAATATGTGTCTATAACATACATAGTAAACTAATAGTAGCTTGACTCAAAAATAAAGGACTTAGAAATTATCAAAGTAGAAGATTTCAGGTGGTCTGTATGAAATGCTAAAGGAGGAATTCAAGTCAAAAAATATCAACATTTTGGCAATTTACATGGGATGAGAACCCAAGTATTGCCCTCCTGTAATCTTACACATCCTGGATCGATTGCATTTTCAGCAAAGGAGATCCTAGTGCTGTTCATCATTGATCAACAGATGTGAAGCCTTATTGCAGGTAAGCTTGACACTATACAGAGAACTGTAGTCGTGGCACTCATGACCATGCTGGGTATGAGGAAGAAAGCTGTGGCACAAGTAGGAATCCCAGTGCATCCAACTCATCTCTTTTTGAGAAAGGTCGTTGCTTCATTCAGGTATTAGCTAAATATAGGAAATGTTCAGGAAGCTGGGAACTTTGATCTTGAAATACTTGTAGGCTTGGCACTATGAAAGGATGAGGGAAACGTTTAAAAAAGATCAAGGGAAACAGATGTTTGGCTTCTTCCATCCACTGCCACTAAATCAGTCACTGGTCCAAACTAGTATTTTAGCACAGGTGATTTTCCACAAAGCTAATTCATTCAGGGCATTCCTCTTCCAATAAAAGTCCATCTGCTTGCCTAGCTTTAGACACTAGCATAAATTTTAGCTTGTCCAAATGGATCTTTCAAGGAGGTCTCTGCACCAAGGCTGAGAGAACCACATGCTGCTTAGTGAGAAATCGCAGAGATGTTCACAGCTTGAGCTGTCTGAGTCACCAGCTGATGAGAAACTTGACTTTTTGCTTGAATTTTCCTGCTCTTTTTAAAGGAAACTTTAAAAAACAAATAAACCCCACAGGCAAGAAAGCAAACTTTCTCATTTCGTAGGCACCTCCTCCCAGCCATGGTTAAACACACCACAAAATCCATTTTCTCATGGATTTTTTTCATTTATTTCCTGCTTGCCTCCTTTTGTTTTTCCACAGGCATTAGTGTCGTTTTCTCCTGCTGCACACAGGCTGTGAGCATTTGGTTCATTCTCTCTGACTTTTACACGGCAAAGGGCTACCAGCTTCTACATGCCCCAGCAGCTGCATCCAATCTCCCTTTGCAAATGAGAAGCCACACTGAGATGACTTTTGCTAAAGGAAGGTGATAGCAATAATTTTGGTTCCTGAAGCTGCAGACTAAGGGCACAGCTGGAAGTCAAGTCAACCAGGTTCCCCCCTTGCAAACTCTGCCCTAATTTAAAGACAGAGGTCACTGAAACGCCTGGTGGTCAGCCCAGGCTGAGTCTCCAGTTCACAGCTTTCAGCAGCTTCTCATCTCTCCCAGCTCATATTGCTCATGGAGCAGTAGACCCAGATGCTTATGGACCAGTCAATAAACACAGATAATAGCTTAAAAAGCTTAACTCCACGCAACTGTCCAGACAATTATCTACTTATGTATTTACATCATTCTTATTATGTCTCATCAGCTCCCGTGCATTAATGGACTTTGTCCTCTGCAAGTGCCTACCACAATAGAACAAAAAACCCCATTTGTTCCTGTTTCTCTTATAAGTAAGTGCCAGGTTCTTCTGATCATCAAAATAGCTTTTTATCTTAAAAATGCTACAAAAACCGTACTGTCAACAAAAGCAAGTTTGTACTGGAAGCTTTACAAGTTCAACAAAAGTAACACTGCTGCTTAACAAAACTGTGATTGCAAAAGAACTCAAAACATTTATACTGCCATGAGTGTAATTTAAGGATATTTAGCCTTTGCTCAACCTTTAGAGACAAAATGCTGTTTCATGCTGCCTATAATATCAACCTTTAGGTTGCAAAATCTAGTAAAGTACTAGCAGTAAAACATTATAAACGCTAAAGTTACATTACAAAACTGCAGTTTTACAAATAGATAAATGGTTTCATAGAAACAGCATCTTGTGACTTTCGTGAGTCATTTATCATTAAAAAATTAATTGTAAGACATAACTAGTTTAACTATGACACCAGCATATAGGGTAACTTTGTTTACACCGTGTAGTGTAGTTCCCTGTAAAGTTTTAGGAACAACAGGGAACATGTCAGTATCTTACAGCAAATAAATCAATTATAAAACTTACTGGTCTTTCATCTCATAATTTTGGGTGAATCCAGAGTTTGTGTAGCAAAATATAGCAATTCTTGTAGTTTGGGGACCACTAAAGACTTCTGCACAGTCTTCTGCAAACTACGTTCATCAAAACTTAGTCAGGATGAAAAACGTGGGGAAAGCAGACTTCTCTCCAGTTCTGAGAGAATTCTGGGCAAATACTTGGTGGAAACTCGAGTGTCCTCAGAGACAAGAAAATGCACTTGGTTCAGGGTACCACAGCTTTTCACATCCCCAATGAAAGAAAAGATCACACAGACCAATAAAATACCTATTTTCTTAAATTACTAAATAAAAATCAACATTGTGATACTGTGGTGGTGAAGATGCCACCCCCTCTTTCTTTAAGTGACCTGAAAACGTTCATTAGTGACAGATACATAACTTGAATCCACACATCTTTTCAGCTTTAGGTTTCCTTTGGGAAACTGCTATTTGTTCACCAGCAAAATCAACCCACATTTTTATCTCTACCCTTAATACACCTTTGACCCACAAAAGGTGATACGTGCTGCTCTGTTCATGGCCTCATGGACTGAAATTGGAGGGGAAAGTTGTTTTGGGCTAAAGGAGTATATGGCTGATGTATTGCTTCCATTTATTATTTGATCTCATTCTATTGTGTGTTTCCTTATGGCACACTCAATAGGTCTGTAATCATGGGGAACAAGATAGAAAGGGTAGGGCAAGGATTGTATTTCCTGCCTTGGCTGGTGCATAATTTTTATTAGAGCTTATTTTGAAACACAACTTTTAGATAAGAATCCATCATGCAGGATTAGAGATACAGCGTTCTGGGGTGAAAACTACAGTTATTTCTTGGGGTTTATGTAAACAAAGTGAAGAGTTAATACACCATCCTCTTTTTATAGCTGAAGTGTTTGAGCTTTTGTTTAAAAAAAAAAAAAGGGAAATGATACAGCACTGTTTAAAAAAAATTGTTTTTCCAGCTCCTTTGGTACAACAATTGTTTGATATAAACTTTCATGACACTGTGAGCTTCCTCTCTGCTAATAGCCCAAATGTTCTTTTTCCAGCAGGAGGAAAGAGCCTGTGTCCAGGGATAGGTCACACCAGCTGCTCCAGAACGAGGAGCCCTCCGTGGTGCCAAGGTAGGGCTCGGCAAGGACATCGAGCCGTGCGGAGTTTGGCACTTACAGAGGATGGAGGGAGGGATGTGTGCATGTGGGGAAGGGGAAGGGAGTGTCTTTTTCAAAGGAAAAGCCATGTATTGTGTGTCTTGTAAGGCAAAAGAGAACATGAAGTAGAAAATTATCTGCAGCTGTTTGCTTCTAAAGGAGAACGGGCAACGTTGCGCTGGCCCAAAGGCTCAAGCGAAGAGTTGGCAAGAGGCTCAGGCACCAACATCCCTGCTCCACTCCCAAGAAACATTGTTCCCCTTGCAGGGATGGTCATCCTGAGGTGTGGATATCCCACCTCTGGCCCTGGGGCTGGGCAAGGCAGAGGGCAACATACTCTGGCAGCAGGTTCCCAGAGATCAGAGGGACAGAGCCACGCTTTGATCAATGTGTCTCTGATGACTTTTGGGAATTAAGTCTGAGGAAGTGAAAGAAAACTCGCAGTACACCCACATGACACATGAAATAATAAAAAACCCTTGAGAGGTTGCAGGTTAGGACAGGTGTAGTCAGAAGTTTTCAGTAAAATCTTCAACTGCTTCTTGAGGCAACTTGTTGAAATGGACACCTTGCCAGGCTGTTACTCATAAAAAAAAGTTGAAAGATCCCCAAAAAAAGGTCTTTCCTAGAAAAGCAGGTTGCATAAACTCAGGTCATCCATCATCTTCATAGTTTGAACTGCCTGATGGGAATAGTCTATGACTGATTCCCAGCTTTACACACATAACTCTATATGTGAGCAGGAAAACTGAATAGTGGACCCAGTCCCAAATAGACTCTGGGATTCTTCAAGCCCCTTGGTGCAGGAGTGCAAGTGCAGATGAAAATGTTCATCCCTTGTGATGGGCCTCCACAAGCAGCTCTTCCACTGTCTGCTGTCAAGGGGTCACTGGCTAGGGCCTGCAAGGTCCCTTTCCCCACCTCAGGTGCCTCCTGTTAGTCTTGCAGCAAGACCAAGGTCCACAGTCCTGAGCTCCCTAGGGGTTCAATCCCTCCAGCTGGGGTCTACAGAGACCCTCTTTGGCTTGGCCAGCACCCTCTGCCTCCCCAAGGAGCAGGAGCAGGCACACGAGCAGTTATCATGCTCAGCAAATGCCCTGCACCACCCTGACTTCCCTTCAGTTAACCACTCCCTGGATTTCTCACTGTAGGCACTATCCAAAACCACAGACATTTGATATCTGTACCTTGTCTCAGATCCTTTTGCTCCAGTCTCCCTCAGTGGGCCTGTCCAAGCAGTTGGGATGGTGTAGATATTGCAGCAGTAAAATGGAAGAAAGTGGTAAAGCTCTTCTGTGCCAGATGTGCAGCGGTTAATTTGGGATGGCAAGAAGCCCACAGTGGCCAGTTCCTGTGTCCTGTCCAAAAGGTGATGACAGTCTCTGATTGAAAACATGATCCTGTGCACCTCACAGACAATTTTAGTCACAGGCCTAGCTGTCTAAATCTGCTTTCATGAAAGATAAAATCTTCTTTTGTATTTTTTTCCATTGCTCAATTAACTATTGTTTCGCTCAGCATGTTTTAATCATAAGTAAGTTCATTAATAGATGTGCTCTTTGGAGTCATGGGGGACTCTGTGATATAATGGCATTAATCTTTCTGAATAACATCATTAATATCCTTTGCCCCTTAAAGGCACCCACTATGTCCCCCAGGCAATTATAAAATTTTGTTCCATGGTACTGAATGAGCTCATCCAGCTAAAATGACTACAATGCCTGTCTGCATAATATCGCTGTTCGTTGCATCCTATTTATTTATACTACTCGTCAGACAGTATTAGAACTTCTTTGTGAGCCCGTTGGCTCTTTTGCTGCAAAGCCACCAGCTCAGCTCGCTGGTCTCCACCTGGGTCTCAGGAGAGCTGATCTATGGAAGGGTCACGAAAGAAGAAAGAAATTCCTAAACTGGGAGCCTTTTGACAGTTCTCTTCAAAATAACCTAGGAGTTGTTTTACCACTGAAGCTGGAAGGGAGGGACTCCCACTGAATTCAGCAGGCTTGGGGATGTTGCTAAGCCTGCTGTTGGCATTCCTACCAGCCTTACTAAAGCAAAATTCCCACTTTCTGGGTGAAGAGGCACTTTTCTCCCCAGAGCTGGGAAAAGTGAAATTGCACCACCTCCACACAGTGAGAGGCTGGCCCATGTCTATTAAAGATTTCCAGCACAGTTAACATCCTTTAACATATTACTTTTTCCATCCAGACACTCACATCTTCCCATCCTGGAGTTAAGATTCAAAGTCATAAAGCATTTGGGTTTACATCTTATTCATCCTACTTTCTCATCAGTAGAACACAGACACTGTCTTTCCCTCCTTTATAAAGCAAGCTGGGAACTATAGATAAAAATTCCTTCACAGAGGTGAGATATCTGAATTTTTTTAAGAGAGTACTGGATAGCTCTTGTGTTCTCTGAGCAGAGCAGCAAAGTTTGTGGGTTTGCTGTGTTTATTCTGTCCATATTTGGATGGGAAGAGGCATAGGCAGTAGATGAAAGTAGTTCATATAATAAAACTGGGTTTGGATGAAGCTCAGCAGTGTATTGCTGTTTCGTTTTAGCACTCCTGAAATAGTAAGACCTTGTCAAATTCAGTCCCAGAGGAGAAAACCAGGCAGATTTCAGCTTCAACATGTGCCACATAGTTGCACTTTGCCATATTTGCTCACATTATGGCATATATGTGTGGAGGAAGAAGGGAAGAATTTCCCCATTTCTAAGTTGTAAAATGTCTTTCAACACCTCTCTTCTTCAGTGCAGTAGCAATATGTCATTACTGGTCACAGAAAGAGGCTATTACAGGACTACAGCCACTCTATCTGCAAACAGAGCCATCCAAAATGTGGATCCAGCTCAAATTTAAGCAGGAGGAGTGAATGTTTTATTCTTAAATTCCAACTTGTATATAAAAAAAACCCAACCAAACCCAAAGCAACCCAACTCTTCTTGCTACCTCTTTCATTTCCAGCTACACATAAATTCCTGAATATATGAGCATAGCCTTTTTCTACAGGGCTTTTGACCAGGGGTTTTGTGCTTGCTTCAACAGTCAAGATGCACTTGGAGTTTGCATGTTATATGAAGAGCAGGAAAACACAAGAATTTCACTGACAAGGAACTTTGCTGAACCTTGAGCACAAAGAGGAGTGGTCAGATGTTACTCGAAGGACAGTGTTCAAGGCCAGGTTGGATGGGACTTTGAGCAACCTGGTCTAGTGGAAGGTGCCCCTGCCCAAAGCAGGGGAGGGATGGAATTAGATGATCTTTAAGGTCCCTTCCAACACAAACCACTCTATGATTCTATGATTCTGTTTGCAGCTCTGTTGTCAGACCTATCTGATGGGGAGGTACCGGAGAGGACAGGGAAGCTGCCCTCAAAAATGGCAATGTTTGAAGTTACACAAAGCCTGAGATCAGGGAGGAGGCATTGACCAGAAACATCCTTTTGCCCATTTCTGGCTCATTCCAGTAAGAGCAGAAGACACAACCTTCCTAGCTCACGTGGGTGCTGCTTCTCCTGGAGGCCAGAATCCGGATTTTAGCAGCAAGGGGGCTCCTGGGACCAGAGTGTCCCCACAACCCCTACAGTGTGAGAACATCTTCAGGTGTTTCTTCTGCCCAGTATAACTATGTGGGACCAAGGGATGCAGCCATCTCACTGAGACCAGCCCAGCATTTGAAATCAGGGTGTCCTACTAACAAAAAAGGAGCACACAGTGACCTGGGTGTTCTTCCCTGCTGTGCCACAACATCCTTTCTGACATCAGGAAAAACTCAGTGCCATAAGTGCTCCTTCTATGAAGTGGGAATAGCATTTCCTTTCTCCCACAGATGGGCTGTCTGGGCTAGTCAGCCCTTTGGACAGGGATTCCATCTGGCTGCAGCTTTGCAGATAAGAGAGCACAGTGGGAGCCCTGATCCCAGCCAGAGCCTCCAGGCACAGCACTACGTGGATGATGGGCACTGGTGAGCAGGCAGGGCAGGCAGCAGCCCTGCCCCTTCTCCAGCCCACATCATGCTCATCAGGGCTCTCAAACATCTCTGTGAGTGATATTTACAGAGCAGCTGGAGCTGTGGATGCTGCTGACCCAACAAAAGGAGGGTGAGACAGGTTTTAGTCGTGTCTCCTTGCTTCCATATGGGCCTGCAAGTTTAGGAATATTGGAGAAATAATTCATCAGCTGCATTTGAGGCACAGGCAAGGGCTGACTCCGCTGACTGCAGACCTGTTGCAGTGGAAGCTGCCTCTGGGCTCTCAAACATCATATCTGGTTTAAACCTACTTCCAGTGCCTCTGTCCAAATGTTCCTGCCAAAGTTCATATCTCTCTGAATATCCCACTCCTCTGCCTGTTCCTGCCTCCCGCTCCCTCTCCCTCCATCTTCCTTCCCACAGCCGTGGGAACAGACTTCATCACTTGAGAAAAATGCCCTGCTCATACCCCCCGCTGTTGCTTGAAGCAGACAAAAAAAATTAAAGTCTTTTGAGCAGAGAATCCTTGTCAGGACAAGAAATAATACTGACCTCAGTGAGGATGGCATGTACCGCCAGAGAGGTGGTTCAGGCTGTGTGTGCTGCAACCAGCTGTCTGCCTGACTACAATACAGTGTGGAGTATATGGAATATAATTTCCCTCTCCTTTTACATTTAATACAATGCCTTTGGACCACACATTATTAAAAAATAAACCATGAAGTCTAGGCACTTGGCTTTCACTAATGGCTTGTTACTCCTCTAACACTGTCTCTTCAGTGCAGAGTGACAGAGTGATTTGTGTCTCTCCCAAAGACTCCCTTAGCCTTCTTCCCTACCCTATCTGAAATTTCCTACTTTTAAAAAATAACACCTCTGTATAACAGTGGGAGGACAGGACTCACGTGGGTGGTCTCTTATAATGAAGATAGAGTATCTGGGAACAATATTTTAATGTGTTTTTCTTCTAATTGAGTTTTTCCAGCCTTTGGGATAATTATTTCTACCAATTAGCCCCGTGGTATTGTTAGCTGGAGGCAACCGGTCCTTCTTCAGGCCTCTGACAGAGGTTTACAGTACGCACAATGGTGCATAGTCCAGTTTATGAGAAAAAAATTGCCCCTCTGCTCCCAAAAGTATGGGAAGCGACTCCATTGTGAGACAAACGTTTCCCATGGAAATTGTCCTGAGAAGCTTCAGAAGGGTCCACATTTCAGATAAAAGCTAGTGGGTGGAGATTTTTAAACTACAGCTCAGGAAAGAGGGGATTATGCCTGAGAGGGAGAGTGGCACAGGAGAGGGAAGGCAGCGGTCAGACTCCACGAGGCATGGGACAGCTTTGTCCCTTGTTCCCTGCAGTGTCCCAGAGGAGATGCTAAGCCCCACCACTGTGACGAAACCTATCCATAACAATGAAAGAACAGGACAAGAATTAACAACAGTAAATTAACTCAGAGTAAATTTCAAGCCCTTCTTTGCAAACGTAAGAGTTACACACTTGTTTTTCCTGATAAATGAGAGCTGAAAAATGATGCAATCGCATAAGTGGCAGAGTGGTGGCCTTGGGCACAAGCCTAGAGTGGCTTTGCTTTACCTCAGCCCCGAGCAGGGCACTTTTTAGCAGCCAGCAGAAGGAAACTGTTAATGCTGAGGAGAAAGGGCTGGCAAGAACTCAGTGCAAAGACGCTGCAGCAAAAATATATAATTGTTATAAAGGTAAAGACTAGTGAGGGGTAATGCATGAGCTGGTAGAAAATAGGCTCAACATTTAGAGAATTTTAAGGCAGGTCTTACAGGACCAAAAATATCTGCTTGGGCAAAATTCAGTTAGTGAAAGCAGAGGAATTTTTCAAGTCAAAGATGAATGAGGCCTTTACATAGCCCAAAATGCAAATGACCTGGTGATGATGGCCATATAAATATGAATTCTTACCTACATTAAAAAAACTTCTCTCCAAGTTTTTAAAGAAAGTAGTGGAAAAATGCTCCCCTGTAAATTTCTCAGTGAAATAATTTTCATTAGGAAATGCTCATTCCTGGAAAAGTAAGTCATTTATGGAAGCAGAAGAGCATCAGAAGAAACGTCTCCAAATTCAGGACGGAGCTCCTGGGCTGCTCCATTGTGGCAAAACCACAATTTACCCTGGGACATCTATGTTTTAGGTACACTTTTTCACTGCCACTCCATATGAACCTTAAAACCATACTATATGTGTACAAAGCACAGCTGCTGCCTCTCCAGCGTGGTCTCAGCATGGAATGGAGACATGATAGCGCTCAGAGGCCAACCATGGGCATCACAAGAGCTTCCTGATGGGTACCAAGGCTTTGCCAATTTAGGATCTGCCTCCAAGCATGTAACTACAATCAAATAAAACTTGCGGCAACTTCTGTTACTAGTGTAGGAAAAGTATGAGAGCAACCTGAGCAAAGCTTGTTGTGAGGTCAAACCACAGGGGAGATTTTTGTGTATGGGGAGTAAATAATACTTCTGCAGCAGGAAAGTAAGCACAGTATAGTGGAATGGCATTTTAAAGAGAAATCCTGTAAAGATAACTCTTTTTATGAGCTCTTATATGTGTGTTTGTTACTATCTTCCTCACTTTCCTTCCCTGCCCAATAAATTCTTCCTGTACCAGGATAGTCTCTGAATTACTGTTGGTAATTTCAGCGCTTTAGCAAAGAAGCAGAGAATTTATTACTAAGATAAAAGTCCTGAACAACCATGTCAGCATGTGCTAGATGTCTTGGCAGTGAGTCCTTCACACAACGAACATCTCCATACAAAGCCATGAAGACTGAAACTTCAATGGAGTCACTCACATGATGACCAGGGAGGTATGGTACAGACATTTGGACTGATTTCCCCATGGATTACACAGGCACTAAGGAAAATATTAGAAATACAAGTCATTCACTCCCATTGCCATGATACTTCTGTATTTATTAAACATTTTGTAATATGTATAAATAAATATATTTAAGGAATGTACCTCTCTTTGACATTGTTTTTCCTTGGAAGCAATGGAACCAGTTTTTCCAAGGACTGAAAGTCCTATGAGTGGAAACCAAATAGTCCATCTGCCTAGGCATGGCTGTCTGTCCCAATGGCTGTCTGTCTGAGCTGTTCTGCCAAATCTGCAGTGATAGAGACTTTACAATACCTTTTGTTAATCTTCAATTCATCTGAAATGTGAGAAAATAAGGGTGAGTATCTTAAAGACAGAATTAGATATAAAGTAGGTTTTCTAACATGAAAAAATATTTTTTGATCTTTCTTTCATATTGTCAGATATTCTATACATTTTAAGTTAGCAGTGTCTAGTGTTTGGATCTCAGTTTTAACTATCTCAGACCAGTTTGTACTGGCTTTTACAAAAGATGAACAAAGTCTATTATAGCTCCAGGTAGGAAAGGGTTTTTTACTGAGATCATAATAAATTTCCTGGTGTCTGTTCTAGCAGAGTTTTAGTAGCCTTAAAAGATTAAAAGTAAAAAAATCCAAACTACAAAATCTTGAAGCAATTCCTTAAAAAGAGAGGTCTGTCTCAGATTGTAAGAAAGTCCCAGTGTGGTTTTCCACAAGCTCCTACAGAGGGGCTTAAAATAGTGGATCGGTTAGTAGTCAACAGGGACACCCTGGATCAGACCTAATGCACATCCATGCAAGACATTTTTTAACATGTAAGCCAGAATCAGATGCTTTAGAGAAAATTTGTGCAGCTGTGGGATAATCTGCCTGCCAGGACAATTTCATCCTAAATCTTTATACTGAAACACTTAAACCCTGAAGAATGAGGTCTGATAATATTTCCAAGCCTGTAGTTTTGTTAGCTTTAGAGTTATAGTTCTCTCTGCACTTGCTATCAATATAAAATGTCCAATTCCTACTTGAACCTTGCTAAATCCTTAGCTTCAAAGAGGCTCGATTTCAACACTCTACCTAGACTTTGTCAGTAAAGGTAAGTCGAAAGAAAAAACTTTGCAAGTGCCTTAGATATCAGAACCAGTTCCAAGAGAATATAACATTGAGGAAGATAAAGAAGGAGCATAACTTCAAAAGGTCAGAGAGCAAATGTCTGAAACAACTGAAGAAAAGCCATCCCTCACCCCAGAGGTTTAAGATAACTGGCAGAAGAAGAAAATAATTTTGAAGGATACCTGCTTCCACCATGAAAAAGAAGGTTTTCACTGGTAAATATGCTAACCTGAAGCTGTTTAATATCAGTTTTGCAACAGATGTTGGCTACATTTGCACATAGGAAATGGTTGAGGTGGATGCAAAGGTACTTGGAAATACTTTATAAAGCTCTGTAGCTTTCCTGCAGGCAGTGGAACTCTGCCAGTTGCACAAGATGAAGATCTGGCCTACTCATTAAAGGTTTCAGATCTTCAACAAAAGAGGTAGGCATGTGTTCGGAGTTGAGCTCCCTGACCTAAAAGCCCAAGGAGAAAAAGTAGCAGAATGGAGCAGCACATCTGAAAATCCCCTGGATAACTATAGGCCATGGCTCGGAGATGCACTGACAGTCATACAGAGTTCTTTCAGAGAAGAAATTTGGTCATATTTCTAGAGGGTATAATGGAACAGAGATCTTAATTCTGCAAAGAAGGCAAAGAAGGGCACTGCTAATGAGATATGGGAGCCCTGCTTCTGCTCAAGTTGTGAAATCAGTCCTGAATGTCTGGGTAAAGCAGAAGCTAGTCTAAGGCAGTTAAAATCAGGACATTATAATTTTAGATTAAAATACATACAATTATTCATTTCTCATTCTACACAGACATGGGAAAAATGTGGAATAATATCAAAAGAGACCACCTCAAGTCAGGGCAATGCCCCACCTAGTCCTATCAGTGCCTTAGGGAAAGTAAACATGACATGTGTAGGTCAAGTATTTCCATGATGCACCCTCCCAAAGTGAAGTCATCCAGGGATTTACCAAGCTGGAAGAACATTGCATTTAATATCTGTTCTTGGACTCTTCCTCCTTGAAAATGCTTTTTTGAACTCATTTATAATTTTGGCCTCTGCATCATCCCCAGCAATGATTTCCACAATTCCACTGGGTGAAAAATTAGTGCTTTGGTATAATTTATTTTTAAACCTGATAGTTTGACTGCATGCCCTTGACTTTTTTGGGTTGTATTCACCTTCTCCACACTGCTCAGGATTTTACGTGTCTTCATTGTACTGCCTTCAGCCACCTCACTCCTAAGCTGATGGGTCACAGCCTACACATGAAAGTTGCTCCATTCTTTTCTATCCTTTTTGTCTTTCTCTGTACCAGTTCTCCCATACCTTTCTAAATATAAGGATGACTAGGATTACACTTTATATCCAAAACAGAAAAGGACCCATTATTGTGTA
Organism: Neopelma chrysocephalum; assembly: GCF_003984885.1. Taxonomy (NCBI): domain Eukaryota; kingdom Metazoa; phylum Chordata; class Aves; order Passeriformes; family Pipridae; genus Neopelma; species Neopelma chrysocephalum. The sequence goes on along the minus strand of NW_020897804.1, from coordinate 1,630,498 downwards.
TATGTTCTCTCTTTTCCCCAGAAAAGTGCATTTTAAAAGAATATAATACAAGATTTGCCAAGATCTCTGTAAAGCCTCATTGATTTTATTGTTTCTTCTCATGCACTCTCCATATTAAACCAGTTTTGCAGGACTATTTCCTTAGATCCTATAGTCTTGGCACTTTTTCCAATAAACCTCAAAACTAAGCCCTCTCTTACTTTAGCAGACACTTTGCTTTTGCACTTGAGTTGTATGATTGTTAATCCAATGCATCCTACCTCAATGATGCCAAGCACTTTAAAACTGAAATACACCAAAACTTACTTGTTAAGAAAGTTATTAAGAAAGTTATTATTAAGAAAGTTATATGAGCCACCCCAAAAATAGTTGGCCTACCGTTTTCCACCTGATGTGATTTATTGTTGCGGTGACTATTTGGCGTGTCTCTGGATAATCCCTTGCTCTAGTGAAAGATATTGCACAGAGGCACAGATTTCACAACATTTCTTCACTCACCACAGCTGAAGATCACGTTGACTGATTTAGTTCATTCATAGCCCACCCTGTTTCTCCTTGTGTTGTTTCTTGTGGTTTGGGGGTGTGAAGTTTCACACTCTGTGTGTGACCCATGGCCTTGCTGCCTTGGGCTGATCCACCTGCCCTTCCTCTCTGCCTGCACCCTGCTGGGACTCATGTGGGTTGTTCTGGGCAGACAACTATTTTGTTTTTCGGGAGGCACTGAGAAAGGACCCAGCCACTTCCCCAGGAGGTGTTCTGAAAGTGTGGACACAACAATGTCCTTTGCCCAAGACCTTATAGCTGGTGTAGAGTGGTGAAGATGATTCACACAACAGAAGGTTTGAAGTGCCAACTGTTCACATGGCAGAAAGAAAGGACTACAATTGTCCTGGTTCCTTTTATGTACCCAGTCCCAGGGGCCGTAGGGTGAATCCTGGGAGAAATTTAGAAGGGTCTCACTATTCAGAATAGTAATTAAGAATTAATGACTGGATATTTACCACCAAGCAGAGTTGCCATGTCCAACACACTTGGCAAAAGGCAACCTCCAATTCATACAGGATCAGACCTGTTTAATCCATTAATCCTCATAACATGTTGAAGCAGCTGGGTTTTATCATCCTTATTTTGCAAAAGGGAAGAGCTCAGGCATCAAAGTTGGGTGGCTTGTCTTTCACCAGGGAGGTTTTCTCCTTTAGTTCCTCTTAATGGTGCCGAAAATCCCACCTTGTCTAGAATAAAGGACCTAATTGGAAGTCAACTGAAAAAAGGGCTGCCTTTGGATAATCCAGGTTCAGGAAAGGGTGATTTAAACTACAGGCTGCCCTGGAATGACTCTTGCTGCACCTCTCACATGACAGTTGGTTCTCACGCTCACACCCTTGTTTCATGTCTTTCAGGCAGAATCAACTCTCCCCAAATAATTCCTGGATTAAAAGTGCAGGCTCATGCTCATCCAGTGCTAAACATCTCCTGCTTCTGATGCAGGAGGAATGAAGCTCAATAAACTGCATAACATGCCCAGCTCAATAAACTGAGTAACAACTCAGCATTACCCAAAAATAGGCCAGGTGTGAAGAGAACCAGCATTCCCTGAAGCTAAACTGCAAGGAACACCTTTCTCTGTAACATCCAGTGCTGCAGGGGCTCTTTTTTAGAAAAGAAAACTTTTGTTTTCGTAAAATGATAGATCAAGATCAATAACAGCATTAAACATGGATCATGGTAACAAGAAACTAGTGGAAATTTATGGCCACTCAATTCACTTTACTCTGCCAAAGCAATAAACCACCACTGGGGTTATAAATTGTTGAGCTGAGTCTGCAGTTTTAAAATGTTATCCAAAATCAATTGGCCCCCCCCCCATTAGACCATTGGTTGTCAACAACTTAGTTAGATAATAAGCCAGTGGTTCACATCTGCTTGGGAGCAGAGTCAGGCTTGAGCTGTTTCCCTGGCTACTTGAGCTGAATTCACGTCTGTTATCATTAACGTGAATGTGGGTAGGAAAGCAAAAAGCTATGCTGGAAACGAAATCAAGTTCTCCTCCCACTGCCTGAAGCACATAAATCTTCTAAGTTAATGGTGCCACAGAATAGGTCTGATTGACTGCAGCAGGGGTCAGGGATGCACAAGGAATGTGGGGTCAAGCCCCGCGTACCACTGACCTCTCTGAGGAGGTGTGTGCCATTGCAGCCTCCCCCAAATCTGCTGCTCAGTGCCCATCTGAAGTCATTAGTATCTACCTACACACAGTGCTGACGGCCCCTGCAGACCCTGCGCTTTGCTCTGTTGCTATGTCAGCAGCAGTGGGAGGAGCTGTGCTGTTCAGAACGCCCAGAAGTATGAGAAACTCAGCTGGGGTCAGTGGTCACAGGTCATCAGTGGGGAGATGGCTCCTATCTGAGGTCATGTTCACCTTTTCTCTCCACGGACAGAGATAATGACACCAAATGTAAGGGCAAAGATGAGACTTGTGAAATATGGCCCAGCAGAAGAGGAAGAGAGTATCTGGGGTACACCAGGGGGACAGGGGGTCACTACCAAGGGTGGCTCACACCAGAGTGTGCCTGGTGTCCCGGAACCCTCCCTGATGTGCCAATGTGCTACACTGTTTTGGCACAGCTTGGCACTACACTTGGCAGTGTAGTGGTGGTGGTATATTGCCCACTGCTATAGATGGACACTGAAATAGCCTGATGTCAACCAACTTCATCTTGTTTCTTCCAGTGGGACCATCAGGAGTCAGGATCTTAGCACAGGTCAAACTTTAAAAATTGAAACTAATAACAAGTACAACCAGCGAGACTGACAGAACTTATTTTCTTCTCACATCAGTTTTATGCAGTTGGCTCTCCAGGGACATCAGTGACATATTTCCTGGGTCTGCAACAACATCTGCAACTACATTAAGCATTTTGCACACAGTATCTCTCACATTTGACAGCACTGTTGCTCCAGACAGACACCATGGACCTGCTTCCTTTGTGATTTGCATTCCTGTAGCTGAGCACGAGGTGGTAGATGATCAGGTTGCTGTTTTCAGATACACAAAAAGCCCAGCTATGTTATTCACACAGCAGTGGTACACCTAGACAGCAAATAATTAGGCTGGGAAGAGAAACATTGGAATCAAGGAAATTAATTTAAATCCATTCTCAACTACAGTCTTCCCAAGTTTATTTTGGCTCCTGGGAACTTTTCCATTGGTATCCAAACAGATAACTCTGCCATGTTGGAGTCACCTTTTTTGGTAAACATGTTCAAAAGCATCATGATGGCAGCTACTGTGCAAAGAAACTTTGGAAGAGCTGAATTTGATAACTAGAACACAGTGTCACATGAGTATTTTTATCTGGTTTTTGGCACCATTCTCTACCTTTTCAAGACAGGACAAAGTCCGTCAGTGCCACAGCATAGCTACCTTACCCACAGATGGTAAAGCAGGGACCAGCAGATCTCCCAACAGCTTTTTTCCTTGCTCTCACCACCATGTTACATGTGTAAAACTCAAGTGGCATAAGAGCATCATATTAACATTGTCCAAAGCCCAGCTCCACCCTCACACTGCTTTTTCCTCTGAAGCAAATCCTGTTCTCCTGTGTGCAGTTATTTATATTTCTTCTTGCTGATCTTTCTGGCAGGCTGTTCTACTTAACACCCCCCAAGCAGAGAATTCCCAGCAGAACCTCTCTGCAGCAACACTGCTTTTAACCTATCATTATAATGACCATAATTTAGTACCATTGTATTTCTACCCCCCTCCAATGTTAAACATTAACCTTGGGCCCACTATTGACTGATGGAAGGCATCTGCTGCAATCATATGGGAAATAGTGGGCATTATTTGGCACTTCAGGAGATGAAGGCATACAGAGGTCCATGCTGTGTTGTTTAGTGGAAGAGTGGAAAGTGTCTCTGCAGAGCCAGTTTTAAAATCAGCCTTTAAATTGTGATTTCATAACTTGTGCTTCCAAAGTTTGGCTCAGAAAAGCACTAAATCTTTTCCACAGCCCTAGGATTCAGAAAGCACAGAAGTTTCCTTGATGATCAACCTTGTTAGCTCCAAGGACCTATTCTTTCAGAGTCCTCACTGTGTGATAACAAGAAAGAAAAAATGAGTTCTTGGAAGTAAAGACCCTCCCTCTGTTCAGGTTTGAATAAAGAAAGGGTCACTGCCCCTGAAGGCTTGCATCTCTCTTTTCCTTTCCCTAGACCACATAAATAGAAGAGCAACACCAGCCCATAGGCTGAATACATCAGGTTCTGATCATACACCAAAGCTTTTGCAACACGTGAAACTCATACATGCTGTCACGTGCACAGGGTGTCATGTACACGTTAATCCTATGGGATTGAATGTGCAGATTCTTGTCTTTCTGTGATGTGTATCTCCCCTTGCATAATCCCTGAACAATACTCAGCCTTTGGAATGAAAATCCGAGAATGTTTTGAACTTTTTTTAACCTGCAAATAGAAGGCTGGTGGTGGGATTGACAGGTACTGATGGAAGAGGTACTAGGAAGTAGGAATACTGAAAAACACCTCCTTTTCCTTTGTCATCAAAGGCCTTGACAGGCCTCCCTCTCCCTTCTTTCATCTCACCCAAACTTACCAGCAAAATCCTTGCACCAAGTCACCCACGACTTCCAAATTTCTTTTAGTTTTTCAGTGTTTCAAAACACTTATCATGCACGAAGGCAAAGTAAATCTAACTGATGAACCCTAACCCTCTCCTCCCCCATACAGCTCACAGGAGCAGATTGGAAACATCCCACAACAAGGTCCTTCATATGAATGCTTCCAGCAATTTGCATGAGGGGACTCCCGTCCCTATCAATTGCACTTGGGGGCATCTAGATATCCTGTGATGGTCCTGTTTGCAGACCCAAACTGTTTACCATCAAAACAGGCAAAATCTCATTGTTCCCCCATACAATATGGGTTGCTAATTATTCCATTTTTCTGACAAAGAGCAATATGGTTGTTGTGTTTACACAAGGTCAAGTGGCAGAGCCACTGGATAAGCTCAGGTGCCCTCGATTCCTGCCTAGATCTACTTCAGCCAAACATTTCTCAGTACTGGTATGGACTCAAAAGCCATACTATATCCAGACCTGCACACACTGAGATGTACAGCTGCATTACCTACCTCTCTGAGCCACTAACCCTCTCACAGACAAACACAAGATTGGTGAGACAACATTTGCTGCTCCACAAATCCCACTGCTTGCATCCACTGACACCCCCAGCTCCTTCTCTCCAGGGCTGTTCTCAGTCCATTCTCTGCCTCATTTGTATTTTTGTTTGTAACTGCCCTAATCCAGGTGCAGGACCTTGCACTTGACCTTGCTGAACTTCATGAAGTTTGCATGAGCTCAGGTCTTAAGCCTGTCCAGGTCCCTCTGGATGGCATCCCATCCCTCCAGCATGTCAACCCCACCACATAGCTGGGTGTCATTGGTAAAACTTGCTGAGGGTGCATCAATCCCCCTGTTCATGTCACCAACAGAGATGTTAAACAGCACTAGTCCCAATACCAACCCCTGAGGAACACCACTTCTCCCAGTCTTCCTTTTGTACCCTCTAGTGAATATATTCAGTTTAATCACAGTGTATACTGCCTGTTATTTTCCTTTGCTGCCTTGTGTCTTGCCAGCTTTTTATCACAGTGAAGGTCTTTTTTTTTTTCTGGAGAAAACTGAAGGAAAAAGACATTAAATATATTGGCCTTCTCTAGGTCATCTGTGCTGCTCCTGTTCCTCATTAGGTAATGGGCTTATGCCTGCTGCTGTCTTTCTTTTACTTTACTATATTTATAGCACCTTTCTCCTTGTTTCCTAACACTTCTCAGTGGTTGTAATTCATTTAGCACGGCAACCTTTCTGCCCTACATGCTTATTTTATTCCTTGATCTCATCCTCAGTAATGTGACCTCATTCTCCTTTTTAAAATTATTCTTCTGGGACTCTCCTATTCTTACCCTACCCTCTGGCTATCCGCAGTGAGTAGAGGTGGATCTTTTAACCCGAGCAGTGTCCCCTGGCTCAGTTGCTTTCTGCCCATGAGGGCAGCTCCTCACCTCTGGCTGCACTGAGAAAACCTGTCAAGATGTGGGACCTCACTCAAATGGCAAGGCTTTATTCACAACACAGCATTTAAGTTATTCCCAATCCTTCCATTATTACTTGGCACTGGTGAGGCTACACCCCAAATCCTGCGTTCAGTTTGGGCCCCTCACTACAAGAAGGACATTGAGGTGCTGGAGCATGTGCAGAGAAGGGCAACAGAGATGGGGAAGGGTCTGAAACACAAGTTTTGTGAGGAGTGGCTGAGGGAGCTGAGGGTGTTTAGCCTGGAGAAAAGGAGACTCATCAGGAACTTATCACTCTCTACAACTACCTGAAAAGAGCTTATAGTGAGGTGGGGGGTCAGTCTCTTCTCCCAGGTAACAAGTGACAGAACTAAAGCAAATGGCCTCAAGTTGCACCAGGAGAAGTTTAGACTGAATATTAGAAAAAATTTCTTCACAGAAAGGGTAGTAAGGCATTGGAATAGGTTGCCCAAGGAGGGTGAAATCACCATCCCTGGAAGTGTTCAAACGGTGTGTGGATGTAGCACTTAGGGACATGGTTTAGTGGTGAACACAGCTGGGTTAACAGTTGGACTTGATGATCTTGAAGTCTTTTCCAACCTTAATGTTTCTATGAATCTATGTGAGGGATATGCCAGATGAAATCAGCAACATCTGCATCCCATGTTGCTGACATGCTGTGACAGCAAAGGATGGGAAGTGGTGGGCCTCAATCCCATGTCCATTTCCATCAGCAAAGGACAAGGGAACACCCAGGGAGAGAAGAACAAGGTGTTACAGAAAGGTCTCTGCCCCCTATCAAGTGAAAGCCACAGTAATTTTCCCTCCAGTTTTCAAGTCTGCTGGGTACCTTAGCGTCAGCTAAAGACTTACTTGGTTTTCTTCTGCAGGAGGGATGAGCATTTGCCTGTGCAGATCCGCTGTGGCAGAGTTAAAAGGATGCAGGTCTGCCTTGCTCTGTTCCTCCTTCGTGCTCACACAGGAACCAACACTTCCCAAAGCCACCTCTGTAAAATCTGCAGTGAGTTAATACGACGCTGGCAAAAGTAAAGCCGTAATAAAAAATGTTTAACACTTCAAAGTATGTATCTCCTCTGGCAAAATCATCTGACACAGAAAGCAAAAGCAACCACTGCCCCACAGTAAGGATAACTCAAACAGAAGTACTGGGGGCTTTGTATTTGTTCAGTTTGCCTTGCAAGTCCTGGTGTGTCCTGTAGAAGGGGGATGTTGGAGCAAGAGAGGTTCACCCATGTTTGACTTCCTAAAGACATAAAGGAATTGCAGCCTTACCTGTTCCCTCCGTGACCTCAGCAATGCAACCTCCTCACAGAAATCCCAGCCATGCCCAGCAGCAGCTGAAATACCTAAGGCCCCTTTCACGCAACCTTGGCAGGGGTGGCCCTTGGAAATACTGGTAAGGGAGCAATTAAAAAAAATATAAAAAAGCAGATAAAGAGCTGATCACAGCCCCAGTCCAGGCAAGACACCAAAGAAAGCTGATTGCAACCCTCCAGGTAGGACACCAAAGGCTTTCCCTGTCCAGTTTTTTAGAGTGATTCTGCTAAAACTTGACTTGGTCTCACCAAGTAGTTTTCCTTCTCAGTACAAGATGTTAAATAATTTGCAAATGCTTGCAATTGCATTGATACATGCTGGCCGTGCTGGCCAAGTGTGGTTTTTGGGAAGTGTCTTAATCCCAGCATGTCCCTCCTCAAAACTTTTCCTCTCTGAGATTGCAAACACTTGGCACTCAGAAGCTGAGGGAAGGGAAAGCTGTTGTGATTTCTGAACCAGGGTGTTTTATTTCAGGGCACCTGGAGGCAAACAGCTCCAGAGAGCGTTGTCTCTGTCAATAGAGACCACAGCTAATGCAGGGCTGAGAACAGAAATCAAAAACACTCCTAGATCCCTCTTCCACCATGCCTAGATGAAAACCTGATTTTAAAATATTTTAAAGATACATTTTTATAACTCACTTATCACATATGTATCTGACTCCTGTAGCGTGTTGAAACATCAGTTTTAATATCACAGAAACACTCTCCTGCTGACATGCCCCTAGATAATCTCAAACCTCTCTTTATACAGAAAAGATTGGGGTTTTATGCCTTAATTCCTTAAATTCAGGCAAACTCCGAGGAGTTTCCCAAAGTCAACCTAGAGCCTGTGCAGGAGATCAGCAGGACTGGTTATTTTTCATCCCACAGCTGATCCAGGCCCCGGCTGGTGCCTGTCTCACCCAGTGAGACCTTGGTTGAACCAGCCTGGCCCCACCAGCCGCCGTATCAGGTTGTGTGAATGCAATCTAAATTCAGCAAGCAGCCCTAATTAATGCTCCTTATGTTTATTTGACTCACCGAAGATACACATCAACCTAAGTAGTAAATCCCATCGTTGCATAGGAACTACAGGGATCAGTTCCTTTCCAAAAGCGTCCTGGATGGAGACCAAGATATCTAATACTGTGGGGAAAACACATATTGAGTGTCAAATTAAAGCAGCAGCAGCTCTGCAACAAATGGCAGCTTCCTCCTGGAAGAGTCAAAGATGGCTCTGACTGCTGATGGTTTTAAATGTGCTTTCAGAGTATTAATAGAGGCAATTTAAAATAGTTCCTCTCACTCTGGTTCCTGCTTTAACTCATACCCAACTGCTAAACATACTGTGGCTGCTCCTGCTAATACACTCTCTGACAAATCACAGCCATACATAGGTTTCCTTTCAGTATTTCCAATTTACTCTTTAATGGGAGACAAATGTGTCTTATTTGCTGAATGCTTAATGTGTCTGAAAGAATTTCCAGGCATGCAATGGGATGGTGCTTATTAGAGCTGCTCACAAGTTGCTTTATTTACTTAAATCTGTGCCCATTGGATATTCACTGGCACCTGGATGTTGCACTGGCCGATGCAATGGTAACATGTAAATCAGTATATTATGTAAAAAAAATAGGAACTTCAGTGGGAATGTTCCCATTTATGTTTGACAAGAGTCAGGAACCAACATATCGAACTGACAAGATGTACATGTAAACAGTTGCTTTACTCCTGTAGTTGTAGGATAGTAATTGCTGTCTGGCTTCCCATTGTACAAATACACTGAGTAGGTGAGTAGGTGATCCTGGCAACTTCAGGTCTGTTGAATTTCATGCTCCCGGGGTTTACTGTTGATTACTCAGAGGGAGTCTTTGTTTTGGTGGCCATGCAAAGGAAATATGCCTCTTTGTGGATTTGTACATGCATTTTGGGATTGGATTTTTTTATTATTTTCTTTTTAGTCTGACAACACCACCAAGAAATGTTTCCAAGTGCAGACTTCTTGACATAAATATTTATACTGTCACCTGCCTTTCCACCTGCTCCCAGCCAGTGGGTCAGAGGTGGGAAGCATGGATTAAAGTCTGGGGACAAGGCGAAATGCAGCAGTGAAAGAAGTTGAGAGGGGAGCCTGAGGCAAGGGTACTTGGGGCGTGAGAACGGCTGGAGGAGTTAAGGGAGGGCAAGGGATGGAGTCATAGGCAGGGGCGGGGGATTTGTGAAAATATTACATAAAACATATAATTTTGGCCGGGATGGCAGAGTCTTTCACTGGCAAATCTGGTGTCCATCCATCACTCTTCCTTCACAAAGGAAGGGCGGTTTGTGGGTGCTGGGTTTTGTGCGAGCTGTGGGTACATGGCTGCAGACACTGCAAAGCCCCTTTGGCAACAAAGAGCCAGATGCGGTGAGTTTGATCAGAGTCAGATGGGGTTTGGGGGAATAAAACACCCCAAAATAGGTGGTCATTGGAATAGAAACAAAAAGAGAAATTGTACATTGACCCTGAACTCATGTGACCGAAAAAGGAATAAATCCCTCATTTTTCCAGCATAAAAAAACCTATGCAGTTTTCCAGAGACTAAAAGGCCTTAGATCTTACTGCTTTGTCTTTCTTACTGCTAGTAGGGCATTCAACCTTAAGAAAACCATTAATAACATGCTTTCTCAGACTATATGAGGCTTTTTACTATTCAATAACCGGCAGAAAAAATGATTTAATATTATTCTGTTGGTTTCACAAACTGAGAGGACTTTGGGGTTTTCCTCTCTTTGAAAAGTTTTACTTTTCAGCTCTCAACTATACCAAAATTAGGCACATTTACTGCAGAAAAGCCTTGTTAGTGTTCAGCATGTATTTGAAATATACAGGCATGCCAGATGAAAACCAGCAGTGTGAAATTAGTGCACCAAGAGAAAAAGGCAAGGATCAGACCAGGCCCTCTGGGGCTGGCTGCTGGCAAGCCTGCAGCGTGTGTGTGCTCTCCCCTCTACTCCCAGTGCCCTTGATTTCTCAGGCTGTTTTGAAAGACAAAAAGAAAGTTAGTAATCATACACCGACAGATGGTTCCTTGGTTAGTTACTCTTTATTTAGATGGAAGCAACTGCGATTTATCAGCTTTTTCTTTCTTTTTTTTTCATAGCTACATCATGGTGAACTTTCAACTCCTAATCTATTTCTAAGAAGTATTGTGTGGCAAGTGTCTATTAATAACGAACCTTGGGCTTACTGGAAATTTCTTTTTTTATATTCATATTCCAGTCTTTGAGATATTTTCACCCAATTTTATTTCACTTTTCAATGACAGAGCACTCTAGAAAGTTTTCCAGTGAACGTCATATTAAATATATTGCTTATATGCCTATAATTAGAACTTAGATGTCTTGTTCTTACTTTTGGACTTCCTTTCTTTACCTTAATTGTGAACTGATAGCTAATGAGCTGCTTGCTTTTTATTTTGATCCTGAACAATTTTGATTGATTATTATAGGGAAATATGTTTGTAGCACCTTCCTACGCATATCAGAGTTAAGCTGTATCTGTGAATAGTCCTTTTGAATGATGTTTTACAGAACTCTATATGCATTTAAAGTTAAGAATGTTTCTAAATAACTTTGCTAGATGGAAATCTGAAATAAAGGAATGTGGAAGAATTGGCTTAAAGTTGAAGAGTGGCTCTCTACAATAAATAGAGAAAACCTGTGTTACAGCCCAGATCATGGCCAGGGTTTCATTTTCCTTTTGACCCTTTTGGGTTGATGTAGGATTTCGTGGCACATCTTAGATCCAAGTGAACAGTAATTTCTCCAAGATTCACTGATTAAAATAAAACCCAGTTTTAAAAAACCCAAACAACGAGATGCTCTTTGGGGGCTTTTGTTTCATGTTTCCCACCAGACATCATTACAGGGCTGCAACAGAATTACTGAGTGCAAACAAACTTGCAAATGAAGTAGTGTCCACGTTTTCTTTTACAGACATAGGGGAAACATACACTGAAACATTTTTTCCAGCAGCACAAACTCAAAATATCAGAACTACTCACTTTTCCAGGTGTTGAAGTGGGCTGAAGAAAAAAAGATCACTACCTTGAAATTTTAAAAATACATTAAAATAGATTTGAAGAACAGAAGAGGACCATCTCTGTACTTAGTTACCATAAATCACTTAATGCAGCTGTGCTTATTCATTTTTTATGGAATTAGTCTGGATTTTGCAAGGAAAAATCTCAGGGAAGTCAAATAGTCAATATCTTTAGTTCTAAAAGAATCTGATCCAAGACTGCTCTAAATAATTTTATATTTGGACCTGATCTACCTCAAAACCAGTCCACAGTTGTAGGAATCAGAGACAAATTCAATGCCAGTTTCAGGTCACTCAGTAGTATGCAGGTATAACTTTTTTTGAAAATTCTTCACTTTTTCACATACCATTAACACAATCAAACATCTGCCTCAGGGTTTGTTCTGTAACAGGCAAAATGAGAGGAAGAGTCCCTTTTTCACAGGGGTTTTATGGATACACCCCACTGTCGGCCTTCTAGACAAGAAATACATTGATTTCCCATGAGGAATGGCATGCTGTCAGAAGATGGGATCACTGACATGAACAACTCACTTCCTTGCAAGCTGTGGTCTTCCTCATCTCCCTTTGGCAAAAAGCTCCCTTCTTATTGACAAACCTCAGTAGGCAACTGGGCATTTCTTCTGTTGTTTTATCCTCAGTTCACCTCTCTGGACTTGAGCTTGCCCAAGTGCTGCTGAAAGGCATTAGGATGATGCCATGTTTTTGCAGGAGAAAGAAGGTACCACGAGAAGATGCAAAGGGAGGTCTCTAGGCAAACCTATCCAAGGGCCTGGACCAACTGTTTCAAGGATTTATTTTGGGTACGTTCTCCTTGCAGGAGAGCTCCTTCTCCAACTCCTCATCAGGAGAAATGGTCACATCCCCAGAACACAACTCAGCCAAATTGCCCTGCAGGCACCTCCCTCCCCCTGACTCCATGGATCCTCCAGCTGCCCTCCTTCTCCTCCTCTTCCCCTCTTTGGCACTGATCTGCAACCCCCACGGGTCACACAGTGGGCAATGAGATTAAGACTGGGATTTGTAAAGATGATGCCTTTTTAGACAGCTTAATAGGCCAGATGCTCAGCTGAGGATCAGGCCATCTGTCCATTCAAGCCCTACCTGTACCAAACAGGTTATTTCTAGCAGAACTGTTAAGATAGAGAGGGAAACAACTAGGGACTGCAAATCCAAAACCCAGGTACACAGGGACATGGGAGGACCTTCTGACACAAAGAATATGGAAGAGAAAATGAGATATGATGTCCATGGCTGACATAGGCACTAGTAAGAGGGAGGCAATCCCAACTGCATGCATGGCAAAGGACTTCTTTGCTCTTTCAGCAGATATTAAGTCAGCAAAATCAATAATTATGCTCACTTTAAAACCCTTTGCACCATCAGAATAGAGTGAAGTGAGCCCCCCCCAAGAAATGGGAGGTAGGCCCAGTCCCCAAAGCCAGCTGCTGCTTTAGTGCAGTGATCTGTCTCCATACTCCCTGATAAGCAGTCTATGCCCTGTGACTTATAATAAAAGGGAATGATGGTCCCTGAACAAACCCAGAAAAGAGGTATTGATTTGCAAATAGTTTAAAAGAATATTCAAGGGTCATGAGCTGACCCTTTTTCAGCTCTGACATTTTATATCAGGGGGGATCCCATTGAGATGGGAATTCATATCCTAGACATTGTTTTGTCCTGTTTCATAAATAAGTTGAATAGCTTAATTGATTGACACCCACTGCACTTTCCCAGCTTCCTCAGGCTCAAAAGTACACTGCTGTTTTCTGCCATAAATAATATGAACTTTCAATCAGCCGCCAGGCACAAAAAGGAACTGAAAATTCTCCATACAATAGCTGCAATCTGGCATACGAGGCACTGCAGGGATATTTGATATCACCAGGTATTCATTTTCTTCTTGTGACAGCAATAGCATCTTCTTACCCAAATAACCTAAACCCTAAAGAAGAAATACCCAGGGGCCCCTGAAAGGAGGAAGACCAGTTTGTCCTGGCGTTTATGTGTGTCCAGGGGTTAAGAAACAGGGTTTGCAATATTGTGAACACAACATGGCAAAGGACATGCTGGACTACCAACTCCAGTCCCTTGGAAATGCTGATGCAGCATCCCTCCATCCCTCCTAGTTTCTGATCCAAGTCCATCTCAACCTAAATAACATTATTTGCCCCCAATCTCCCCGTTTGTCCCCAGATCTGACTCTTCTGATCATTACAAACCTCATCCTAATTTTCAATCCATGCTTATTTGTGTTTAATTGAGACCAATCCATTTTCATTGCAGGTTTATTCTTTTACTTAAATAGCTCTTTCCCTCCCTGGATATTTAGTTCCCAGTGGATTTTGTGTTCATTTCTCCTCCTCAGTCTTGGTTTCACTAAGAGAAATAAATAAGCTACGCACTTTGAATCTCTTACTTTATTGAAGACAATTTAATGGCTTTGTCAGTAACTCTGGTGACTTCTGGTGATCTCTTGAGTAAGATATATCCCACACTTTTAAAAAACAATGCAAAAAGGAGTGTGAAAGTGTTGAGGATTTCCTCTCAAGGAAGAAAGGCGTGGATGTAAATGCTTACCTTCAGTTGCCCAAGGTGGAAAGCATTAGCTTTTGACCTCCATATGCTTTAATTTCCTCATCTATAAAACAGAAAGGACAACACAAACCTCAAAGGGGAGTCATTTTCATAAAGTGCTCCAAGATCTTCAAGTAAAAAGTTCAGTTCTAAATGTGAAACTCTTTTGTCTGTTGTTCTTTGCTTGTTACTTCTTAAGCACTGCAAACCCTGGAGAGATGGCACTAAGCCAGACTAAAGCCAAGGCAGGCTTCTCCATTGATTACAGTGGGAAACCTTTATGCAAAAAGTTTCATAAAAGGTGACAGGCATCTGTTGCTAAGACAGAGCAATAAACACCAGGAGAGAAAGAATACTGACTGAAAGTATTGTAAGGCGGAGTGCAAAGATCAGTAGTTTTTCTTTAGAAGTAGCAGCAAACAGTTAAATCTATTTTTCTTGCTCTGCTTCAGAAGAAATCTCTCCAAGGATGATCACCATACACAGCCTCATCTGTAATTAATAAATGTTTGGAAGGACACTTTCCCAGTCAACATATGAAATTATAGATGATCCCTTAATTCCCCAGACATTTGCAAGCCTTGTCTTGTCAGAATTGAATTTACTACAGCTGATTACCCTGAGAATGCACTGACCTTCTTAGCTCCTGCTGTGGTCTTTATTTTTTCCATGGCAGATAATATGGGGACCAGAAACTGGGGACTTGGTAGTAGGGATTATGTGATACTAATGAGACAAAGCTTATTGTTGATGTTAACTGTTATTACCACTAAAAAAAGTGCACAGCTCCAGACAGATGGACTTCACTTTGTTATACCAGGAGGGAGCGAATGCATTTTGACAGTAGCAGCATCTATTTAAAATCTGGATCACATCTGGTGCCTCTCTGAAGCAGACCATATCTGATCAATCAGAATTATGGCTCTTCAGTCTCCAGACGAGTTAGAAGAAATTCATTATCTGTTTTGAAGCCTGCTTCTCTTTCATCTATTAAAAAATGAATTGTCATTGGATCCATTTAGTTACTGAAAGAAAAAAAGAAAAAAAAAGGACAGTAATTAAACTAACTAACAGGCTCCACATCTGAAGATATGATTAATTCTTTGAAACACCGTGCATGTAGGTACTTGGCTCATGCTAGGCTTCAGTCAACAGTTTCTTAGCTGATGAAATAGATAGCCTAGGACTTATCTCCATTTCTGGTTAATTCATAAACTCTTGGAAATACCCACATGAATTTCTCCAAACTCTGTCAAAGGTCAATATTTATCTTTCAGTCACATTTAGCCCCTGGGAATGGGGCTTGAGAGATACCACCTTGAGGACAGCAGTGTCTCCATGGGGCCTCCTGGTCCCAAGGATGTCACCCCTCTGCCATGTGTCCCCTTCTGGACCAGCAGTTTTGGATGCTGAAAATTGACACTGAAAGGCTGTGAATTCTTCCTTGTGAGGTCTGCTGAGCCCAAAAAGATGGTGAAAGACTGAGCTTATAAATCACTAAAAGCAGAATGCAAAGGGATGTCTCCTGTTCTGGATTGCTTGAATTTCTTAATATGTTTTTTCTGATTACACAGAGTTTCTTCTTGCCTTTGCTGATGAGCACAATTGTCACACCAACTGGAACTGAGCCTCTGAAGGTCTTGTCATGGCTTCCCTCTTTACCATGTGTTTTCTTTAAAGTCTATAAAAGCACAGTTCAGAAAATAGCCTTTTGAAAGCAATGAACTTGTATTTCACTCATTCATAACTTTTAAAAGAAAACTGAAATTAAAAGATAAAGCACTTTACAGGTGTTATAACTAAAGTTGGTGAGAGAACAAAATTATATTTTGAGGGTGGGGAAACGCAGGTTTTAGGTTCAAAAGTATAACCTAGAAAGAACAATTTAAAATGCTCATCAACATTTGTGAAATAGTTCTCAAAATTAATTGTCAAATTGTTATTTTTGATTCACGCTAATGAAACCCAGAGAAAATATCTACTTTTGTGAGTGAGGTGGAGGCAGTGACCATAACCTTTCAGAGGAGCATCAGGTGTGCAAATTTATTCTGTGGCACTGATGTCTCAGGAGCAAATGATGTTGACTGCTTGTTGATCATGTCCAGATGGGTAAAGTACAAAATGAGGTTATAATGGCTGCCTGCCCCAGTGTTAAACCACCCTCAAAATTAGGTGGGGCGGCTCCAAAGACGTTTATCTACCATAGGTACAGGACTGTCATGGGAAAATTGACTCTGGATGATATATATCAAAATCTCCTGCTAGCAGTACTGACTCCTCTGGAATTTCTACAAATCATGGATGACAACTTTCTAACCAAGAAGTAAAAGTTAACAGTGACTAAGGTGGAAGTGATTATGTTTGATCCCTGAGTCAGTTAAAAACACATGGTATTTCAAGACAGCCAGTTTCACAAAGTTGAAGCAAGTACCAGCTAGTTGTAAGGAAGGACTGAAGACTAAATGTGATGCCTGTAATGAGTAGTTTAAAATTATCTAGCTAGATGTAAAAAGAAACAAATAACAATGACAAAACCAAAGTAAAATTGTAAGTAAGGAAGCATGGTTCAAAAAATCTAGGATAGAAAACGAGGCAAAATAGGCAATAATAATGGATGGATGTTTAGAAGACAGATGTAAACACTGAAAATACATCCTGGAGCTATACAAAATTAATAAGAAAGCAAAGGGATGCAAGAAAATACATAAGGGGAAAGAAAAAGATAGTAAGGAGCAGATGTTTGAGTCCCTTGGGACCAAGAGTAACCTTACCAATACTACAAGCCCGTGAAGAGTAAGAGCAGCAGAGTAGTCAGTAATAATGCAGAAAATCAGAAGTCTTTAACAAATACATCTGTTCCATGTCCAGGAGTAAACCAGACGGGTTCATATCATAAGGAAAGAATGAAGATTTTCCACTCCAGCCATAATTGAAAGGGAAGTAAAACAGTCACTACTCAAGTAACTTTTTAACAACCAGATACGTGGCACCAGGGTTACTAAAAGCGCAGGTTAGGAAGTTCCCCTGCATGCTGCTTTTAGTAACTTGGGCTCAGAAGTGGCAGAAACTTGGGAGAAAGCAAATACTGTTGCAATGTTTGGACATGGTAAAGGAAATGATCAAATAAGTATAAATCTCTCAGCCTGACACTTACTAAGGGTAGTAATAACAGAGAATTTTATACAAGATTTAACTACTAAAGAATTCAAGGAGGTACTGTAAATAATATTTTGCAAGAATTTATTAAAAACAGAGCTTCTAAAAGTTGCTAATACAATCACTGCCAAAGACAGAGACAGATAGGACCTGTTGGTTTCACTTGTTCTCATACCCAGAAAAGATGAAAAATATTCCCCTTATTTCCCAAGTAAGAAATATTTGGGGGTTAAAGAAATCTGACACATAATTCAGATTTATGTTCTTTGAAAAAACATTTGTTATCAAACTTAAAAGGATGAGGAGGTCCTAGTTAGGGCTGGTACAATTTGATCTGATTTTTAATTTAAAATTACCAGCCCAAATCTGTAATTTTTTTAATTAGTTGTGGTGATGAAGTAATAGCTTTTTGTTAATATTGTATTTTAACCATGGTATAAGGCTTTAAAGTAATGCAATCCAGAACAGCTTCAGACAACCATAACTGACACAAAATACTCTTCTCCCCTCTATTTTCACATAGGGTTCAGTAATTAACCTGCAATAAAGGGAAATAAAGATTTTGTGAAAGAATTGGAAGAGAGACAGTCAACTTCATCTAATTTCTATCCAAGTCAGGAACAGGCATGAAACAGGGTCTCCATAAATAACTGAAACGATTTTTTTTCTTTATATCTGTCATTTTTTTGCTGAAATAAGGCACATCAGTTCCTTGAGGTGAAAAGATGAATTCCCTTTCGGTCCTGAACTTTCTGAAATAATCACCACTCCCAGATGGAGAGTGCAATGGCAGGTTACCGAGTTCAGGGAATGACTGGGGTTCATGTTGCCAATTGCTTTTTGCAGTTATTTCTGCATTTTCCAACAGCCCTTTTGCCATATGGAGACGAAACTCACTTTCAATCTCTGAACCATCACACCTGCTTTAAAAATGTCTATAACTTCAGGGATGGGATTGAAATCCCAGATCAGGACACAGGAGCATAGAAAAGTGTCCCAATTCCCACTGCGGTCAGTGGGAACAGAATCAATGCAGCCTGTGAGATCTGGAGAGCTGTTTGCCTGAAGAAGACACCCACTTTGATCAGCAGGTTAAATTCCACACAAGTCCCTTTAATATCCCCCTTTTCAGAGAAATGGATCCAATGCTTTGCAACAGGGAAACAGAGCTCTCTTTTCCAAGAAAACATTTCAATCTGTGTTTCTCTGTAATAAAATTTCTCTCCAGCACCATACAGAAGGCATTGATCATTGTTCTAAAGCAAATGTTCTCTCAAAGACCCCATTCCTCTTCAGCTTTACGGAAACTTCTCTGCTTCACAGCTCTGTCATCCCAAAGCCTGATGTCTGACAAGTGCAGCCACCCCCAGATTTTTGCAAGCGCAAAAATAAGCAAGAATAAGTAAAACCAAAGGTCTGTTTGCGTTGATATCTCTCTGCCTTTAGTTTTCTTTGAGGATTTATTCTTCCTTATTTCTAGCTGCGCTTGTCGGCTCTTTCGAAGGAAGGAAAAAGACAGTGTTCTCCCAAATGCTGTGTGTGCCCTCCCAGCTCCAGCTGGGAAATAACACTGCATTCGAGCCCGGCTTGCAGGGATTGCTCATCCCTTGTACTGAGACTGTCCTCCCCAGACAGGCAAACTAGAGCCACCTCTGTCTTGCAGCAGAGAGCTTAGGAAATGGCAAGCAATTTTGCTCGGGTCACCCTGAGCCATAACCTTGGGTGTGAACTCCCCCACCTGCAGGAACAGGGTGGGAGGTGCACGGTCTGAGAACGCCTGAGGTGAGAAGGTACATTTGCATCACATCTCTGATCACCAAGATATGCTGCCAAGGGACTGTTTATAGGTGCTCACTTATCGCATTATAATTTGCAATGTTCCAAAACACAATATAAAAAAAAAAGACCCCAAACTGAGACAATACCCTGCAGCACCACCTCTGATGATGAAAACACATTTTCCACACCTGCCGACTTCACACCCAAACCAACGTCTGTTTAATAAACAGGAGCAGGAGAAAAAAATACTAACTCTGGAGTTTCAGCAACAGTTAGAGAAAACCTGTTAGTATGTCAACAATCAGGTATTTCTGCTTGATGACTGTCACGCACATCCACATGAGATGTTTCTGAGTTGTTCCTATTTGGGACAAGGGCATGACACAGGTGTATCTAATTTTAAAAAGCAATCAGATAGCCCAACATGGATTGCATTTAAAGGAGTCTCATGGTGGAACTCAGACACAAGATTATCTTGTTCATACATGTGGTATAAACACATTTTCATCCCTCTTCAAGTTCGGATTTTAAAGCTAATTACATTAAGTTAGACGAGATAAGGAGATTTTTAAGTGGGCTTTTTGCTTTGCAAGCAATGCCAATTGCCAGTCATTAACACCTCACAATCTTCTGATCTTCATCCCTGACCTTTCTCTTCAAAGTCTTACATTTCAGATTCTTTAGGTATTCTACAGAGCCCTACCTAATCTTTCCATTTTAACATCATTCACTCACCTTCAACACATGCCAGGAGTTACATTGCTGGTTGCCTTACTTAGCAATACAGCCTTGCAAGATCCCAAGACACTCGTCATCACAATGTTTAATAATGTAAATACTTCCTGGAAGAAAAAAAAAAGAAAGTACTTTCGTTTGTTTGCTTGTTTCACTGAAATATTTAATTTTAATTTTTTACTGGAAAAAAAAAGAATTATTAATTTTAACAGCTTTTATGGCTCTAATAAGAAGGAAACAGACCCTAAGCATGTTAAAGAAAGACACTGGGCCAGACACTGGACCAGGGGTGCATCAAAGCATTACAGTCCTAGTTCCTAAAACCAATTAAAAATTTGGGATTGTGGCAGAGGTCAAGGTTACTCCAGCTATTACTCCAGAATTCAACAATCTGAGAACTTTAATAAACCTGGCCCAAACCCTTCAACTGTTAAATCAGCCTACAAAAGAGGAGTCCCTTCCCCTGGGTCCTCACTGGAGCACTGTCTGCCACCAGCTGAGAACGTGTCCCTCTCACCGCCGGGAGATGCTCCCCCTTCCAGAGCCAGCCAAGTCCATTTGCGTCACAGGCACTGCCTGCCCTTTCCTGTGCCCATGCCCATTTGGCAAACCCCCCCAGCCCTTCCTCCAGCCCATGCTCCTATCACACACAGATTGCAGACTGAGCACCGTTTTGGCGCTGCAAACGCACAACACCTGCTTTGAAGGTTAACAGATAGTGACAACTATAATCACAGTTTCTGCTGGAGTTTTAGCCTGCCAGACAGCCAATTATGCTATTATTTTCAATAGTTTTTTTTCTCTCTAGTCACATACCCCAGCACTTTTGCAAGGCAGCCTCACAGGCAGCTGCTACATGCTCCATTTCGGAAAGATGGTCACCTTCCCTTTGTCTCCTTCCTGGTGGCCAGCAGCTCTCAATGCCGTTCCCCACCATGACAAGGCACTGCACTGTGATGTTGCTCCTCGAAGATCACGGCATGAGGATGTTCCAGCAGCTTTTCCCACCTTTATGTTCATTAGGGCCGCACGAGGCAAAGTTACGTCTCACATTTCACCGATATGGGCTCTGAGGTCCATGGCCAAGAGGAGTCACGAGCTGCCCCAGTAGTGGTTGCACGCTGCAGGACTGTGATTGGAGCTGGGGTCACTGCCAGGGCAGGAGGGGGAGGCTCATGTATCCTTGTCTAAATGTTCCCACGACCAGAAATTTCCTTGTAATCTCAGTGCTTTCGTTTGTCAGTGAGTGTGCTTTGACAGAGGTCTTCTCCCTAGAAGTCTAGTCTCTTGTGCAGGGAGGAAGACAGGAAAAAGGGACTTCAAAATGGGAGTGTAGCAACATCCCCAGCTACCCTCAAACCCTACAATACACAGTTTGCTGGTATTCAGTCCTACTGCTTCAGGGAGGACACAGTTCCTGGCCATTGCAGTGTGCACAAAAACACTGTCCTGAACCTTCCCATTTTCAGCATTAGGCTTCCAAAAACTTCAGACCAGAAGCTCTTCTGAATTTTTCAGTGCACTATTTTGGTTTCATCTTAGCACAGAAAGGAGAGACGAAGCTTTCTCCTTCTGTTCCTGGAAGAAAGTCTAAAGATACCTGCAGCACTAAAGGCATTCAAGGTCCATTTCAAGGTCCATTTCTAGGTCCATTTCTATTACAAACTCTGCTGACCTGAGCTGAGCAGCACGGAGGACACAGAGTGAGGGTTCTTTCTTCAGGGTGTTCAACACATTCTGCAATTGAATCCCAGGGGCGGAAAACAAACATTGAGTCTGGTGGATGTAATATGGAAGGACAGGGAGTTAAAAACAGGTTGTTGCTTCACAAAACAGGGGCACACAACTTTTTGAAAATACTTTTATTTTTCCAATTAAGCTGAAAAAAAGGCAGCTGTAAATACTCATTTGAGGGGTCATTAACTCTGTCACCTGAAATAAAGCAAACATAGCAGCATGAAAAAGAGCCATGATCAGCTGACAGAGTCTGCAGCACTCCTCTCCAGTGAAATCCATTGCTTATTTCCGCTGGAGCCAACATGTGGTTTGTGTAGGACTACACAAAATAGATAACCCTGTCCCCATCCCAGCAATGAGGACAACAGCCAAGTTCAGCAGGTTTGCAGCACCAGAAGGTGATGACAGGGATAGCACTGGCATTTTCGTTGTGAAAGTCAGAGGCTCGGGATGTAACTAGAAAAAAAATACATTACTGGTGTTTATGACGTGCCAGCGGAAGAAAACTAAAAGGACTATTTCCTTTGGGTGGGAAGGATGGATAGGTAATAAGGTTTTTCTCTTTGCTGGCTTCCCAGCTACCTAGCAGGACCTGTAGATGAGCATGGCATTCTCTTAGTTTTGGGGAAGGTAATATTTCCCCTGTAACTCACTGGCAAAATACTGGTTTGGGGGAATCAACAGTTTCCCTACAGACAGGAAGCTGAAGGCAGCACAGTTTCCAGTGAACCTCCCTTACTTGCTCTGAGTTAAGCAAGTTCACAGACCTGCACAAAGTATGTGGTCATGGGGGACCTGGAGTTTCCAGACACCAAAATCTCGTGCCAGCTTTCCCTGACCTAAGGTTGCACTAGAGCTGCTTGGAGGCATCACAACCAGAAGACAAGCAGAGGGTCTTGACATGGGCAGTGGTGCTAAGATAAACAGCTGTCAACAACAAGCCCAGATCCTACCTGTCCTGTGCAGTGAGAGGGCTGGGAGACAGCAAGGAGAAGAGGAATGTGGGATCAGTCCCTGTGCATTGCAGAGCGGCCTCATGGTACCTGGAACTATTGGCTTCAAGAGATGGCAGATGAGCCTAACCAGATGCATCTCCTATCTGGACCATGGGGTGGGAGAGGAGTCATGGCACAAACCCACAAATGCAGGAGATGGTTGCCTGGCAGGGAGGTTCACAGCAGTTCATGGTCCCCCTGCTTCTGGTGAGGAACTTAGACCCCTCCACATGCTAAAATATTGGCACGCAAAGGCTATTGAGGATGCTAAGAAACCAGAATGGCTCAGAAAAACAGATCACAGGAGGGAAGAGGTTATTTAAAGGGTGTTTGCCCAGGCAATGCTGTGTTTGGAGGCCGACAACCCTACTGGGGGGAGCAGTACGAGGTGAGGAGTTTAGTGCCAAGTTCTCATCAGCCTTTTCCAACCACAACACTGCTGCTAAATTTAACCAAAATCTGTTCCCGTCCATTCTGCAAGCCATGCTCTTCCCTGTCATACACAAGGCGACCTGAACCTGATACACCCTCCAGGCACTTATTTATTTATTTTCAGCCCGTTCACCTGGTGACCACCCATCCCTCCAGAACATCCCATGACCTCCAGGGCAGCTGGGGTGCCAAGGGCACCCAACCACCACTGCATGGGAAAGAACAGAAAAATGCAATAAAGTTTCTGATGATTGCACTCACCGTCTCCGGAAGTGTTAAGGACCTGTGTGTTGTCCAGGTCTCGTGGGCAACCATGGGGGTACCTTCTCCGCTAGAAGTAAGGGTTACATTCGAATCAAAGCTGTTCCCAAAGAGAGACTGTCTTTACAAATTAATGCTGTTTCTTCTGAGTGCAGTTCACCTTGCTTTTCCTTTCTCTGAGAGAGGAGAGAGAGGAAATGTCTGCTCAGCTGTGTCCTCAGCTGCATGACAGATCAGTGAAGAGCAGTGAAACACCCCATCAACTGAGCCTGTGCTATTAAATTCAAACCAGTGATGCCACACAAGTTTTCCCCATATCATATAATCAAATAAAACTGAAATCTCCATTCCTTTTCAATCCTGCACTAATGCCATTGGAATGGCGTGTAGGATAACACCAGGAAAGTTACTGCTGCAAAGTAAGCACCTGGCGTTTAGTTTGCATACTGCATGGGTTGGGAGTTATCAGCCATTTAATGTATTTCTTTTGTCATGTATCAGAATCAGAGCTTTTGAGAAAAAATATGTTTTAATACTGCCTGTTTAACTCTTAGTTAAAACACTGTATGGTGTATTGCTAATAGGATACCAGAAAAACCCAAAACAGAAAGAAGACCATTACCAAAAACATAAGGCATGTCCTCAGCAGAAGGAAGAGACAAAACACATCTATATTCCACATTGGAATCCAAAATTTTGCCATTTGGCAAAGACAAAATATTGTCCTGATCACAGCACTTCTGAATGAAACCCAAGACAGGTGGGTGGGAAAACGCCAGGCCCTTTTATCTTTTCTTCAAAAATTTCTGCAAGGAAATAATAATTTACAAAACCTATCTCATTGGGAAAAAATATAAGAAAAGGAAAAAGAAATGAAAAGAAAAAAAAAGGGGAGGGAAGGAGAGGGAGGGGAGGGGAGGGGAGAGGAGAGGATGAGGGAGAGGAAAGTCCCAACAACAACCAATTCTATCTACATATGACCCTGCCAAAGCAGTTTTTGCACTTACAAACTTAGAAAGACCTGGGCTATCACTTGGGTTTCCCAGTGTTCAATCAATTAAATACATAACAACATTAAAGAATTTGTTGGCAAACTGACCATTTGCCGTGGTCAGTCATGACCTGACATGGGACCTGTGGCCAAATCACCAGGACTTTCTTGTGTCTGGTCCTGTGATGCTGGGATTTGGTTTTTATTAAGTAACTGTACAGTCTGCACATACTCATAAACAAAGCCAATGCTGTGAGCACCCAGTACGCCTGAGCATAATTCCCCTGATGTGCCCAAGAGCTCCCAAATACACATCCATCTGGCCCAATCCTTTCCCCATGAAGTACTTCATCCCAGAACTCATCTGTTTTAGCTGGTTACATTTAAAAAGAAAAAGGGAATTTCCTTTTTCATAACTTTTCTTTAGAGTTTACCTAGCCTCATAAACAACAGGGAGGGGGTCTCTGGGAGGATTTAAAAAAATCTCTTCCTGCATGGTATTTAAGGTTTGAAAACCAGAAGGTGAGACTCTTTGGCATTACATGGGCAAGGTGCAGAGAATCACTCTGATAGCTGAACCCAACCTCTTCTGCATTTCTGCTTAGCTGAAATTAGTCAGCTAATAATTGCTGGTTAATGCTGAACCACTCTGTGTGAACCTGCAAATGATCTACAGCAGCTACACAAGGCACATGACTGAAGCCTTCACCCCAGAACAATCTGGAAGAAGGCTCATATTTCTGATTCAATATCTGTTTTTGCCACAGAGGTTAAATAACTTCTGCAATACAAACTTGGAGACAGCTCTGCTGATGATAACTTGTCAACAGGGCAGCAGAGAAAGGCAAGTGCATTAGCCTTTCAGTCCCTGTGTATGGAAATGTGGATGGATTTCTGGGCTGTTGCTCAAGCACGAATACCAGCTCAGCAGCACATGTGTTTGGAGCACTAGATAAATTAAGCCACCTACACTACTTATGAATTACCAGAAATGGTGGACAACTGGGAGCACCTCCTTGGACCTTCAGGAGAGGGTCATAGCTGAGCTAAGAACAGAGACTTGTTCCCTGACGCGTGGCTGAGACCACTCCCACATCACTGAGTCATTCCCCATCACCAGGAAAGCTGGATCCATCTCTGGTGGCCTCTCAACAGACAAGGTGACCCCAGCATGGGAGGCAGTAGAGGGAGAGCATCCACTTTCTTCACTCATCCCTACTCAGCACTTTGCATCCGGAGCACCAAACGGTGTGGGAGACACCAGCCTTTCACTGAAGTGGGGCACCTTCCCCAGCCCTCAGCCATGACTCTGCAGTTGGCTGTGCCAGGCCTGCCCACAGCCACCCACCACAAGGACATCACAGATACATCCACTTTAAATATAGAGAGGTGATCCACTCCCCCGCCACTGCGCAGCCAAATGATGCTTAGCCAATTAGACTGAACTGAGTACCCTAAGTGGGATATAGTCAGCATTTAAGTAGATCACTGACAAAAATAGAAAATCAGAAGGACCTGGGAGCTATTTTGGTCTAGCCTTTGACTGTAAATGGTGTGGCTGATAGCTGAGACGACTGGCTCCATTACAAGTAAAAGCCCCATCTAGAGTAAACAGATGAGCTGACTCAAATAGACCAGCTTCTGGTTTTACATTTTTATAAGTCTTTTCCTATGAGAAATACTCTTAACAAGGTCTCCATTGCCTTATCCCAAGGTCCCTTACAAGTGAAACAATTAACTCCTATTTTCACCAAATACCTTCCCTCTTTCATGTGTATCCAATTATTGACGTACACAACTGTTTTCAGACGATGTCTTTTCATTCAGAACGCCAATACCCATATAGGAAAATACAACTCTTATCTTCTAGCAATATCAGAGGACTTGGCTTCCAGTAGATAATATTTCTGTACTAAACCATGCTTTGGAATGCAATATCTCTGACTGACATAATATTTGCTTCCCACTAATAGCATTTCAGAAATGTTAATGGTCTTTTTTTTTAACAGCCAACACCTGTGAGAGGGAGGGAAGTAGTATTATCTCTGTTTTACAGAGGATCCCTGTTAGCAGAAACAAGCTAAGGTCAAGGTTATCTGAAATGTCTACAACCCAGCCAGAAATAGTTCTTCTGGGTTCTATTGAAGGTATTGAAAAAGGTAGGAAAGTTGGACAAAATTGTTCTTGGAGGCTAAACTTCCCCTGGCAGTAGAATAATGCTTAATCCAGAAAAAAATGCCCAACAAAACGCACCAACACAAATCCCAGAGGCTGAAAGCTGAAATAAAGCACTGAAGTAGACAGTATTTTTGCCAGCTGTGAGTATTATCTTACCATGATCTCCCAAAAATGGTATCCTTCATTCAAGAGTTTTATTACAAGCTCATTTGGAAACTATGAGCTTAATGCAAAATGATGTTGTATGGTCTGAACCACGTAGGAGTTCAGACTGAAAGAGCATCACAATCCCTTCCAGCCTTAAAGTCTATGACAGATCAGTGTCTTTCATACAGGTAGTTCTTGCTCTGAGCAGATGCTGAATTATTTCAGCATTTAAGTGTTTTGCTGCTGGCATTTTACTACAACAAGCACTAGATCCAATAACAGACTCACAACCCAAGGTAAGAGAGTGGCAGAATATCAATTTACAGCATCTTTCTCAAGATGGGAACATCCCAGAAACACTAACCAAACACATGGATGAAATGCTTGTTCACATTGCTCCAACATGCCAAGGCTTCTCGAGTGTGTCTGATGTCTCTTGTGGAGGAACCTACTATTAGAATTCAGCCTAATTGCAAAATTATGGAATAATTTAGGTTGGAAGGGACCTCTGGAGACCCCTTTTCCAACCCCAGCTTGAAATAGGGTCACCTTCAGAGCATTCTGCTCCACTTTTGAGTATCTTCAAGGATGGGGAGTCCCCAGACTGAAACTAGTGAAAGAAGAGCAGTAAGTAGTGGAAACAAACTCTTCTTGGTAGCGGTAGAGGGTAAAGCAAGGCACAATAACAAAGGGTAGTAGAAGAGGTTCCCAATTGTGGCTCAGAAGGCTCAGACTGGCAGCTTTGGAATCTGTAACTGCAGAGAGAGTAGAAACTTCAGCCTTGGAGGTTTCCAAGAGTTGGCCACACAAAGGCTGCAGTGGCCTGACTTCCAATGGCCATGAGCCCTGCTTTGAACAGGAGTTTGGACTAGAGGTCTCCAGAGGTCACTCCCAACCAGCATGTCTATGATTCTGTACATAGGTTGTTCAATGGATCAATCAACCAATAGAAGCCAACACAGTTTTTGTAAAGCTAAGTCGTACCTCAAAAATCCATCAGGTATTTCTGAATATGCCTTCATTGCCAGGCATGAAGGCCAGAGCAGTTTGGTTGATTCACTGCACTTGGGTTTTGAAAAGCATTGACATCTGGTAAAGTCTCTAAAGAAGTTATTGTTGTGGGTTATCATAAACTCATACCAGATTAAGACATAGGAAATTAAAAGAAGAATAAATTATGCTATGTATGCAAACGTTCACAGATGGGTGTATAATTTTGCTTACATGCACATTCTGACATAGGTAATAGAAGAAAAGTTTCTGGAAAATCCCCTAATGCCTTGTAAATTGTACTGGAATTTCAGGTGCTTAGTGCAAATCATAGTCATCTGTAAAGGGGATGAGCGACGGGTGAAATGACCAATGATCAAGTACTAAAAGTTATCCAAGATTTTCAGATCTAAGCCTGAATGTGAGTAATTGTGGGAAGATGCCATGACACTGAATAACCAGGCAATGAACCCACACTTAAAAGTCAGTGTCAACAAGCAGAGATCAATGTATGTGGGAGAAATCATCCTAGCCATGCACAGGAAAAGGACTGAGGTAATTGTGAATAACTGTCTGAAAATTCCAGCTCAGAGGCTTTGAAAAAGGGAGTGATAGGATTTATCAGAAAAGGGCAGAGAACAAAATTAAAAGTCCATCTCACAGCCCCAAATTTGGGAAATTTTAGCCAGCCATGCCTGATCAACATTTCCCCATAGCAAAGCTACAAAACGTGACATGGAGAGAAGCACTGATCAGAGACCTGGAGTGGTATTTGTGTGCCAAGTGACTGCATGAACTCTTCAGCTTGCAAAGAGCTGATGTTCGGATGGGTCCCCAGTGTCATAACACCAGAAACAGGCTGCTCCATCTGTAGGTTTACTTTCCCCTGGCCCTGGCATAGGTTCCTTGCAAAAAGCATAACTGCACGATTCACACCCGTGCACCCAGATGCCACCCATAATGTGTGCAGAGGACAGGCCCATTAGCAGCCTGACACCATTTAGGTGTCTCATTCTCTGATGGCCAAATTACATATATGTGACAAGGTCTACCAGAAATCCCCAATTTCAGCCTTCAGACTGAGAGAAGGGAAGAAAGCAAGAGACAGACCTCTGACTCACAGGTGCTCAGGTGTGATAAGAATAAAAGATAAACGGCTCAAAACAAGGTGCATCTTTCACACTGACAGGCCCTATGATGGGACTGTAACAACCATGTAGTCTTTGATTTATTATTATTCTTTGGTATATCAGGAACAGCAAGGATTCCAGTTTAAGGCCATTACTATTTACTTATAAATAGTATCAGTGGGTGGGAACTCCTATTTCCAGTTTTGTAAGAGAACTAATCACTCTACAAGTCTCTGCTCTCTCCAGAAATGTCAGGGTCAGGGCACGTGGCAGGTTCACTAACCTGGAGGACAAGGTCTGGGCACCAAGAGCAGTGTAGAGGACACTGTATTGCATGGGCCAAATTGGGGCTGCCGCACAAAATTTGGCTTGCCTGTAACTGTTCCCAGGTAATGAGTCCAGTGAAAGAAAAGCAGCCTGAGTCTTGGATCAAAAAGAGCTTTCTTCAGGTCTGGGTGACATGTTGCCATAAGAAGCAGGAACCTGAACTGCCAAGTGCTTTTGTGACAGCTGAATAAATTCATATTTGGTGGACAATCCTTTCTAAGAAGACTTCCATACAAAGTGCTTAAATACACTGGAAGATTTATGATACAGGTTATTAAAAGCTGAGATGCCAAAATGGTCAGGTTCATAGCTCCCACCTATGCTCAAGCCCAGTTTTCCAGACACTACGTACAGACCCTTGAGCTTTTGGTATGTTAAGCATCATCCGAATGGATTTGGGCTTCTACTCCTGGTATAATCAATGTGTAAGTCACAGGGGGCAATTTTCTGACAGTAGTATTTTGACTTCAGCTT
Source organism: Neopelma chrysocephalum (assembly GCF_003984885.1). Lineage (NCBI taxonomy): Eukaryota > Metazoa > Chordata > Aves > Passeriformes > Pipridae > Neopelma > Neopelma chrysocephalum. The sequence goes on along the minus strand of NW_020897804.1, from coordinate 1,601,092 downwards.
CTTGCAGAATACTAAAGGTCTGTTCCGGAGTCCTGCAAAGCCAAGCAATGCCACTTTCACATTTTAGTTGTGCCTGACAGGTTTCAGAAAACAGAACTCAACCCCACGAAGTTTTGCAAGTAGAGAGTGTGACAGGAAAGTTGGCCAGCACCCAATCCCATCCTGACAGGGGAAACTGGCTCAGCTGTTGCTGAAAACACCTACTCAGTTCACCCATGCATCGAGCAGTTTTACAAGTTAGTCATTAACCACCTCACCCCCACTGAGGTGCACACAGTGTATAATAACCTCATGATGTGGCTCTCTACAGCCAAGTGCCTTGCAGATGTGTAATGGATCCAAATCCTCACATGCTCCTCTGGGGGCTTGGGCAGGAGCGAAAGGGAAGGGGTCTTGGAAGGAAACTCCCATGATGGTTTCAATGGTAGTCCAGCTGCCAAAGAGGAATCGGGGTTCTCCATGGGCACAGCCCCAAGTGATGAAGGTGAGTTACAGAAAGTCAGCTGAAGCATTACAGAACCTGAAAACAGCTGCTGGAAGCTGCATTGTGTGGTACTGCTCGTTGGAAGGAGCTTACCTAGGACATGAGAAAAGTGTTCCTCCTCCACCTGGAAAACACTTAAATCCCCGTGTTGCTTGGAAGGTGTCTTAAACACAGGAGACCAAGGCATCAGGGCAGGTACCCTCACAGGAAAGACTCGTGGGGCTAGAAAGAGGCCAGGTGGAGGGAAATGAGACCTGGTAATTCAGGCACACAGCAGAGTCCTAGCTCCCACTTCTTGTTCCAGCTGGGTATCCTTAGCACTATACCATGCTTCAGGACAAACTCTGCATTTAACCACTCATTTTCTTATCCATTCACATTTTCAGATGCCCATTAAATCTAGAAGGGCTGGGAATAAGTCACACAGAAGAGGACCAGCCCTTTTTGTTCCATTTTGGAGAGATCTACTTTGACAGAGCTGCTTTCTGCCATGGAGTCCCAGGCCCTTTGTCCCCTCAGAGCAGGACAAGTCTCATTAGCACAGGGGAGGATTTCCCGACCACCTTCTGGCACTCAGGGAGGCTGCAGTGAAAGGCTGGAGAGAACATTTGATAAACAAAAAGTTTCCCTCCCCTTCACAGCCACGACATTAAGGAAGGAAACAAAACAAAAAGTGACAGTGGGCTGAGATAATGCCCTGCACCCCAAATCCCTCTCTCAGGCAGTGGCTGTGCTGGTACCCACTGTCCTCTCCAAGTGTGTCAGCTGCACTCAGGGCATGGGTTGGCCTATCCTCAGATGGAAATGGGGTCCAGCCATGGCTGTGTGGTGAGCTGAGCCCCTTGAGCCTCCCTGAGCGCCTCAGGCCTCACTGAGCCCCGCCACGGGCTCTGAAGGAAGGAGTTTCACTTCCATCTGGCAGCTCTCAGCGCAACAAATCAAGCAACGCCTTGTTAGTTTTAAGACAAAAGGGGAGGGGAAGAACAAAAGATCAGAGCAGGGCTGATTTCTGTCTTGTTGGCCTCCCCGGGGCTCTTTCCTGTTTATGGAAAGTTTGCTGAGGGCTATGGATGAGCCTCAAGTACAACCTCTGCTCCAGACAGCCCTGAGCGCTTGGGAGAAGGAAATGACTCCAAACTTGGCAGCACGAGGCCCGTCTTTGCCTGCACGTCCTTCCACTCGCTGGGGAGCAGAAAGCCAAATGCCTCAGAAGAGGCACTCAGTGCGTGGCTTTGTGTCACAGGCCTCCAAGCAAAGGCAAATGCACCCTGAAACTGTGGCTCTTAAAAGGATGCAGCCAACTCTGCCAGCCCAGCAGAGTCATGGATGTCATGCATACCTAGAAATTGCTTTGCCATGGTTCTACACAGGGTTTCTCATAAAAGTTGCTCAAAGGGAAGGAAAATCTCACCCCTCAAGGCTGCTGAGTTTGCTTGTCGTGCTTGCCTGTGAACGCTTTTGGCCTACAAACCTCAGGGGTGCTGCCAAATAGTTGTGGGAAGACTTTGCCCTGTCCAGATTGTATTTGCATGGAAGTAGCATTTGCTGTGGCATTTGCAGAGCCCTTGTTCCTGCAGCAAAGGCATGCTTGTAGGGCTCTGGGTTTTGATAATTTTTTTAAATAGGAGCCAAACCTTGGGTTCCAAACACAGAGCCACTTTTCCCTCCAAACAGGCAAATCTGGAGTAAAGGGCCACGGCACCACCTTCCAGCAAGGAACGTCTCTTTGGGCAGCTCTGCAATTTCCTATCACTGTAACCCCTGACACCGGGCAGAGACAGTGATGTCATGACTGTCATCAGTGTCCTAGGGGGTATCTATCTGGATTGCACACCTGGGAGGGAAAAGCCAAGAGCCTCGGAAGAGAGGAAGTGGCAACTAAACCTTCTGTGTTTCCCCTTCTCTCTCAGGGTATGGGAAAAAAATCTGTGGCAAAAGTGCAAAGCTGAGCCTTCTCTAGAGGGGCTGGTCTGGATTTGACCCACCAGTGATGCTGCAAAGGATGATGCACAGACAACATGCACCTGTGTACCAGTGCTCTTGATAGGGACCTCAGGGTGATGAACAAAAGGTCAAATAGCTTAGGTGAGGAAAAAAAAGTTTAAAAAAAATACTTTGCCCATAAGGAACAGAAACGGGCCATGGCACAGATCTCGTCTCCCTGCTTACCAACAAAGCTGTTGCTCCATGAGCCTGGAGAGCTGAGACCACTCCCACAACTCCAGCAACAAACATCGGCCACAAGGGTAGCAAAGGCTTTTCCATAGGTGAAGCTGAGGACCCTTACCCTGCCCAGGACCCTTCTGTTCAAAATGACCAGCTAAAACATGCCCATTGCCATGCCCAGAAAAAGCCCTTCTGAGGTCCTAAGTGTAAAAGGTGAACACACAAACTGTCCCCGTGACACAACAAGGAGCGCATGGGTGAGCAAGCACAGTTCAAAGGCACTCTGTCAAACAGCAAGGCAATGTTTTCCTCCTGACTGCAGCCCTGGAAATGCAGACTGTGGTCTGAACGCCCCCTTCCAGGTTCAGCATCAGCTCACTGTCTCTGTGCAGTGCCCCTGGGGCTGTAGCTGTGTCCCAGGGAGGCCGCAGCCCTCCAATACCCTGCTACATCTGCTGGCACAGGGATACCCTGGCTGTTGGGAAAGAAAGGACATGGCTCAGCTTTCCAATTCCCAGATGAGTCTCCAAGGCAGGCAGTAAACAACCCACAGCAAACAGACTAAATAGAACCAGAGAGATAGCAAAGCAACCAGGCCATTTTCAGATGGCTGGAGTATTTTGCAAGCCAGGGATGATTTAAGTGAGTTGGCCCCAGGTTTGCACGTAGGCAAGACACAAACAGCTTTTGTTGGCCAAAATTCAGCACATCCTACAAAGCTAGGAGAAGGAATCAGAGGGTATCCTGCAGGGTGCAAGTGCTGTGTGCCCAAAGCATCCTGCAAAGGTAAAAGCTCATCCTTGCTGGTATCACTGGTGCACAGAGATGCCTCTAAGAATGGGACAGAGTTATAGTTGCACTGCATGAAAGATGTCCTCACCCTAATCTACTTTTCAGGCTGATTAATTCCTCCTTTAATTGGACCTCTTCCCCAGTCCTTGGCATACAAGGGATGTTGCCTTTCAGGGCTCTTCCTTCCCACAACCTTCCCCGTGATGAGGTGCCTCTGCCTGGAGGAGCAGCCTCCAGAGCAGTGTGTGCAGGGAAATTCCTGGTCCCTTGCATGGGCAGTGACCAACTTGTGCCCTGGGGAGATGAGACTCTCAGCCAGGTGAGGACATTCGTTTCCCAAGGCAAGGCCCAGAATTGTCCCCCTGAGGGCAGGTCAGTGCCAAGGGACACTCTTGAGCTGGGGTGACATGTCCCACATGGGCAGTGGCCTCCACCCCGGCCAATGCGCTACAGGTGGCCACAGCAACTGCAAGCTCTCCTGAAACTGGAGCCTTTACAACTAGTTAGATAACAGATATGGTCCATTAGCTTGGCAGGCCAACAGGCCCCCCGTGCCAAAAAGCCCATCTCTACTCAAAAGGGACACTGTTAACAGTAACTCAAGAGGATGCAACAGAAGAAAATAAACAACAGTTGAGGCAGTTGGTGTAATTGGCCAGCAAACGAAAATAAATTTATGCCAGCTTGTGAATACGGCTGCTGAGCATGATTCAGTGAGTAAATCGTGTGGCACAGAGCACAGGGCAGGCAGGAATAAAATTAAGTAAGAGACAAAGGCCAGGCTGCCTCTTGGAGAGTATCACCCCTCCAACCACCCAGCTTTTCCCATTTCTGCCCGTTTCACTTGCATGTGTCCCCTCATGTCACTAATGTATGGGTTTCCCAGCCAGCCATAATGTTTCTCAGGAGGGACATGTGCTTGAGCCACTGCTAAAACAAATACCCAAACCCCCCAAAACCCAAGCAGAATTAAAAAAAAAAAAAAAAAGAAAAGAAAATGTTCAGCAGAAAATCCCAACCATTTCAAGTGCTCTTTGAGCACCATACATGAATAACAAAGAGTGAGCCTGCCATTTATTCCTTTGCGGATCACTTTTAAGATCAGCTTTTGTTCTGCGCTTTTTAGAGCAGCTCAAGTCCAATGGACAAAAATTCCATTCCCAGGAGCACACAAGAAAGAACTGGGCAGCCCTGGGCTGCACATTTCACCTTTACTTTTTTATTCTATGCTATAAATATTCGGCATGGTCTTAACACATTGCGCCAGCGTCTTCCTTTATGCAGTGGGGCCAACAGCTTGGAAACTGGGACTCTGCAAGCAGGAAAGGAGGATGGAGGCTGTAGATGATGTGAATCACCTAGGAAAAAAGAGACCTCAGCCAGGGTGGAGGGGACCCTACCAAACATTAATATAACCTCTGCTTTGCAGATGCTGCTTGTGGATCTTACAGGCAGCAGAGAAAACAGCTCCCCTGTCTGCATCTCGACCTGGATATGTAGAAGGCATTTTAGACACCTGCTTATCTCCTGGTTAGCAAACCACTTGCCCTTATCAGCTTTCTCTGTGAAACACCAGCCTACCTTTTTTTCAGAGAAGCTCCAGTTCTTGCTGGCACAAAGGTGGTTTCAAAGGCAGCAGAACCCCAATGCTCATGTTGTCTCTCACCTTCAAAGAGACATCCTGGCATGTTGACAGCTCAAGCCCATCCTTTGGAGAGAGTTAGGGGGCCCTCTTTCCTACAGAGAAAGCACTGAACAAGTTCCCACAACAGTTTCTTTTCTTTTCTTTTTCCTCAAATTGGTGGGCTACCTGTTTCCCCTTGGTTTATTCACTCTTTTTCAAAACAGTCAACTAAATCACCAGCATTTTCTTGACACTTGTAACTCCAAGAAGTAGAATTTTTCCTTTTTTTTTTTTTTTTTAGTTATAGGTGAAATATTTGGGCCAGATTTTCAAAATTTAGTTCAATTCCCTGTTAGGCACGGCAAATAAACAGCCTGGTTTTCCCCTAGAACCTAGAGGTTCTTTGAAAAATCAGGTCATAAAGGTGACAGGAGCTGCTGAAGGCAGAGACCTTCCACCAAATCTTGCCCCAAACATCTTCCTGTGCTGACAGTCATTCCCTTTTACAGCCTTCCATGGAGTTTGGGAAATAACATCACACTGGCAGCACTGGACAGCTGGAGGAGGTGGGGACCACTGAAGTTTGTATTGTTAGATATAGGTGGTGCATTTAAGCAGATACACTTTCATGCTCTGACAGGATGATAGATTCACTCTGCCTTCACCAAGGCCAGGAAGATCCACAGCAGGCATCGTGTGTCCAGTACAAAAACCATTTCCCTCTTTGAATACGAAAAATAAATCCATAGGGTGACCACAGAGTCTCCAGGCATAAGGCATTTTAGGGTAAGGTTAACTCATTAACAATGAATTGTTGGTGAGGAGACTCTAAGGCATATCTTTGTACCTGCAAAGTCACTCATCCAAAGTCCTCCAACTGCCATGCAAATATTAATTGACAACTTGCATGGTGGGGATGTAGGTAAATATCAGCTCCCCTGTTTTACAGACAGGTCAACTGTTGCATAATCTCAGTTGATGTAATTCAGAAACTAAAACCAAAAGGTCGTTTTCTGTTTTAAAGACTATATGACTTTCCCTGTGTTGCGTAATACTTCTTCATGTTATGCAACCATTTTTCCTGGTATTTTACACATGTGTCTATCCTGAATTCCGCTGTCTTCCATGGTTGTCTGTTCTGCAACCCAGATAAGTCCTCTGCTTATTTATTGGAGATCTCCCTTATCTGCAGGCTTTCATCACATTTTGGAGTCCCCAACAGCTCCTATCCCTACAGACCACCACTAAGCCCCATATGCAGGTAACTGGGACTAATGGTTTGGACATAAACCTTGAGCAGGTATCACTGAGGCAAGCTGTGAACCAGACACTGTTATGTCTAATGACTGTCTAGATCCATCTGGAAATGTGAAATGAAGCCTGAGTAGAAGGCACATCTGCCCTAGTAACAAATGGCAAATCTAAGGCACCTCTTGAGGTTAATTTTCAGCATTTGGCACACAGCTTACCCCTTTATTTGGAGAAATGCCATTGATCAGAGGATTTTTAACTCCCCAGGCCTCCCTAGGGTGGTGGATGTGTTAAACTACACCTCGTGAAGAGAAAAGAAAAGGTGTGATCTCAGGATGGAGGGCTACTGGAGACTGACACAACCATAGGGACACATATCTCAGCTGTGGGGCAATTTCTGCTGCTGCTTCATTATTGAAGTGTGCAATTACAGCCAGCTTTAGAATAACCTTGTTTGCAGCAAGTGTAGCTCCAGATTTCACATCTCTGAGTTAATCTTTTGTTTGCTTTTCTCTTGTTGTCCAAACGTCTGGTAGAGTTCTGCTCAGGAGGACAACACCAAGTTACAAAGGCTGAGTGGATAAAGAGCAGGAAATGAATTTCTCTAATGGATAAAAAATTCAGCATCAAGGTATCAGGGTCAAGCAGAAAATGAGATTTTTTTTTCTTCCCCTCCTTTTTTTTTGAACAGGATGAAATAAGAGTGATATTCTTGTCACAGCTGTGTGTAGCTGGTGGCAAGTGACATGAGAGGCTGTTACTTGATTCTCCTCCCACCACTCCTTCAGTTTCCCATGGAGGATGCCCCCAGGAAAAGAACTAACTTTGACAAGACTGTGACAAAATATGCAGGATGATCACCCTGGGAGTAGTCAGAGGACTTTTTTGGCACCAGCCCAAGGAAAGCCATGATTCCCCTTGGACCTGGGGCAGGGCGGGGCAGGCCTCACATGGCCTCTGCCCCCACATTGCACAAGGTATCCTTTAAAATAACTGGATGAGATACCATGCAGTCTTTACATCCTCTCAGTATTGGTTGTGGAAATTCCATGTTCATCCCACCTTAGTGGTGGAGAATGCATTTTGATCCCTATCTGCCAATCCATTAGCTATGCTGGTGCTTGAGGCTGAAACATCAGCTTTAAACTGAGTCCTCTTCCAGGAGGACAACAGAATGTTTCTGTCCACACTGATGATGGAGGACTTAACCTAGGAATGAGCTCAGTTCAGCAGTCAGAAAGATGAAGAGTTGATACCCTTCCTGCCCAGCAGTAGTTGAAGTTATACAACACCTACTAGGTTTTCCAGAAGACTATTTTACTCTTAGACAGGCTCTTAAACTTTTTTCTTTTTCTTTTATGCAGTACAGAAGGGGAAACACTAGCCTTGCTGATTGAAAACTCTGTTTCAAGCAGTAAAAGCTGGCAATACTGAGGAGAAACATAAGCTCGAGAAGGAACTGTGCTCAAACGAGTGCCCTATTGTGAGATAAGTTTTTCTTTTGGTGATGAATCAACATAATAATCCATCTGTAACACTAGATGCGTCTGCCTGTACTACAGCAAAGGGCCATCTGCCCATCTGCATATATGTTCAAAATGCTGCTGGGACAACCACGATGGTTTCTTAATGAAAGGCACTTGGCAATCAGTACTTAAGTGAAACCGTGCCTGGGTGGTTCTGAGCCCTCATTTGTCCTTCCCACTCCAATGCAACAAGTGTCTGTAACTTTTTCTCTTTATTTTTATTCCAGCAATTTCTTTTTAAAGCCGGTGGGGAGGAGTGAACACGTTCTGATTCCTGCAACAGCAGGAGCCGAGGCAAGTTGTAATCAACATATGTCCGGTGTAAGCTGGGCGGCCACGAATTATCGGGGCAAACCGCCCGTCCTTTCCAAAATACCCACCTGCTCGGGGGCCAGGCTGCAGCAAAGCCATCCACTACGTGGCTCCATCTGTCCGATAAACAGGCTGCACACATTTGCTGAAAGCTGAATCATTTTGCCTCTATTTACTTCCTTTCTTTCCCCCCTCTTCTCCCCCGCTCTTCTAATTGGAGCTCGCTTGAAAGGTGCAGACACCCGCAAAAACAAAGCAGCACAATGAGGCCAGTGCTGACTGTTCGTTAAACTGCTCCAACTGAAATCCATGCCTGGCTGAGGCTGAGCATAAAGGAGACAGACCTCGTCAGCCTCCAGCCTGAGCGGGAAAATTAAAAAGAAAAATTAACCAGGCTACAGAACGGTGCATGAAATCCACCGGGGGAGGGTTGTGTTAAAGCTAAAGTAGCTGCAACCAGGATGCAAAGGGTGCCATAGCACCGGGGTCCTGCTGGAAAACCAGGTGAGAGAACATGCCTTATGCTAAAAATCCCGAGGATCAGCTCTCCAGCAGCACTCAGCCAAGGAAGAAACCAGAAGGAAGACCAGAGCATCCTTGAATCCCTCCCCAGCTCCACCACAGACTCTCTCATCAGTTTTAAGGTACAGTCCCAACTGTTACATCAAGCACAGGACTAGAGCACAGACCCCAGAGTGTACAAGAAAGTAATGAAAATTATGTGTATTGGCATTGTAGTGTCTAAGCAGATGTAATAAGGAAAGCACAGCTTCTTGGAGGAAGTCTTCCCTCAGCATCCACATCCCAGAATCATCCTAGCAGTCCTGTCATACGTAAAATAAGCATGTTTCTTTCCCTACTGCAGAGAAAAAAAGGATGGCCAGGAAGCTCAATTGCTCCCAGTGTGGAAAATGCAGGCTGCTGCATGGAGCTTCTAGGCCAGGACATACTGTGGTCATGAATTTCCTTCATCTAATCGCTTAACCTCATTAGGGAAACGCTGGATTTCTCCGCTAATCAGACCTTCCATTTCACTTACAAAGGAGAGACTGAAAAAAAAGGGAACTAATTGTGATTCTAAATAAATTTTACTAAAAATATTCACCAATCTACTAGACAGTAAAGACACATTATTTTCCCAGTCCTCTGAACTATCTCCGTAGGAATCAGTTGAGTTTTCAGATGGACTACTTGCAAAAGGCATTAAAATTAGACAGTAAAAGCTGTTTGCAAGAATTAACATTGGTAGAAGCACTGACTTTCTGGTGAGAGAGTGAGACAGGGGGAATGAGTCAAGTTTCAAACACCTGACAAGTCAAAAAGGGTCTTTCTGGGGAAAACACCTCCTCTCTGTAGATGATGGTGAGATTTGTCTTCATTCTTTGCCACTGTCTCATTGGGTTGCTCCCCAGAAGGACACAGAGAGGATCTGAAAGATGCATGAATTTACTATTTAGCATAGGAAGACCATTGGAGAATAAGTGTTGCCTACCTGAAAGTGTTGCTACATGCAGCCGATGCTGCTGCCAAGTGCAGTAAATTTCTCTGTGGGTTGCACGCAGTGTCTTAAAAGGTAGTACTTTTCCATTCTTTATATCCATGACCCACTGTTTTCCACTGGCTTTGGAAACCCATATACCGACCTGTTAATCCAAGACAACCTTCCTTCCACACAAACATCTCACCATGATGAGCAGCTTTGCCCCAGCCCACCATGAGTCCCCACTGCCTGTGTGTCCCTCCTGACTCCCCACCTCCAAACCATGCAGTTCAACATTCAAGAGCCCAAAAATTTGCATGACCAATTGCACTTCAAAGTTTGTCGGGGTGGATTTCAACACCTGAAATGATGCTCGGCCTTCAGCCGGATGAATTGTTGGTCGTATTTTTCCAGTCTTGCTCCCACCTCTGCCCAGAGGAAGGGTGCTGAATTCCCTGTATCCGTGCATCTGGTGTCCTGGCTGCGTTGTATCCCTGCATCCTGCCACCCACCACACCATGGTGGGGGTTTTGATGTCAGCATAGACACGTGGTGTGCTTTCCAGGAACAACTTTTATGGGAGCCACGTGTTTCACAACCACACACATGCAATGACAAGGTGAGAGGTGCTGGTGCAGCACATCCACTCACAGGGTGCAGCTCTGGAGAGCTTTTGCCATTGGCTTCAAAGGGGAGTGTTCCTGGACACCCGTGTGTGTTTGGTAAGGGATGAGAAACACAGTGACTGACAGGGAGCCAGCAGGCCCACCACAGGGCCAGAGCCCAGTGGATGAGGTTAAAGGGAGACCAGGACCATCCCTGAGTCCCCACCCCAGCTCCACTGCAGGCTCTCTCATCAGTTTTAAAGTACAGGTCCCAACAATTAGATCAAGCACAGGACTTGAGCACAGACCCCAGAATGGACAAGAAAGCACCCAGTTCTCTGGGTTGCAGGTGTTGCTCTTGCAGGTGCCCATGCCAGCACATAGCACAGCATGTGCATCCCTCTTGCGTGGTCTCCCACCACAGCATCCTGTGCTCCTTCCTGCCCTCTGGTATCGCAGGGGGCACTCCTGCTGCCCTCCTGCCTCTCAGCTCTCAAGGTTGAGAAAGATCTGGGAAGAGGCAGGGAGGAGGGAAGGGGCAGCTGCCCTTTGTAAAAGGTCTGTGAGGGATCCTGACCCTGTCTCAGCCCAGGCCAAGGCTGTCAGTCCCTGTCCCAGTGATGCTGTAGGACACCAGACCACAGCTCCTCACCGTGGACACCACGGAGCCAGGACAGACATGCAGGCTGATGTCCCATCCCAGCACCCAGGGTACTCCCAGCTCAGCCCCTCCCCAGCCATTCAGGTTGTTTGGGTGTACAAACACCCCAGTGAAGAGAATGAAAATAGACCCATTGGGACAGAGTCCTCAGTGTGAGGGAAGTTGAAAGAAAGGTGTGGAAATGAGGTTGGATGTTACTATTTGCAAGTGGATTTAGGAACAGGTGTAACTCTGGATACCAGATTCTGTGAAAATGCAGCATTAGACAAATTAGGAAAAAAAAATACATTTAGAAGTTGCTCTTTTCCTGCCTGAGAGCCTCTGGAGTCACTGCTACCATTCTGAACAGCTCTTACTGTGCAAGAAACACACATCTTCAGGAGTTCAAGGTCTAGACAACTTTGTGTATGCACAAATAAGACTTACAGTCCCGGTGCTTTCCTGCCTATGGGCTAAATTCACATTCTTTTCCTCAAGGGCAATAGTTTTAGGAAACCTGTCTTGGCAAGAACTCAAAGAGGTTGGTGCCTAAAGACTATCCCAGCCCTTCCCACTAGCCCTGACTGAGGCTGACTTATAGAAATGCCTTCCTTTAGAAGGAATGGTTTTGGTTTGAGTCCAAAAATATACTGGGTAGAACAACTTGCATTTGCTACAGTTTGAACATTGTCCACAAGCCATTTGGTTTAAATCACGGTTTACATTACTGGATATTTTTTTTTCCTATTCAAATTCTGATATTTCTGTTGATTTCTGTGGGTTTTCCCCCTTTGTTTCTCATTGTCATCATTTTCTCATTTGCCTAGACAGACTCCAACATAATGACATTTGAAAGCAGAACGTTCACATCAGACAGACCAGTCAGACACACTTACCCTGCCCTACATGATGGAGAAGAGCTCCAAGATCAGGTCACCCAACATTTTCCATGACAAGATCCTGATTTTACACTTGTTTCCCATGACTTAAAGGTGTTAATTCTTCCATGTTAGGTATTTGTCTTGGGTTGGTTCAATCATCACAAAATTAGTGTCACAATTCAGCATTTGTGATTCCGATAAAATTTCATCCAATTTTGACCTTGCTTTAAGGTCTTAAAAACCAGTTCAGTTTCTAAACTCTCATTTAAGATTTAAAATTTCAGCATCTCAATTCTCTAAACATTTCATACAGGTTGGGCAAGCACCTGCTGTCCCAGTTCCCTGCTGCTGCCCTGTTAGCCCACATACCACCCAAATCCTTCCAACAAACCAGCTCTGGACATGATTTTTCAAACTGACGAGAGGATGATGGATGTAACTGAGCAGAAGAGGAAAACCAGAACTAGATCATCTTGTAATAGCCCGACTTAATTCCAGAGTAAATCCTATGCCCCCCAGGCATGGATGTTGCTTTCTTGGTAAGCAAAAAGCCATGAAGACATCCGTAAAGCATGTATCTCATTTCCCCTCTGGTGGATCCATACTATCATAGAATCACAGAGTCCAACCTATGGCCCAACACCACCTTGTCAACAAGACCACGTGACTCAGTGCCACATCCATTCTTTCCTTAAACACCTTCAGAGATGGTGACTCCACCACCTCCCTGGGCAGTCCATTCCAATGTCTTATCACCCTTTCTGTGAAGAATTTCTTCATAACGTAAAACCTAAACATCCCCTGGTGCAGCTTGAGAATGTGTCCTCTCATCCTGTCTCTAATTTCCTGGGAAAAGTGCCCATCTGGCTACAAACTCCTTACAGGTAGTTGTAGAGAGTAGTAATGTCTCCCTTCAGCCTCTTTTTCTCCAGGCTAAACATCCCCAGCTCCCTCAGCCACTCCTCATAGGACTTACAAAAGTCTTAAGGTCCTGACAATGCTGATGATCAAATCTGAACAATTAGTGTATTTCCATATCTTCTTTCAGTGGGGGATCTACATCACAGAAGGTTTTTAGAACTGTGTGCTAGGAGATGAAAATTGCAAAGTCCCTCAGAATGAGCAAACAGCAGATGCAAGGCTGCCTGCAGACTCATAGCTCACTCTCATGCACCTTTCTGCATTATGCAAGATCCTCCGTTAATGCAAGGACATGCTCCATCTTCCACAGGAACACATCCCATTCAGTGCATGGGAAGAGCTGTCGGGAGGACGAAGCAGGGTCACGCAGCAAAATCAGGTTGTTGAATGCTGGACTGAAACCTCATTAGCTGCAAAAAAACTCAAAAGCTGCAGACAGTACAGGGCCACCCTCTGCCTCTCTTTTCCAAAATCTCCCTCTTCTTCTGCCTGGGGTTTATATGAGAATGAATTTTGAGGGATGTCTGCTTCCCTGAGATGTGAGCAGCCCCGTATTTTGATGAGCAACCCACTGCTACCACACACATCACAAGCAAGGGCTACAGCACTGACCTTCCCCTTGCTGTAGCTACCTTGTCATGAACCACAGGTCTGACACTTCAAGAAACCTGTTCAGACAGTGTCTCAAAGCCCCACCTGATGCAGAGTAGCCGTAAGATGAAGCAAGGAAGCACAAAGAAATAAAAAGTCAGCTGAACATCACCCCAGTGCATAGCTGAGAGCTCTGGGAATACATCCTCAGTCCATGCTGCTGCAGGGAGAAGTTCAGCCAAGTCTGTTTTGGAAAGTGGGACACTAGTTTTGAGTACTCTACAGAATAGCCCTCACTTCCAATTCACATCACTGCTCACATCAGACAAGATCACCTGAATCAGGAGACCACAGCTCTTTGTCCAAACTGAGGCATCATGAAACATTTAAACTTATGGTTTGGGTTTTAAAGAGTTTAAGAAGTGAAATGCTGCTCTAAGGAAGTTTTAAACTTGTTTCCATAGAGTTCATGCCATATTTCCCTGGCTCAGAGCACTCACAGAATAGATCTCAAAAGCACTTTACAAGAGCAAAAAACCATAAAAGCAGTACTGCTGATGGGTCCAAGAAGCTGCAGATAGTGAAAGCAGCCTCATTTTCCCCTAGTAAATACCCAGCACTTCAGCATGCCAGTGAGTATTGTGATGACCAGATGGTGGTGGGAGCAGTAACTTGGATGATGTTAATTACACACAAACTCCAAAACAACTGATGTCAAAACTCACTTTGAAAATACACCAGAATGGGCTGCTCAGCATATGGCAGCAACGCTCCAGTAAAACTGCATTTTGTGTCCATTAAACAACTAACAAGCTCCACCAAGGGGTCCAAGGACAAGCAGCCACAGCAGCAGGGCCCCAGATCCTGACTGTTTGATGCTCATCCCTTTAAAATGCTGATGAGAAGGTACAGAGGTGTGGTGGAAGTGGCAGCTCCTGGATCGGGTCCTTTGCAGGGTGAGCACATGCAACACACACCACCAGCACGGCTGTGTCACCTCTTTCCATGACAAGACCTCAAAGGAAACATCCCAGGCTATCTGCTGAGCAGCACTGGATGATTCCTAATGAGAGGATGAGCCCTGCTGTGAGAGCCCACTGTGCAAGCACGCAGATCTATACTCCGGTACTTTTAAAAACAAACAATGTGTAGTTTGCAAAATAAACACAGTGAACAGATTTAGAAAAAATTATCCTGGCATCTGCCAACCACCAAGAGCTTTCCAACAAATGTGTGTTTGCAGAGGTACTGCAGAGGCCAGCCTTACACCAAGAGGTGAGCAGCATCTTTACCTGTGATTTGAAAATAAAGGTAAATTCACTAAGCACCACCCACCCCAGAATGGACCTGGATACAGACAAATACATATTTACGTTTTTCTGAGACATGATTTAGCCCAAACTTACACCATAGGGGCCTATATTCTAAGAAATGTGAGCTCTGAGCGGGAGCTACAGATCACAGCTGAACCCTGCACTGGAAGCTCCTACCTCTCTGCTCTATAGTGCTCTCCTTGCCACCTCAGCTCCTCTTCCTCCAACAATTATTTACCTTGAAACATTTAGGCTTGCCCAGAGATGCAAGCTGCACAGATCCAGAGGAAAATGGGATAGGAAAGGACTGTGGAAAGTCAGCCAGCCTTCTCCCCGCGTCAAAGCAAGTCAAAAAGCAGCTATTGCTCCTGAGAGATGCTTGCTCTTAACAGATCTCCATTTGTGGAACAGCTACTACCACCTCCCCACAATTCTGTACAGTGACTCCCTATCCTAATTTTTTTTGGTATTTGGCCTTAGAAGAAACTATCGCTCATTCTAGCTACAATTTAAGCCCCATCTACCATATGATTTCAAGCTCAGTTCTTCCAGTCCATCCTCACAAGCGCCTTTTCCCACATATTCAAGGTATCAGTCATGCCCCTGCCTATTGCACTTTCCTGTCCTGTACAGTGTCTCAAGTTCCATACTTACAGGTGCTCCTGTGAAGCACGGGATTACCTTCAGTCTCAACAAACCATTTGTGAAACCCAGACTGAAGCTTTTCTACCACCAGCAGGACAAGCTGCCAGAGCCTTTATCTGAAACAGTGCTCACTAGTTGGCACCACTCTGAATTTGTGCATTTGTTTTCCCCTACCTAAATTTAGTGCCTTGATAAAAAGGATCTTGTCTTTCCCCACCATCTCCTCCCTGCTGCAACCATTTCTGCAAGTTGCCAAGACTATTTTGAACTCTAATGCTATCTTATCTTCCACATCTGTCCAGCTTCCTGTTGACTGCAGATTTAACGTGCATACTACTTTGTTATCCAGGTTGTAATAAAAATGAAAGATAAGTGACCCAGAGCAACTCCCACAGCCCCATGCAACACGGCCTTCCGTTCTGACACTGGGTGCAAGGTGGAAGGAAACCACTCCCAGAGCAAGAGCTGCTTTCAGCCTCGCTCAGCCCGCTTCCAAACACAATCCAATCTCTGAAACCACGCTTTCCCTTCTTGCAAACCACCTTCTGTATTTGCCCAACAGCCGCTACACTATCCTATAAGCAAATGCAAAGGTACCAAACTCATCATCTGCTGTTTTCTTTTAGAGCAGAACTTCAGATCTTGCTGGGGATGCAAAGCCCCATCTGAAGGAAGTTTTAACCAACAATTCCTTTTGTCATTGTGGGGGATTACACTGGCATCTGCAGACAAAGTGCACAGATTCCTTCCAGCAGATTTCCTCATTTGCCAGTGTCACTGCACAGCTGCTCAACTGCTTATTTTCTTGTCACTGACTAATATGAGTCTAAACTAGATAATTACTACTTCCTACTGTCATGAAACTTGTTCTTCAGTATCCAAACCCACTCCTTTTGTGTGTTTCCATGAAAGGGCTATTTAGAGTTTTAACAGCTGGCTTAGCAGGAGACTGAGTCCTGTGTAACCATAAGCAAATGTATCTGTACCTTCCCTTGGGAAACTCCTTCCGACCCTAAGGATCTGGGTAGGAATGTGGCTTTGTGTTGACTGAAAACAGCACAGCTACTAAAGGTAAGTGTAGAACCTTACCCTTGAGGCTAGAGAAGTCAATTCATTGAGACCATAGCCAGACCATATTTTAGAGCTGGAACAAATATTATCTGGTTCTCTACTCTTGCCTTTGCTTTATCACTACCTTCTTGTTTATGGCTTCAGCTCTTGTTATTTTTTCACTGACACTGCATATCTCAACCTCCTTCTACTCATGTCCTCTAAGGTATTTTGTTCTTTTACTTCTTCCAGGAGCTTGCCTTCCTTGGGGGAGGAAGAGCTAAATGGATTGCCACATTAGCTTTCTCATTCCATGCCATTACACTTTTAACTAGTCCTTTCAAATAGGTAAATTAGTTTTTAAGTGATCCCAGTTGTACTATCGGCCTCTGCTACAATCCTGCATTAAAGCTGATTCAATTTTACTTACCTCTATTGCTCAATTAAGAAGAATACACAACAAGAAAGTAGTTCTGCAACCAGTAATTGCAGTCCAGAAGTGAGCTGGGTTGTTCCATTGCCCACAGTGTCTGACCATCACACTATTGCATATTTCCCATTTACCCAAGAGGGGAATTGGCTGTACCTCACTTGCTGTTTCTTGAGGAAGTACCAAGAATAGTGATCCTCTGACACATAAGGTTATTCCAAATAGCTGTATGGATGTGCACGTCACCATCTGTGTGCTCTGTGCTAACCCAGAGCAAGTACCTGTGGGGTGAAACACTGTTAATGGGAGCTTCTGAATTTTTGCTCCAAAATCAACTCCTTTATTAACTCATCTAGAAAAAGGAGAATGATTTTTGTCAACAGTGAGCAGCTTCACTTCTCCCACAGAATACACATTAACACATCAAGAACCCAACAAGTCTCTGCAATGTTCTTGCATCTTACTACACACATATACCAGCATCACATATCACTGCCACTCACAGTTGCATATGCAATAGGAGCTATAAGAGTAAGAAAAAAGTTTAGAGCATCTTACTGACTACCCTGACTTTTAAAATTTTGTACAGATCTTGAGTTATGAACGCTGGTTCAGTAATTAAAGGTTGGCCCTAATCACAGGGCTGGATCCTGTACCATATCTTGCCACAGCCTTTGGTACATGTTTTAAGATATTTTTTTCTCATTTTAATCACATTCCATTAGCTGACTTAAAATAAGTTGCTGTAGTTTGGTTTTATGGCACAAGTTACAGTAGAAGTTGGCTCACTTAAGCAAACTAACACGATGCACTCAAATGCCATAATCTAAGCTTCCCCTTTTCTATCCAATTTAAAACCATTTCAAGATCCATTGTTGAGGAAATTTCTTATTGCAGTTGAACTAACAAAATAAGTATGTGTTGCAATAGTCTGCAATGAATGCACTATTACATTTGAAATTATTCCAGTGTATGTAATCACTGAGACGCTTTTGGGATCCAGCATGAGTTGTTCCCCATCTCTCCAGACAAACCTGATGTCACTTTTGTTTCAGACAACCAGAAATCTGCCCTTCCACTCCACCCAATCCTACACATAAGTACCACATCACAGAATCTGCCACAGACTACACATTTTCCACTAGTAAAAGTCATAAGCAGACACAAGTGCAAAGCAAAATGTCATTTTATTTAATTCAAGGACTATTTTCCTTCTAGTATTGCTGAAGGGATCACCTCCTGGGGAATTGATCATTACAAAGTCCCTGTCTAAAAGTTCAAGTGCTCTTGTTGTACATTCTTTTGAACCACAGAAAACATAATGACCAAGTAGGTGGGCAGCTACTTGCAAGTTTTAGCCCACCTAAATTAGCATTGCTTCAGGCTAGAAAACAATTCAAGTAGTAAAATAATGGAAAATGTTAACCTTTAAGGTCACTACCATATTTTGATCAAAAAGTCCCGAATGTATGAAAAAAAACACTTGTACATGTTATGAAGTTGTTTTTTAACCAGACACTGTCAAAGATGGCAGTTAAGTGTTTTGGACCAGTTGTCAACCAGATATTTAAGAGTTCTATCTGAAGGTTTATTACCAATTTCATTATGCAATTCACTTTTCACATTAAGCTCTTTAACAAAAGCAACATAGACCCGCACCAGAATCACTGTAGACAGATTTAGTTTTATAGAATGCCCTTCTGAAAATTCGTTTCAAAATAGAGATGCTTTTTCTCCAGAACTGTAAAAGCCATAAAAATGCAAAATATCTGTTAGGAAATTTTTAATCAAAATTATTCCTTAATCTTCAAAATAACATTTAACCTCCTACTTTTTTTACTTTGTTGTCATCCACATATTGACCAATAGACTAAACAGGTAACAATGGTTCACGTTTTTCCCCCACCTGAAACATTTCTTCTAACACAGCCCAAGATAGGCAATACAGAGATTCAGGGACATGGATTATGCATGGCAAAGGTAATCCTCTATCACTTTTAATTTAGAACAATTCTGATTCTAGCACACAACTTGGAGTTCTCAGTTGTTTTCAATCTGCTCTAGGTCCAGGTCCCCACAGTCTAGAGGAAAGATTCCTTCTTCGGTGCTCTCACAATCACTCGTGTCCTCGTCGCTTTCACACACTGCGTCTGCTTTCTTATAATCCCTTGTTTTGAAGCCACCTTGGCATGACCCGTGATGCCTGACTTCATCCAGCTGCTGTTCTTTCATCGGGCTGGAGCCAGGGGTGATGATGTTCATAAGATCATTTGAGTCACATGGCGATGACACAATTGTCTTCATTTGCGTGTCATCATCATCATCTTCATAGTCAAGGGAGCAAAGACTTTTGGAATTTTTTAAAGTCTGCAATAAAAAAAAGGAAAGAAAAAAGAGAAGCGATGAATATATTAACCACAACTGTACAGGAGTAGAATAAATTCCTTAAATTCCTGAATGGTTTGAGAGTATGTACTCAAGAGTGTCACGTGTTCAAAGTAATCCTGGAAATGAGAGGCATGAAGAAAAAGGAAGAATAGTATTAACTTACTACAGTCTGGTTTTGCACTGATATTTTGCCTGTGTAGTTTCCCATTTGTGAGAAAAACAGTCCCTTTTTTTATGCAGAAATATCCAAAAACCTAATTTTGGTCAACTACCATGAGGAAGTGCACACACCCACCCAGTTCGCTGTATTAGGTTTCTGGCAAATCCAGAGCAGAGCATTTGGTAACATCAGCATTTAGGTCAGACAGCTGCACTGCAGCCTGGTCAACAATTAATTTCTCATGCAGACAATGAGCCCTTAGGCGTCACCTCAGCCAGAGTCAGCAAAGCAACTGGCACATTTGGGTAAACTCTGAACAGAAGGAACCCAAGCTTCTACTGGGAACATCTTGCTCCAGAGTCAGCTTAGCTTGTCTTTTCAGTTGGGTACTGTCTGAACAAGAGCTCAGGAATTGGAGCAATTCTGTTTAAATTCAAAGTATATTAAAAACCAGAGGGGCACTCGCCTTTATTTAGACAAAGGAAAGAAGAAAAGAAATCCCCAGTAAATGTGCTACCTCTGCCCCACAGATAAAGGAATAAAATGCCTAAGTTCCTCATGTAACTGTAAGAGACCCTTGACTAGAATCCAGAAGCAACATTTAAGAACCATCAGAAATATGCAGACAGCAGAACTTAGATTTTAACTAGTGGGAAACTTCTAAATTCTGCCTCATACAAGCACACAGTGAGAGGAAGCTGGAATAGCCAGGGGTCCTCAGAGGTGGTGTGAGACAGGAGAATAACATTATACTAATTTTCAGTATCTTACTGGTTAAGTGACTCCAGTCTCACACACGGCAGTCATTTTATTACAAGTAGATCCGCAGGGAAAAAGACCAACTTTCACACCCATTTCCAGCTTCCTCCCCCAATTTGTCATTTCTTAAGTATTTTATATTTGTTTATTTGAAACAGGGAACATTGCAACATTCCTTGTATGCTGTATTCCAGATGCTCTTCCAGAGCACTGGGTAATGTTCCCGCTTCACCATAACACATCAGCACCCACTTAAGCATCTTACCAGTATCTCTGGATACTTTTTAAACAAATCTTAACAAATTCAGAAGAAATTTGATTTAGTCAGCCTTGCTTGTATACAACTGCATAAAAGAGAAAACCTCACTATGGTGAAGTTTTGGTATAATATACATTCCTGTTTTCAAAACACTTCTATATTTCTCATTTATAGCTTATTCAAATACAAACATTTAAGAACATTTGAGTTTCTTTCTATGACTAAGAGGTATGAATTTCTCTCATAAAGCAAAAAATTATATTTTTAAAGTAAAAAATGTTAAAGTATATTTTAATTCTAAGTCTATCTCATTGCTTTTAAAAAGAACACATCCTGTTGTATATCTCCATACAGGGGACAATATTTTCAGTTCTTTAAATCTTATAGTAGGCACTGGGAAGGAAAGGGGCCAAATAAAGAAAAGCTTTGAAAGTTCTGCTTTCAATGTTTCAGAAAGGAATTCCCGAGTCCCCCTTCAAAATATCTTTTATTCAATTTACTGCTAGAAATTAATCCAACCACACAGCTGTCTTTCTAGAAGGTTTGTGTACATAAATGGAAAATTGCCTGTTAGCTGTACTGTGCTGAAACCACTTGAATGGGAACTTTTAGCCGGTTTCAACACAACAGCAAGTGCATTCAACTGGTTCTTTGTTCACCCACTTGTCACAACCTCACCAAACTAAAAATAGGTGGATTTATTATCTCGCAGCACAATCCCGCTCCTTTCACAAAGCAAAAGGTAGAAATTGCAATGCATTCAGGGCCTCTGAACTGCAGCTTTCCATGTTACACTGGTACAGTACCACACCTTTCAAGCACAATTGTGCTCAGTGGGGAGCCTGCGAGTACTTGCTCAATGGTCCTCATTTTATAAAGGATGCTGGACTGGCAAGACAAAAGAGTCCACAGTTGGCAATGGATAGAACTCAATCAGCTAAAAGTATTCTTTTGTGTGACGGAAAAAAGAAAAAAAAAAAAGAACCTCAGAGTTTTAAAAGAAGTGAGGCGATAAAATGTCTGAATATTAAGAAAAAACCCCAACTTTGTACCAAAAACAATGGTGGGGAAGGAAATAAAAGAAATCTCTCTAGACCCTTGCCATACAAAGCAAACAAGAAAGGCCCAGAGCAGCCTGAAAGGAAGCTAATGTCTGTACTCTTTACTAAACCTTCAGTTCAGAAACCCGTAATACATCACTTTCCAAATATAAGAAGCAATAAAAAGGTTGTTTTTGTTTTACTAACAAAACTAGAGCATTTGCTACAGTAGTCAAAGGGAAAAAAAATAAGACAGTTATGTGCATGAAAACCTAGTGTGTAATGGGAGCAGCAGTTCTCATGCTTCTCCCCCATATCCCCATCATACTCCAAGTTCACCCCTCGGGTTTGAGTGGGGGTGGAAGATACAGCTGCTCTCAGGAGGTGCAGCTGCGGCAGCTGCACACAGTGAGGAGCAGAGGAAGCCTGAAACCACCAGAAGCCCTGAGCCCATCCTACTGATTCTCAGCACCAGTTATCATGACAGGATGGGCTACACCCTCAAGTCACAGGCTTAAGGAAGAGACTGAGTTCATCAAACTGATTAGACTCGTTATCGGGTTTGCCTTCTGTCCCATCCTGAGACTTTTGCCTGTGATGGCACAACACAAGAGATGTTGCTTTAAGATATACTGGCACACAGGATTTCTCCACTGTTAAAGTCTCTCTGCCAGGAACATGAAAAGATGTGAATAGTGCAATGGTCCTCATGACTGGGAGATCCTGGAATTTCCTGGAGTATCAGCATCCAGTCCAAGAGTAAAACAAAATGGCAGAGTCCAAGCATGGAGCAATATGTGGCTTTTTTTGTTGCTTCCCTGTACCCAGCCAGTCGGAGATGGAGCAAGTTACATGGGCTGCACTTCTCCCTTCAAGGGCTTCACGGTCCTTGCTTCACTTCCTTGACTTACGCTTCCTACAGATTAGTCAGACTGGCTCAAAACCAAATGCCTTTACTGATGGTAACTCAGTTAAGCTTCAGATCAGAAGCACCACAAACAGCACGACATGTTCACGTCTCAGGCACTAACCTGCCTGCAAAGAGGTCACAGTTAAGTCTCAGCAACAACAAAGTCCAACTGCGGTATAAATTCATTATTTGAGGAGGTTTCATTCAATGAAACTAAGAGGGAGGCTTAAGGGAGGACTCCAAATTATAAGAACTGTCACAAAAGACTGGTGCTAAGCAACCCACAGTTGTGTTGAGAACTGCCCTTGAACAAGCCATCCCCTGACATCACATCTGACCACAAATAGATGTGAAGAGTCCCTCCCTGTAAACTGAATTTTCACTTCATGTATCTAATTACTCACATTAATATCTTCACCTGTGACAACTCAAGCTGGAGATATGTGCAGTGTTTACTGTAAATTATTAAAAATGTCAGCTGGTTGTATAGATTAAGAAATATCCCGTCACAGTCCCTAATCCCGGAATCTTCTACTATGCAGGAAGTGAGAAATAGTAATAAAAATGCTGTGTTGATGTAACAAACTATTAATCTTTCTGTAGAGTAAATCTCTTGACATTTGACTCTGACTTTTCTGTCTTGAATTGCACTGAGCATCTTGTGAACACTTCAGTGTTCCCAGATAACCTTCGCTTTCAAGACACTTGCAGTTGAGAAGAAATATTGCTTCATGGGTACAAAGGGGTGCTGACAGGAGGAAGACAATATAGTATTCTCCATAATGTTATATGCTTGAGGTTTACTAATGCACTAAAAGTTAAAAATCAAAGGTTAAGTGGGAAAGAACTTCTCCCTGTTCAAATGAGAAATTAAAGGTGTAGGAATACATTAAGGGGTTTTTTTAATTCAAGTGCCTAAGAAAATACTTCAGGTCAAAAACCATTGCAGATTTTTAAGCTATGCATTTGAAGTAAATCAAAAGAAAAGTAATTATTTTTCTTGCACTGACTTTGAAAAGTACTGAACAAAACCATTTCTATTTATGTATTATGTAGAAACACAATCAAATCCCTAGAAAAACCTTCACGGGCAAAATTGAATCTCTGACCAAAATCATTTGGGAACCAAACATGGTATTCACTTTTTGTCACTCTGCAGTTATCCCTTGTTTTCCTGGAAATTTGAAATGTACTTCTATACATTAAAAATGCAATGTTATTTCATCATCTATAGCTAGAAAGAAGAAAAAAATACAGAATACTGGATATGAATGAGAGAGAGCAAACAACCTCTAGTATTCTGCCACATAATTAGACACTGAACTACAATAACCATTCCTTCCCCCAGAGAAAGAATTACTGCTGCAGTTCCTCTAGTCAAATAAGGTAAATCCTGTTTGGAATGCCAAAGACCCAGTTAAAAATCAATACAAGCTGACACACAGCAATATGGCTATGACTTGAAATGAAAGTTGTTCAGTGCTTTGTCTCTGCTGTATCTTCAAAGATTATTTTAATTTTTTAGATGTAGGTGCCCAAGAAGGGAAGGAAACTGCCATCAACTCATTTCACATCAGATGCTAAACAACATCATGATGTAACAGACTTTCATCTCCCACTAGCCAGACTGTTCTAGATTTAAGCATGCAAGTTTTCTGGCGTAGTCTACCATGAAAGTTGATCTATTTATTGGCCTAGATATTTATGCTTATATTCTAAATTGTGCCACAGTATCCTTAAAAGTTTTGTTTATAAGCTGTAAGAACCTGTGATTTAATTTGGCTTTTTATTCAGTGCTATTAGTTGAAAAAATACTAGGACTTAATGAAATAGAAGTATTTAAGGGAAATGCTGAATTTGTCTAATTATACTCAGATACGCAAATTTACAAGGCTGCTCATTGTATGAATAACAGAGAAACTACCAGAATAGTTAAAGTCTGTAAGTGAGAAAAACAAAATGCACAAAGACTTGGGGGGGATTTGGGGTCCAGTTCTCTGACTGAGCACCACTGCAGTCCACACATGGTCACCTGCACTGGTCAGGAGGTTTCAAGAGTTCATGCACTGAAGTCTTCAGACCTGTAAAGCAGCCTACTTGTTTAGCTAGGAAACTTCTAGGATCCAGCTAACATTATTGCTATCACACCAAATTCCAAATAGCCATGTGCAAAGTCAGAGGTAGATCCCAAATACATCAGGAATTACAACCACCATGGATTAAGTTCAACTGGGATGCCTGTTTCCTCCTTTCCCAAAACTCAGACATAAAAGTTATACATGGTAGGCACTCCACATGTGATATGAAATTACCCAGACTAAATATCTTTTCCTTTCAGTGGTTTTTTTCAAAGATCATCTAAACAACTGAGAACATACTCAGTCCCTCAGAACTATCAGCTCACCTCTTCATGTGCTTGCAGTGCACATGCACTCAATGAAGTTCCAACGTCAAGAAAAAATAAACTAAGGACTTTAAGTAGATTAAAGAAAAGTTTGTCAGTCTAAAAGTGTTCGAACTGAAATTAAGCAGCCAAACCACTACTGACATTTTGTATTTATTCCTTTGTAAATTAAATTTTGATAGGGGCAGTTTAGTGTGGGGAAACTCAGGTGCTGGGGTTTAGCAGTTTCTGAAGTCCAGGACCATTCATCACAGGGGTTAACTTTTGTTTGCTTTTAAAGATAAATTGGAAGCTGAGTTATTACAGTACTTAATGTAATGCAGTCAACAATATGATTCAACACCAACACTAACATGAAGAGGGTGAGCATATATAGCAGTTTTCTCCTTTTATAAAATCCAGGCCAACACTGAACTGCATTTTAAAAAGTTTACAATATGGAATTTTAATTAAGATGATGGTCTCTCAGATTTTCTAATTCAGTCGATTTGTGAACTGCAACCTTTTACCTTCCCTGTTTGAGCAAGTATAAATCATGCAAGCTTTTATTGTAAGAATGTGGAATTACACTCTACAAACATCAGGGCCTACCTATTTCACCTGCATGTAATTAAGCAGAAAAAATTTTCAGCTATTCTTAGTACCAAGCCCAGCACAAATACCTACAGATGCTATGAATTATGCCATTAACTAAAACAGAGGAGGCTCACACAGTGGATTTAACCCTCCTGAAGGGGCTCCTAATCAATACAGTGTCTAAGTGGAACACAGTGACAGTGCTTTGTTCAGCTGCATAATAAAAGTGCAAGACTTGGGCCAGGGAGAAGGAAGATTAAGCCAAACAAGACAATTACTAGATAACAGCAGCAGTGTTCATCTCAAATGCACTGAGGCATTAAAACAGAGCTTTCCACAAGAAAGGACCACAGAAAAAAGGACTCAAAAGGGCACTGAAAGAGCAAGAAGAGTGGTCTGGGAGATGGTTCTTGCTCTGTTCTTGCTTCAGCAGCAGCTGCAGTCTGGGGTCTCTGCAGGACCAAAGAAATTTCTCTGCCTTAAGGGAAACAAACTGTCTTTGCACACCTTTGTCTAGATATTTTCCTACTCCCTACTAGACCCTATGCACATCTCTAATATGGATAGTGAATTTATTCACTTTATGGACAGACTGAAGGGCTGGACAATGTGGAACTGGGCCTCTACTGTGCTTGAGCTGCACAAGCTCAAGAGGCCTCAGTCTGGCAAACCCAATCAGCCAACAGCACTAATGAGCAATGGTGTGATGAACAAACAGCTGCACCGTTTGTGTGCATACAGGGATGACAAACACATCTGGTTTTGTAGTAGAAGGACACAGAGGGAAACAATGTAAGCACATGCTCTCTCCCAACAAAAGTGATTCATGTTTTGCCAGAGTTGTTCCTTCTTTTCCGACTCAAGAACTATTACCTTTCCTTTCAGAAAAGGAACACAGGCTCTGGAAGCAAGAAACAACTCGAAATGCATATTACCCTCTTCATTAGCAATATGACAAAATTAATTTTTAAAGATTTAATTTAAATCATACCTAGTTCATACAGATGAAAGATATATGTAGTTTTTTGCATTTTAAACTGGGAAATAAGAAAGCACGCACACATCGTTAGCATGAGCTACACACACATCCCTGCACATAAACATATGCTCAAAAGGAGCAGTGCAAGAAAACTCTTAACAAGACTATGACTGCTTGCAGGACTTGCAGTACCATCTCCCAGTGTTCAGCATTCAGGATCCAAAAACAAAGACCACCCTGGGTAGTCAAAGCCTTCTGATGTATTATTCTTCTGACAGAGGAATTAACAATCAGCTCTGAAATAACAAACAAAGAAGTTACTTCCAACCCCAGGAGTTTTACTAGGTTTCTCGATTTCTAACTAGATACATTTAAACAAGAGGAGAAAAAGCTGTAGCTGTGTTTCCACAAAACTCCCAATAATCAGTGACATTTCAAAGTTTGCTTTAACATGCCAAACTCTGTTCTCAAGTAACAGGGTTTAAGTTGACTGATTATGCACTAGAGTAACACAGGACAGGATTTGACCCTTATGGCTTCAAAACATGACCATATTGGCTTCATTTCCTGCCATTTATGTGTCATCTATTTTTATAGAGAACTTCTATTCCTGAGCAGTTTAGCCAAGGTCTCATTCCTTCATGACTTTGCTATGAGCTGCAAACAATTACTTTCATAACTGAATCACATATGCAGAGACTGTTAGAATACATCCATGTAACCAACTTCTCTTAAAATTCTTGCATGTTTGTTTATTTTTATCCTCAGGTCCAATATTATTAAGTTGATATGATGGGTCAAATTTAGGAGAAATTAGAGAAGTAAACTCCAAATCCTGATTCTAAGGCTGCCCTCATTAGTTACTGACAGATGTCAGCCTCACCTATATTATTGGGTTATGCTGGAACTCCATCATAACTAGCATTTTAAGGGATTCTATAATTGGGCCATAAAGTTCACTTCTGCCAGGGAAGGGGGATGGGAGAGAAAGGGAAACAACCTCATCAGCTTGGGAACAGTTCCCCCCTTCTTCAGACCAATTTTCCACTACAGAAATGCTTGTCCAAAACAAAGCCTCAAGATCTTGTTATACAAGTGCACACAGGCACGCACGGGTTGTACACACACACACACACAAAACACAAGTGCTGTTACGGATCTTTTGCTCAACTCAATGCAAACCCCACAATTTAACAGTAAATTCTTCCAGGAGCATTTAATTCAAACTGTAGGTGGACCCTCGCCACTAATTATTTCCAGGGACAAGCTGCACAACACATTTGTTTAGAAAGAACAGAATCAGTTTTGGAGACTGGGGGTGTACAGTGCGTGGTACTGCATTTTTTCTAGCTTGGTACTTGATTTTGGACCATTTTGAACATTTCTGAAACAATGGGGCTCGGGAGATGTTCCTGACATCAGGTAGCGAGACTGCTGCATATTTTTAATACCAAGTCAACTTGTGCTAAAATTTGTTTGATAAATACATTTCAGACAAGTTGGTTTATTGGTTCAAATAGCAAAGCTGACAATGTGTCAGCAGTTGATGCTCAGTATGTTTTTTTTAAAAAGTCAGGAAACCATATATGTGGTCCTTTATCCTTCAGTTGCACATTGTACCAAATCAGAAGAGAAGTAAGGTATACACAAGTCCTGTGTAAGACAGTCAACCTTCAAATGCCTAAAACACACACTGAGGTAACACTAAAACTGAGCTCAACTTCTCAGTGTACGGCCTTGGTTTTCATCTATTTTACAATAAAAAATCAGAGTTTGCCCAAAAAAGTTGCAACATTTAAAATGCTGTATATTCAACTATTACATATACTTTGTTTTAAACTCTGATTTGTTCATGCTACCCCAGCTTGCAAGCCTCCTAGCATACCATCAAAGCCTTCTGAGTTTTAGTCATGTGGTTACTGCAATAATGAAAACTGAAATCTGGAAACTCGTCAGAAGTCTCATTTATTCAAAATTCCAGTTCTGGTAATACCTAAGTTTTATTGCAAAGCACGTGTCATCGTCAGTATATAAAGAACTGAGTACTTCCAAGTATAGGAACAGATGAGATATTTGATTATCTGCAGCTCACCTTAACACTGAACCATGACCTCCCAGATCACCTACCTCCTTATTAACTGGACTCAATTAAAAGTTGCATCCAACAGCAACTTAAAAAAAAACCCCAACAACAAACCAAAATGAAGACAAATTTCTCTTCAGTTTGTATATACTTGAAAAAGCATGTAAACAAGTCAATATTTCCCATTCTAATGGAAGAATTGACATCACTAAGTGATGTAGAGAAATTCCAATCAGTTCATTTTCACAGGCTTGAGACATATATTCTGCCTTTATCACACTTATGCACCAGTATATGCATGCAGCAGGAACTGATGTACGCAATCCAAGACTAACAGAAGACAAAGTGACAGTTAAACTTAGGACTTTTCAAAGTGGTTTTAACAAACCTCTCTGCAGAGAAAAGCCTCTGGTGAATCAGTTTGGTTTAGGTCTCTTTTAGAAAATGATGCATCAAGTCAGAAAGTGACTGTCAAAAAGTAAGGGAAGTTTCGCAACAGATAATATTCAGAGTATGGAAGACCAAAGTCTAGTTTCAGAGTTAAGAGGTCTTTGCATTCAGGTACCATAAAAATGCATTAATCTATTACTTTTATTAGGATGTCATTACAAGAATACCAAATATTTAAAGCACACTCTCCCAAAATTACCCTGAGTTAAATTCAAAGAGGTATAACTCATTTTTCTAATATATTTCAAAAGATTACACTGGGATTTCATTTTTTGCCAAGAAATCTGGAAAAAGTTCCCATATCAATGATGAAACACTACTCAACACTTCTGCTGGCCACCACCTCTTACAATTTAGAGCAAGGGAAAAAAATAACTTAATCCCCTGCCACCTGCCAAAACCCAGATGGTAAAACCTGAGAAAAGTGCTCTCACCTCTCTTTAAACCCTCTGGTGCAGCTTAGGCACATTAACTGTAAGTACCCTATATATAACACTGAACCATAGCTCTTAACTCAATATTGTATTGTATTGCAAACAACATCACCAATAATTTTAGCATAATCCAATTTTCTGACAGGATAAGTAATAATTAAAATAGAAAATATCCACAGCTGGCTGAAAACTGGCTTGTGAGTCCATAGATGGCCCCTTTCTTTTCTCATAATGTCAAATGCAGCTGGTCTGGTACTCATTAGCTCTTTCAGCAATGAATACTTATTGTACATACAGGAACTTGCCAGAAAGGAAAAGCAACTCTGCAGCAGATATTAAGCTGCCTCCTCCTCTTATTAGCACATTGCTTACAGAAGAGTACAGCAGACATACAAAGCCAGCTCCAGGTATGGCAAAGCAACAGTGCTGAACAGCTCTGGAAAGCTCTGGGTATCTGCAAGACATTTGTTACAGAATCCATTTACAAAAGAGGGGGGGAACCTCCATCCCTAATGAGATTTCTTTTCCTTCACTCTCCTCAAGGCTTACACTCCCTGGCTGTCAGAGCACAGGGAACCTCCAAGCACAAGGGCTCACTTCATTAAATGCCCTTTCGGGCCCGATTTCACATTGTGCTCTGCTCTGCCGACGCAAAGAAAGCAAAACGCCAGATGCTCCCTGCGCCTGCCACCTCAGCAGTGTTCCATTCACTAGCCCAAAAAACTTCCAGGCATCCATTCAAAACCAAGTACCCCCAGCCTGGTCTGTCCTGTCACAGGACAAAGTGCTGGCTTGTCTTCAGCTCACTTTTGATGCTTGCCCATCATCTCCCAGTCCGGCCTACTCCTACCTCCTTTCCTTCTTCCCAAGCCTGCTGGAATTTGAACTTTAAATGGACGCCCTCCATGGCAACAATAGATAAAAAAGGAGCCTTTGATTGTTCATGCGTTGCAGGAAAGAAAGGAGGAGATTCATCCTGGCTGCGACCTAGCAGGAACTCATCAAGCACGGCTCCCCTTCCATTGCAGTGGGATGCCTTTGCCTGTGGCTACTCATTCAAGCTCCCTGCATCTATGTTTCCATTCAAAGAGGATGAATTCTTCAGGTTTCCCCTGTTAAGGAATTAAATGTTGATCCTATGAATGAAGGGCAACACCAAGCTTGGAAAGCTGCCAAAAGGGTTCCGTAACACTCAGCAGTTTGGAGTTAATTCAACACTTATTGATACCTAGCAGGATTTATAGCTGCATTATTTATAAGGGGGGGGGGGAATCACAGAACCATATTTAGACCCTAGTAATAAATTATTTTTAGCACCATCTGTTTTTCTAGTTTGTTCCCTTGCTTAGGCAAGAGCATACTTTTACCCAGTTCCCTCTTCCTTGCCCATTTAAAAGAATGCACAGAGCCTAAACTGAAGCACAAGATTAGGATCACATGGAATATTTATTGTGCAGCAATCCTCCTAATCATGTTCTGGAAATCAAACCTGCTGACTAAGGACAGTCTTGGGCTGATGTAACACTATATGTTGTCTTCATAGAACTGAGCAGATTTTTTTAACACAAGGGGCAATGTGCTTCACACAAAGGAGGTTACTATCTGGAAAGAAACAAGTGATCATTAACTGCATGAAGCCATCTGAAAAGTGTTCACACTCCTGGCAGTGCTTTTCTGGGCCATAGTTGCCAAGTTTCACCCTCATTAAACCCATAGATATTTTGTCACCAGTACATTCTGCCAGGCCAGGCTGCTGTTAAGAGGGGGAGACGCAAATCATAAGCAGCTGCTGCAGGCACCTTGCCTCAGAGATGAGGAGTTTCAAGCTGCAGCTGCCACCCACTCAAAAGCTCCCCCAAACCTCAAATTACCTCTTCAAGCTTACATTAATATTCTGCTTTTAGTGTGTGACACAACACTGGTGGCCTCTGCAGCGTGACAAGAGGGACTGAGTGAAGGGGTTGCCAGTTCCTTGAACTCCAAGGGAAGCAAGGCTTTGGATACTTGCACGCTGATTAAGTTCTCAGAAACACACTTGATAGCAGCAATATATTCATCTTATCCTCCTGGCTCACAGAAGTTTCCTTTTTACCCAAAATAGTAACACAAATATTCAAAAGCTTTACTGTTAACTGTGTCACATTAAGAAATTTTACTTCGAGCAAGGCAGGAAACTCATCAAAACATGAGCTTATGGAGTTCTTACTCGTTGCAAAGGGCAGCAGCAATAAGAGTTGCAAACTGGTTTATTAGACCTTGCAGCATAAGTCAAGCATTCCTGGGAAGTAGACTGCATGCAGCAAAAAAACCAAAATAAATCTCAGCTTGTAGCACATAGGTCAAAATTAAATTCTACAAATACACAACAGACAAACATACAGCCATTAGAACGGGTTCCAACAGAGTCCTGAGGGCTTTGAAACTTTCAAGTAATCTATATTATTGATTACTGTAACATTCATTTGGCACTGGCATTATGCATCAATAACTTCAGGCTGTGAAGGAAATACAACAGTGATGCCCATCCAGCAGCCCTCGGGATGTTTCCTTCCAGCTCATCACATCTTTTGGCGGAGGAAACAGGGAACAGCACTTCTAACAGCAAGTACAACAAACTTCCAGGTAGATGGAAGGGCTCCTTGGCAGCACGGTACAGAGCCAGGCCATTCCCAGGATCAGAGCCAGGATGCTCAAAGTCTGCTCCTGGTGAGAAGCATCTCCACACGCCCCAGCAGCAACCACTGCGCCCCATCTGCCAAAAGCTCAGGACCTGCTCCCAAGTGATGTGCCGAGTGGTCTGTCCCTCTCAAGGGGAAAAAAAGCTCCAAATCTGTGCTGCTTTGACAGGACACCTTTCAAAGGACAATCTTGCCTCAACTGAGAGTTCAATAAAAGCTGTTCAAAGGAGAGAATCAGTCTGCAGTACTTTCAGTGGCCACATAAAGCACATGAACAAAAGCCAACATATACAGTAACTGTCGCAATAAATTTAGGAGTTACTGCCAAGTATGTTTAAGAGTAAAAACTAAGCTTACAACTTGTACTTCAATTCCCTAAGGCTGTTGCATAACCTGAAAATACATTACAACATGAGAACAAACTAATACTGGTGATTAACCAGGAATATAATCACAGGATCTGGAAGTCTTCAAAAATGTGGTTTGTTGCAAGCCTTGTACCAAAGCATCCAACTTTCCTGTAGGCAAGGATCTCACTTGTATGCATGCAGTATCAGTCTTGCACACAGCCATGCACTTTTATGCAGATTTGGAAGGTGTAACCTACCTGACTCCTTTTGTAAAGCTGCCACCTTATTAGCTAGCACATATGCATATTTACTATGATTATGCATTAAGACAGGACTATGGGGACAGATGAATTACAGTCTCAGAAAACAACTGACTGGAGAAGATGGCAAAAAGAGCCAGGATAAGGCTTGCCCATCCACCCTTCTCTTACACACCAGATGGCCATGAAAAAACAACAGTTATCTGTCCTTAAAAATCAGTGATCACAAAGAAAGGACTTTGTGATTAACTCTCAAGTCCATACCCATTTGAGAGATGG
This sequence comes from Neopelma chrysocephalum, assembly GCF_003984885.1. NCBI lineage: Eukaryota > Metazoa > Chordata > Aves > Passeriformes > Pipridae > Neopelma > Neopelma chrysocephalum. The sequence continues at coordinate 1,568,372 of NW_020897804.1, read as the reverse complement.
CTGGGTGCCAGTGAAAGGAACTGTGGCAAGTCAGAAGAGTCTGTACAAGCTCCATTTATATCCTAATCCTTTCAGAGATCTCTCTCCTCCAGCCCAGTGTCTGAAAGGAGTCTAAGCAATTGTGATCCACAACTTCAACACTGAAACCCCTTTCTCAGTCAATATTCTTATATAGCAAGCCTGTGTTCAAAATAATCTACAGCTGGTTCTAACTGTATCAAATCATATACTGGCAAAAATCAGGAACCACTAGGAGATTTGCAATTTATCCTAGTTAAGTAGCTAATAATCCGTAAGCGAAGTCTGAGTTTACCCTGAACCTCCAATTTTAAAATTAATGCTCCAAAAGCACCAAGGCAGTTTGAACAAAGAATGTGACTTTAAAAGAAAAGGGTCATACAACAGAAGTATTTCTTTAACCTCAATATGGTTGTTACCACTACTTAGCACTTTGAGCAGTATTACTTCGATCCTCATGATGATCATTATTCAGCAACGTGTTTCCATGGCAAGGCCTCCAATCTCCAGAAGCAGAGCACAGGGAACAAGGTACAGAAAACCCTTTATATAAATATATATATAAATTGTATATGCTCTTTAAGCAGCCAGAAACAAATCCCTGTCTCCTGATGCTAGTTAGAATAAACACAGCAATACTAGCCTACAAGAACACTTACATTAACTTACTCAGTGTTGACTCCTCTGATTTGGAGTGGTATCACCCTCGTTTCTAACAGAAGGATTTTATTATGACATGTACACAGATTGCCTTGACCATTTTCAATAGTCCACCATTTTCTACAACTGCTGTATTTTCACAAGAACATGCTGGCTTAAGTCCACTACAAATGTCTGGAGGCCATTTGAATGAGTCTGTATTATACTTTACTCAAGCTAAAGGTGAGAATGCAAGTATTTAGTTGATAAGATTTAAGAAGTGGGTGCATACTTCAGGTATTGCAAGTATGCATTCACAAAAGGATTCCTCCTACCCTCATTAAACAGCAAAGAACAACATACTAGATCTAAATGTACCCTAAAGTTTAATCAAATTGGTTTTGCATCAGACTGTATCACTGCAAGATGCAACAAAAACATCACCCTTGACATCCAGGTACCTCGTTGACTTGAAGAGCTCATTTTTACCTTAAAACTGAATTCTTTCTGCTGTTCACTCTTCCAGGGAAAGGACACCTCCTGCAGAGCTCAACCACCACAGAAAAGAGGTAAAGTAACCTGAATTTAGAACAGGTTTTTTTCCAAGGTACCAACCAGATAGTTTGGATCTCAAGGAAGAATGTAATAGCTGCTCAAAAGATGGGAATCAAGTTCTTTCCAGTATACTGAAGCCACTTAAGGTCATTTATCACTACTAAGGACCTATGCTTTCTAGAGTTGAAGTAGTTTAGGCTCAGTACCAGAGAGGAGAGAAAATTCTTACTTCTTCATATGGTTATTTGAACTTTCTAGGAGGTATGTCCTCTCCCTAGGAGAAGGAACAACTGGAGGAATTCAGTTATTTTAGAACATGAATAGCAGAAAATAGTATTTTTCAACATAGAGCATATATATTCTTTAGTTACAAATCTGAGGTGAGTCTGGAAATTAAACACTTCACTGCAAAGTTAAGTATTTCTGTTCATATTACATTATTACATTCCTACTCACCTGACCAAGTACTTCAATTTAACAAGCTTAAGAGCCATTTACCAGCCCAACTGCACACTTGCATGCCCTGAGAACACACCTTATTGTGCCAACTATGAGAGTTTAACAAAATTTTTAAAAGCAAGTTTTTTGCTCTGGGACATGCAATTTTAACAAGCCTTGGAAATTCAACTTAAAGGAATTTTTGGTTCTATAGTAATGCATGCTCAAGTTACAAGGGCTAGCTGATCCAAATAACATTAAATGTTAAACACAATGGCCACTGAGCATTGAGCACTTCAGGAGCATACCATCACCTGGTAACACTGAAATCCATATTTTGATTCAGGTAAGCATCCTTAAAACAAGTATGATGAATAACATTCTCAAAAAAAACCCTGCTAGGCAAGCTATTATGCAAAAGTAAACAATTTAAAAGCTGAAAAGAGAGAAGGGGAAAACCAACACACTGTGTTTACATTTTAAGGATTTAGAGCACATCAGGAGTCTCGGCCTCTGGATCAGTTTTATTATTGTGCACTAATGAAGAATTTCACAGAGGCTTTATGTTGACTGTGCTTCAAGCACATCTGATTTCTGCCACTCTAAGCACACACTACAGCAGTTAAAGTAACCTTGAAGCTCTACAAAATAGGACATGACAGTTAAGCCACAAGCACCTGTCACATGCGTTTTAAGATCCTATTTAAGATCTTTCATGCTACTTGTACATCACAACACTACTTCATATCACTTATTTTAACCTACAATTGCAGTTTAAATACCCTTATAACATTTATATTTTAAAAAGGACAAGTTACAACACTAGCTGAAATAAGGTTGCTCAGCATTAGCTGAAGTTCAGAAAATTTTTACTCCTACTGAGCAATTTATATCACAGTATTCTTGTCTGAATGCTGCAAAGACCACCAAGTTCTCCTGCTCCTTACTGTTAATGTTCATTAGTCTAGAAGGCAGGCAAAGCACACACTAATCAACACAGAACAGAACTGAAAGCTGAGAGTTAAAATAAAACTAGACAAAGAAAAAAGCCTCACACAGTATCAACAGCCTGGCCTAACAACACCTGGAATCTGCAAAACTCTACCCCAGAAGGACAGTACCTTTGCAGGGCTTAAATCGCTCAACCCCTGGTCCTGAAGGCTCCAATAAATTCTGCATTTATAAAACCTATAAGTGTAATTGGTGGCCCAAGCAATCATAAATGGAATTTCTGAGTTGTGACAAACTTGTCTACCTCTTGCATGAGAAAAGGGACCACAGGGGCTATGTGACTTCTAGTTTTACTATTCAGGCTAGGCTGAGGGAAGGGAGTTTCTTTAGCAAGAGGACAGAAATAAGTGTGGTATTGCAGCCTCCTGCTACATGCATCCCTCCTGGGTAAGGACAAGGTGGAAGGAGAAGAGGCTCAAGATCCACACAGGCACCAGTGACCCCAGTGAAGCATTAGTGCATCCAGAAGGGACACACTGAGCCAGGTTCTGAGGCAACTCGAGTGTCTACTCAAGTGAGAAATCTACCATTCCTCATCCCCCTTACACTGATGTGCACAGTGTGTTCTCATCCTACTGCACTGAAGCATTATGTCCTTTCAAAAAAGGAAATAAAAGCTACCTCATTTTACACTTGTATATAGTTACATACAAAAAATTCTGCACGTAAAATTTCAACACTTTGATATTTCTTTGATCAAGGCATACTGTATAGTGATGCCAGTGATCCTGGAATGCTAGGCTACTGAAAATGCAAATACTGAAAGTTAAACATTTTCAACAGGCCTCCAAAATATAACTCAACGTTTTATCCCACTGCATCATGGAGACAGAGACCCACCTTTGTGCTGGAGATACATCACATTCAAAACATTCTACTGATGTGAGCATGAGGTCCCCATTTTTGCAAACCCCAAGATGCCAAAATATCCCCCTTTTCCCCGTTTAGAGGAAAACAGATATAATTAAAGGCTTATACTTTCAGAGAAAGAACTGGAAAGAGTTTAGCTGTTCTACAATAGTCACTGTCCTTCAAAGCCCACACCCTTCTCACTTGATAACTGTACTACATAGACAAGCCTCGACTCACTCATACATACTTGGGGCCTTGCTACAACTTATCCACTCAAAATAACAAGTTGTCAAACCAGCAGTCTGATTAGGGGGAAAAAAATAAAATTCTTAAATTTCAGGCTTCCTTTGGTGATACTGCAAAACAATTCATGTCAAGGAATGTTTGTGCTGTTTTCAAATTAAAACCAGAGGGTGTTTCCCTACTACAGGAGAAACACGTTTGACAATCTAAAGATATCCTTTGTCAAATCATCCTGTATACCTTGCATTAATTAAGTAGAATTCAATTAAACACAAATTCAGTTCAGATGAGTTCACTGGCTTTCATGCAGCTGGAAGCAATGCTCCAAGGTTGAACAAAGAAATTTATTCAAACAGCTGCAAAAAAGTTAAATCCTCTCTCCTATCCCAGTTTCCAAAGCATTCTGCATTTTTGCTTCCCCTGTGATCCTTCTTTATAATGCCCAGAAGACAGGATTTTTGAACCAAAAAAAAATAAACTGCCAAGATTAGCTCCAAAATGTTTTAGTTACACTTAAAATAGTTGTTGAAATTATGTTTTAGTTTACATCAGTTTATCAGTTTTTTGTATCATTTGAGCACTTGAGTGCTTAGTCACTTGGTTGAAGTTTACAAGGTTGCCACATACATAATGGAGTTATCAGCACACAGAACCCCTGCGCTGGCTGCTCAGTACACAGTGAGAGCAAGCAGAAACAGTTCCACTTAAGAACTGAGGATACATTTGCTATTTTCTCAAAGCCATATGAAGACAGTTAAAAAAATGAAAGTACTATTAAGCAAACATTTAGATCAATGGAACAGTCATTTCACAGAGCTCTGAATGAACCAAGTTCATTTTTTTAATTACTGCAAATTCAAGACTCTTACAAAAGGCTAAATAGGTGGATAAAGTGTGTCATATCAGTATTGCAACTTAAAAAAAACCAATAAATGGAAAGCCACCAGCGCTTCTGCTTCACACAGGGTGCTACAACTGAGACAAGCTCTTCACATTTTTGCAGTTTTACTGTTAAAAAGCCAAAGTACCAGTTTAGCCATTACAGGTTTATCAAAAACACACTGTCAGCAAGACACATGCTTTGACAGCAAAATTAAGTTTAACACAGAGAGACCTGTCTATTACTTATCCTGTTGATGACTTGTACTAGAAATTGTATTTCATCTCTGACTACCTTCTACTGTACTTCAGAGTTAAGAACTCCTGTTCAGGAGCTGCATTTTGTTATCCATCACTTCAATATTACAACAGACCTAATCTCCAAGGTACCACCTTATTTGCTAGCTAATGCTAATATTTACTTGAACTATTTAACTGCATATTTAAACCAGACAGGTGATGCCTGATCAAAGTATTTTCCTTACAGTCAGATACACAACACTGTAGACGTGTTCACATGGCAAGGCAACTTCAAAAATCTATGGTGGGATCTCCAACACAGGGAACAGTGCAGAGAAACTATAACCATGACAACAGTGAGTCGCCAAGAAAAAGAGACTTCGACACCTCCTGGTATCAAAACAACAAGTCTTAACTTCATCCTGTGTTGCCCAAATACAAACAGTATTTTTCACTCCAAACTGACACTTTCAATCTTGATCACTGAAGAGCAAATTTGAAACCAGCTCCTTCTGCTACACATACGTAAAAATGACTCAGATTAGAAAATTATTCAAGAACTAAAAAAACCAAAGACTCCAAGACCTAAAGAAAAGCAAGTTAAAATAATTATTTTTGGGGTCTCTGCTTGCACAGAAAGGTGGACAACTCCGAACATCTAGATATGAAGAAACTAGCAAGATCTGAAAGAACATTAGTCTCATTTACTTCTCATTTTCTTTAAACAGGTTTTCCTGAAAGTGACCATATTAATTTCTGCCATAGACAACTTTTTTCATTTAATAAAAATTCTCTAATAATTTGCTTCAAAATGCACAGTAAAAAACTCATTCATCTGACCATTGAATCCTGGTAAATTCCCACATGGATTCCAGAAACACTCAAAATCCAAACCAATGGACTGCCCATCAGCACTGGGTGTCCTTCCTGCTGTTCTCTCCCTTCCACAATAAAGTCCCCAGATTGGAGAGGCTTCTCGACATTGTCGATTCCCAGATAACTCTTCTAAAATAGGAAAGATTCCTCTTGCTTTTTGCAAACTTAAATCATTCCCATTTCAAAATGGAAATTCCCCTCTACACATATACACAAGTCTTCACCCTTGTAATTTTCACAACAAAAGCTCATTTCATCTCAGGATTGCAGCTGCATTTGTTATAAGCCAATTTTATTCCTTAACCCAAAATCCCCAGCAGTCATCATACTAAAATATTCTTATGGATACAAGTTTGAAGCAAGTTATTTTCTCTAATATGTATATATACCACACTGAATTCAAGAAGTCTTTCTGAACATCAAAAACCCCACAAAAGATGAGTTTTCTGCACTAATCCAGCTTAAACCTGGTACCTCCTTATCTTCTTCCTGTGTGTACTGATCTCACAGGAAGTTTCTTGGGTGGAGACTTGAGAAAGTTTTAAAGAACCTCTGAACTGTATCTGAATTACCAGTTTGGTTCTCTTTCACATGCCCATTTTTACTGTCCAAAGAAACAGACCTAAACCAGACCAGAGAAAAACCTCAGCCCTGGCACACCTTCATCCCCTTAGAGCTGAAGAGTTCACACACCCCACTCAGCACAGCAATTATTTGCAACTCCTAACATACTCTACTTACCCTTATTGACATCATCAAACCAAGTTAAAAGACTTTCCCATAACTGAGACAGGCAAGGCAGCTGAGCGACCAGACTCCAGTCCAAAGGGGCCAATAACAGCAGCATGACACAACTAGTCTTGGAAGTTACACCTTATCCCAAAAGGAAAAGGGTTAGTTATTCAAAACCACACTATGACATAGTGACTTGGCATAAAAAGGCAAGATATAGTCTGCGTTAAAAGCCCTCATAGCAACGAACTTGCACTGCCTACAAAAAATAAACTAAGCGTTGAACCTCGAGTGCTCACTCCAATAAAGGATGCAGAAAAACAAGTCCAGAAGAGAATAATTGTTTCTTAAATAGTCTCCTGAACATCCACCCAGTGATCATCATGATCAAACATTTTCTAAAAACTATATCTCTTCTAGTTTCATGTACTTAACAGCACTGGCATGTCTACCTCAAGTGTGGCACACAAACCTGATCCCAACTCTGATGCTATCTACCTCCAGCCACACCACCATTTTTGAGTTCTGCCAGACTCAGTGCACCAATATTGAGACCCTCATATAGAGGAGAGACCTAATCAATACAAAACAACTGCACAAAGATGGAGCTGGCCATCTACAGGCAATGCATCTGAGAACCGGTGAAAAGGAGGGGAAAATATGCCCAAAAGAGTACATGATATTAACACACTTCACTAGTTGAGGCTGAGTGACATGAGCCACATAAGGGAAGGCTGGAATATTCATGAACTTGATTGAAATGATATCATGGGCACATTTATAGAAAAGCACAAGGTCACACTATCAAACTGCATCACGAGGAACTCATCAGTTGGAAGGGTCAGAGCAGGACAAGAAAAACAAGTGACTGCAGTCACCAACACAATACAGCCGTAAAAGGAGAGAGAATAAAAGCAAAGAGAAAAAAAATGTAGAGTGTTAAGAAAAGAGTTGGAGGTGGGAAAGGTTCAGCTGGTTTATCTAGCATAGGGAAAAGGACAGTCAGCAATACCTTCCTCTAAATGTGCACACTGTAGAGGGATCAACTGGAAGGAAGAGCTAAAGAACCTGCTCTAGAGAACACACAATTTGGACAAGTGATATAATCAGCATGAATAAGTTTAAGAAATCACTCACAACCTTATTCTTCACAGCAGTTTTCTGACATAAACCAACCATTTTGGGAATGAATAATAAAATCCAGTTCCAATTAAAACCCACATTAACTGGTGCTCACATATTAATCTTAACAGAAAACCAAAACACATTAACTTCTGCTTTATTCACTTGCCTCCTGCAGTAGGTTGAAGCCTGGGAACCTATGTGATCTCTTTCAACAAGAGACTTCAGCTTGGCTATACATCTGACAGCTATCACTTCTTGGAAATTGATGTTTCTACAGTATTTAAGTCTAACCAAGAAGGCTGAGGAATAGAAACTAGTAGGGTGGAGAGCATTGCACAAGAACAAACTTATCAAAAATCTCAGAACATATTTAAATAGATCACACAAAAAATATTTTGACCACAAGCTGGTCAGTCAAGGGTGAAAGCAGCCTTACTCTGTGTACACAAAGCCTTTTCAGATGGAGAAAAAAAAAATCAAAGTAGGTATGAGTCACATTAAGGAACTGAAATATGACTGATCTGGAATTGACATGTGGAAGGGGAAGGAGCTTTAATGCAGAGGGAGTTAACAGCAGTGCTCATAGTTCACTAACAGTTCCACTGAGGTTTGTTCTTACAGATTAGAGGTTATTACAAATACGACTGTTCGCTGAAAATGCATTTCAACATCCTGCCCCTCCTCTTCATTTCCTTCTCTGTAATCCCTTGGTTTACAGTTTCCAAGCATGAACTTCAAGGATCAAGTTATTTCTGCTGTAACCCAAAGGTAAAACTACTAATATGCATTTCAAACTATATTATCATTACAAAACTGGACTTGACCCTCACTCTGAATGAATATAAATCAAATGATCCCCCATAGAAGGAATGATTAAGTCCATTTCACAATAAAGGAAGGAGTTCACCACTACAGAAGGAAAAAAAAAAAAAAAAAAAACAACAAAAACACCCCAGTATGACAGCAGCTAAAGCAGCCAAGCAGTACTGCTTGCAATATCTCCTGTAAGATATCAAAGCAAAATAAGCTTGTTTTGGGTTTGGTGTTTGTTTGTTTTTTGGTTTGTTTTTTTTTTTTAGATAAACGGAGAAGAAATTCAAAGTGTCCCAAACCTGTCACTTGTTACACTCTGCAGACAATATGTTGTAGCAGTAGTCTGGATCTCTTTCCTATTTAGGTCACAGTTCCTGCTACTCCCACAAGTTACTGCAGGACAGAAAAACACCTCACATTGCCACTATCAGTTGCAATGAACGCAGCAGGATATTGATTTTTGTTTTGTATGACTGGCAGCTGGTTTTGTCACTATTTAGAACAAGAGTCTGAACTGAAGTTATTTCACAGGTGCATGAGAAACTCCTAAAGTAGAAGATCCAGCATGTATCGACAGACTCATACCTGAAGAAAAAAAACAGCATTTATGCCTAAAAAGACATTTGAAACCAAAGGCCATCTCAAGAACATCAGCCTTACAAATAGTGCTGCTCAGGGAAATAATAATTGGAAGAGACAGCCATTGAGAGCTATTCATAGACCTAGAGCATACACTAAAAAGGTTGCAGAGGACATTCCCTCCTTCCCCCTCCAATGCTGGCATCCCCTCCTGAAGTACAATAGCATGCTTTTTTTAACCCATAGCTTTAAGGCACTAACTTCCAGACTATCAAACTGCTGACAGTGGTAAAGGAAGAAAAAAAATAGCCCTAAATTCTGCTTGGGAATAGACCTCTTGGGCAGTTTTTACCCTTTTGTCACCATCATCTACCAACTGACTGTGCCACACACCCTACTTGTGAGACTTGTCTCATGGCTCCCCAGAGGTCTTCATATTTTTCACAATATGTACTAAGACAGAAAAAGCCAGAACCATGCTAAGTGGATTACAATTTACCACACTAACATTAAACTTTCAGAACCACGGTCTGCAGAAACAGATTCACTAGAAAAACACAAGTACAAGCCATAACAAGTGCTGTTTCAGTAAGTGCTGATCCCGTTTCAGTAAAGAAGATCCCATTTGAGCCAGTTTGGGTAGTGGGATGGTCCTTTTGTTACAACAGTGGTGACTGAGTGGGCAGGGAGATGTTGAGGGAGTTCACATGGCAGCACAGATGCTGGATACTCTCAGGCCTGGCCCTCAAACATGCTATGGCTACAACTGAGCCATCCAGCAAATGTCAGGGTCACTAGATCCACTGGAACTTTCTGGTAGAAGGCATAGAATATTTCTCACTGCCACAGTGAAAACGGAGCAGGACTTAGCCATGCTCAGCACCAGAAGGGTTTTCTGGACAGTTAATTCTCTACAAGGGAATTTAAACAGGATTTTGACACCTGACCAAAGAACTTGAAAAATCCCCAAACAGAAAGCAGCAAAGCAAGGAGAGTAAAGAGAACTCAGAGCAAAGCCAAAAGGGACTCACAGAACAGTAACACACATCAAACGGAACGCGAAGAGTGGCAAGCTGCGTAAACTACTTAATTCTGCACATGTCCTGGTCTCACACAGTAATATAAAAAGAATTACTCCTGCTTCCAACATTCCATTCTGTTGTCCTCCCTCCAAAAGAACGAGAGCTTACAGCAGCAAATAATAGCCCATAACATCCTTATAAAACACAAGCACAGGCAGGCACACACAGTCCCAGTAAAATGGGGAAAGAAGCTGGCAACACTTAGGAGGAAAAAAGTTTTTAGACCATGTGGAACTAGTCAGCAGACATCATACCAGCTTGCCAATTCCCAGTGAACACAGACATGCATTTTGTAAGGATGTTTAACTGCCATTTGACTCCCAGTTGAACAGTTTCATACTTTAGGTTTGTACCATGTAAGATTCATCCTGGGAGAAAAAGCCTTATGCGCCGACAGTAAGGTTTCCTTTCTCAAGGCCTGTTACTGAAGGAGCTTTTCAAGCTCAAGTACCTTTTTTTTTTTTTTTTAAAGAACACAGATGGGCAGAAGAGCATCCAAATTCAACAGTAACAGAGGCAGAGACCAGAGGTTCTTCAAACCCTTTGTCAAGCCATCAGAACAACCCCTTCAGGCAACAAAATTCAAGGTAAGAAAAACAGTCATCTGTCTTTGAAAAATAACTAGGTCAAGAAAATGCTCTGCTGTGGTTAGAAAAAAACCCACAAGGCCACTTGTTAACAAACTTTATGACCTGTACAGCCCTGGTTTGGAATGCAGTTGTCAGTTATGTTTCAGCACAGAAAACTTAAATCTGTTCTTGACAGAGAGATCATTTAAGGAGCAAGATTGAAAAAAATGTTCCCCTCTAATAGTGCTCAGCCTAAAAAGCTATTTCTGACAAATTAAGGACTCCATTAATTAGCAATTAGAGCTATAAGTACCTTTTTTATCATAATGAAAGCGGGAATTACACAATAGCTGGATTACCCAAGCTCAGATGCATCTGAAGTGGAGTCCCAGATGGACAGCAATTCCCAGTCCTCCTCTCCCCCTTTTATTTAAGCTACCTAAGTAATTCACCTTATTCATGGCAGGAAGAGGCAAAAGCATTAAATTTAAGACTTGTATTATCTCCAGCAACTTAGCAAACTGCAGATTCATCCTCAGGTATTTACACCGACACCACAGTAAAACAAGTCTCAGTTAATTGGGCCTGTTTATTAAAACAGGATTGGAAAAATTAAAACTGAGTTCAAATTCAAACCTGCAGGTAAAGGTTGAAGGTATTAGGACAGGACCATAAGTCTGAGATCACACAACAAGCTTCAGATGTGCACTAGAGCTCTTAGGAAAAGCTTTCCTGCTCTAAGACACCTATTTTGAAAGGCCTTCCTTCTCATAATGGCTGTTCCTCAGAAAAGTTACAAATGTTAACAGCTCTACTGTCAAAAATCTTCATCAGTAACAGAAGGAATTCCCCTAGTTTTACATCATCCAGAGCTATACATGAACTCCATCAGAAGCACTGAAAGAGCATAGATTTGGAAGACCACTCGTGTTCAGTAGAGACATCAAATGCTGCGGGCAGGACTCTCCCACTGAATAGAAACCGAGTTCTGATATTTAAGGACCCCAGGCTACTCTCAAAACAAGCCAAATTACTGGCAACTGGCAACTTCTAGCTCGCTGAAGTAATTATTTGTACTACTTTGAACTAAGGTAAAGCAACATAATGTTTGATATATCAAGGATCCTTCTTCTGCTCATCTAAATCAATATGAAGCTACTGCTACATGCACACCAATATGGGCAAAATATATCTCGTCTCCCCAACTATAATAATTATTTTTAATAATTAAAGTTTAATCTCTGCTGTCCCAGAATATACTCACAAGAACTAAGTGAACAAAAAAAAAAAAAAAAAAAAGCCCAACAGGTAACCCGGTGAGAGCAATTCATGCTGCTTTTGTACCACATAAAAAGTTGGCATTTAAAGGTTTCATGTGTTAGATCAAATTATAAACCGAGTAGAAAATGTTTCTCTAAACCATCCCACTAAAAGGAAAAATACCTGTCAGATGCTAAAGCTTAGCAGGAGCAGGACACTAATTATCCATGATTCATTAGCCACCCCACAAGTCTGTTATTGCTTCCTCATATGGAAAGTTCTTAAGGACTGTCACATTCTGAAGCCTGGCAGTCAGATGACTCACTTTGAGACAAAACATTATTACCAAAATATAATGCCTGTTCCATACAGACCTTGTAATCACCATTGTATTTGAAAGATGAAAACAAGGAAAAGGAATTCAGCTTCCCTTCCTCTGAGTCCTCCTCATACAAAACTCAAACCACAGGGGTGGCAATGGGAGGGGAGTGAGGAAGGGAAAAACAAATACTGAAGTGGCTTCTACAACCAAACCCTCCATAATTTCAAAGCAGACTACATGCACAACACTAACATGCTGCAGGATGACCACAGGAAAGCACAGCTTCAGAAGATAATGCGTTACCACCAATGCCTTGCACACTGCCATTTGCTTAAGGACACCCTTAAAAAAGTGAATACAAGAACTCAATTATTTGGAGAATCCAAACCTAAAATTACACAAGAGTGGATGTGAAAAGAATGAAGTTTTTCACAGTTAGCATGTCTTCACCTACATAACAAAATAAAACACAAAAAAACTAAAGCAAGTGATGAAGGAAGACCTGTAATTCAGAACAAGAAAAGATAGTTTAAGTTACTTTTTTTCCACTTACAGAGCTTTCTGGAAAAAATTAATTCAAGTTCCCAATAAGCATTTTATTGAATGGGACAGGGGGGAGTCTCAATTACATCCCAGATTAAGAAAGAATCAGGAGGAAGTTGACAAGAAGTAGTTTCAACATCCCATTTTGTATTTAATTAAGGATGCCCTCTTCTCCAGCTGTATCCAGCTGTAGAATTTCTAGTTCAACTGTAGAACTACCTGAACTGTACAGTTCAAGAAATTGATATAGCAAACATGAATTGCTATCAGAGGAGCTTCTACTTGAGGAAAGGAAAACCCTCTTTTTTTCAAAGGAAAAGAAGAAACACTGAAAGCCTTGAAATCCAGGCATCCTTCCCAGTTTAATTTGTTGGTATTCAACATCTACCATCAAGCAAAGAGGATCCCAACTCATCCACTTCAGTCTGCTGCTACACAGTCACCTACACCTCCCTGTTGCAATAACTGCACTCTACAGCCAGCACTGCTCTGCCAGGAAGCCCTCACAGCTTACACAACCTACTACATGGATTGCAAACAAAGTTTCACACACTGTTTAAAAGGAAAATTAATTCCACAAGGCAGTGGCTCTGACAATTAAATCCACAGCATTTTTCCCCCATTTTGAGCAGAGCTACATGTTCCTTATACACACTTGGATAAAGCTCACAAGTTTTACATGGAAAGCCCAGACAAGTAGCTACAGACCATAATATCATCTGGGATCTTAAGCCCTATGAGAATCATTGTCAAGTTCAGTTATAACCTGTCCTGCCTTTCCTATAGACAGATGTTGGAAGTTTTATACAGTATTAGCCTCCCTCTGAAAGAATGGTATAATCTATTATCTTTCTTCCATTTTAGGAAACTAAACTGTTCTCACTTCCACAAAAATCCATCCCAGCACACTAACAAACTAAAACCCAAGCTTGAGTCTCTGCACCTCCCCATCAGCAGTAAAAGCTCCTAATGTTTGCTCTCCCCAAGGCCCTTTAAAGTCACTCATGGCACAAAGGTTGTCCTCAGGCAATGTACTACACACATTTTGGTGAAAGACTCAGCTCTTCCTCCAAGAGTACTTCTGATTTCACCTGGTACAGTGTGTGAATTAATTTTAAAAAGTTAAAACGTAATTTGCTACACTGTTTTGCTAGTTATTAAGCATAATACCCAGTTTTAAAAATAAAGATTTTCAAGCACTTCAAATTAAAAAAACCATCTGGGTAGGGATGGAAAATGAACATCAGTTTTGCAACACCACAGTGTTAATATGAACTATGTAATTATAGATAAGCCTTTTAACTGATTTTAACAAAGTCACTCTTGAAACAGAAAAATTTAGAGACCTCCTACGTTACTTTCACACAACAGATGTGCAGTTCATCTATTTAGGTTTAGAAGGATGAAACAGCCATACAAATATGCCTGAAATGACAAAATCCAACTCAAAACTGATTGTCAGATAGTAACATAACGCCCAGTGGAAAATACAGATTTCTGACAAGGTTACAAAGCTGTCTTTAAGCTTAAGTCAACTACTTATGCCACAAATGTATACTCTAAAAATAGTTTCACACCTCCCTGAAAATACTACTGCTATTTAAGCAAGTTCCTGCTCAAACAATGGACACAGCAAGAGACAAGCACTAGATGCTACACATGATTAAGAAATTTAAAAGAATGCTATACTGATTATAACAGTATAAAATAAAGTTGTGCTGGTCTGGGATGCGTTCTTTTGTTTGGTTGGGGTTTTTTTAAATGTTTGGAGTTTAAGTCTACTTACAAATTTTTTGTTCTGATGCAATACATTTTAAGGAATTTATTCTTTTTTTTTTTAAGTTTTGAAAACAGCAGTCAATTATTTTTAACATAAGAACTTCAACATAGTAAGCAGCATCTGTATAACACTTCACAAACAAGAGTAAATAAAGCTTAAGATGACTGAAAAGGTTTATCACTTTCTACAAAATATTCATTTCATTAACCTATTTTACTGGAGTACTTTGAAGAGGTTTTAATTATTCAGAGACCTAACTATTGCAAAAGGAATAGTCTAAATGTTTGACTGGAAATGGAGATCCAGTTGAACACTTCAGTGGTCCTACTCAAGTCCTCAAAGCTCTGCAAGAAGCTCTAAGTCCTTGGCTATTATTTCTTAGAGCAAAAACCTACTGCTCATGTGTAATTGTAACTCATGAAAAAAAAAACCATTCCAGGCAAAAGTGCACTATCATTAGTAAATGTTTCACAGAACAGAAAGGTGTAACTGGGTACAGGTTCCTGGGCTCTAAATACCATACTTAATACCTGCTATCCCTCCTCCTGCAAAAGCTGCTTTCAAATAGAGACTAAGAGAGCTCATACGTTTTCATTAACTAGAGGACCAGGAAGCTTAAAGTTCTATTTCCACGAAATATGATCATGACAGTAGGAAAGAGATCCAAAAATACATGACACTATCTTAAGTGAGTCTGAATGAATATTATAGCTTAAGCGAAACTGCCTTTGCTCCCCACAAAAGGCTCTTTATCTGCTAAGGAAACCACATTCCTGGAGGCATTTAAAAGGCTACAGTGGACCAAATACTAAAAAAACATATATTGTGGGAAGTAATCAGGCACTAACAGAGAATGAGACAGGATGATTTAAGACATCTTTCCTCACCCATGATTTCCCCAACTGGCTTTTACAGACTGACAGCACAAACTTTGACTCAAACTGCTGTACATTATTTTTTATTTAATTTGAGGATATGGGAGGTTTAATTGTACTACACAGCAGATGCCTATTGCTCAACTTCAGAGAAGCAGATTTAACAAAGAGTTCAAGTCAAAATACTTGGAAATTTCCTAAGACATCTGTTACCCAGAGGCAGGTGCAGAGCTCAGTAATTTCTGAGCTGTTTCACAATCACAGTGGTGCTGGGACTGTCACTGGCCACCACTGAAGTTTGCTCAAGAAGTCTCTCCCTTTTGTAAATGCCACAAGAATAGACATCTCAAGAAACTGCTCCAGATTTCCACCTACCTGTTCCTCTCCAAAGAGAATTTCTTCCTGATCTTAGCAATTCTCTGGCTTCTTAACTGATTTCTAATGAACAAATAAGATAGCTTGACCAACCTCTAGCAAATTGCAGCTGACTCGCACTTCATTATTCAAAATCCTGGAGGCATAGCAGTAGTTTACTTTCACTCTGCTGAAGCTTAGAAAACCTACAAGTATCTTACTGCATTCATTTCCATTCACACATCTGTCCTACAAGACATAAGGTTACCCTCAAAGGAAAAAAAACCACACTTTGGAAATATTGAAGTCTGTAGCCTCTTACATGTAGGGGTACACTGTACAGGTAAAAAAACATTTTTCTTGAGGTCCATTGCTAACAATTTCTTTTCAGCTATAAATTATGTTTATGCCTGAAGTGGATTTAAACCACTGATTTATTTAGCTGGACAATTTTGATACAATTTTTGATACAATCTTGATATTTAAAACACAAATGATGTTACCTCTTGCTTTCTCGCTTTATGATCACTTACAGAAATTATTACCAGGGGAAGAAAAAAAGTCCTAGAACTGTTTTTTAAAGCAAAGGTAGGCCAGAATTAGTTCTATTTTTCAAATGTTATGTTAAAGGCTCCCCTGAGAATAGGTATTAAAATCGATGTTAAAATTTCAAACAAGAACTAAAATTCTGTCCCTGGTTGAACTGCTTCATTCATAGTTGTTCTTTTTGGTCCTTAAGCTAATACAAAGGGAAACTACCAGTGTTGCATATTTATGTTTGCTACCATTTTATTGATCCCATTCAAACCCAGCCCAACCCTTCTCCACATATTACTCATCTGTATTGTATTTTCCACAAACCATATTCCAAAAGGCAAGGGCATCAAGGGTGCCCTGCAGCAGAAGATACCCCCACACACAGTGCAAGGACATCTACCATCTATTTTATCAGTGCACTGCTGAATTTCAACGTGTCATTCACAGGTAGGGAAAAAAAAAAATCAGACCTACATTCTGACCAAGAGATGCTGTAGTACACCTTGCAACTGTACCACAAGAGCTTAAGGGATTAAAACCTGCAATCGCATTAAAGATCTTCCCCAAATCACACTACACTGGCGTGCAGGGCAGAGAACAGCCTTTGCTGACTCCACTGTATCCACAAGCAGAAATTACATCTACCCCAAATAACCTGTTTGTTCCCATTTTGACAGGAGGTTACGAGCTTTACATAAGCATCTCAAGCTATTTAAAGAAACATGGTTACTATTTACAGCACACAATCTGAATGAACTTCATGAGCCAGTACTTAACCTACTTTAGCCAGTGCAGGCCTGACTCACAGGACACTCTGATTGCTTTGTAAGGGACTCTGTACCACTTATCTTGCACATGCTAAAACAGCAGCCTGGGAGAAAGCCTAACATGAGAGAGCAGCTACTTCACTACACTACTCACATGCAGGAAAACTGTCTTTGCCATGTCCATTCTTGGATTCTACTTACAGCAGTAACATTGATTGTGCAGCTCAGGAACATTAATCCACTTTGCTGTAGCATAATCAAAATGAACAAATTTACTGTAACTATGCCTAACAGGGCATAACTCAAAATCTTCTGGACAACAAGAATTCTAGGAATCCAAGGAGAATGCTTTAGAGCTTATTTTGCTTAAACTTCGTGAGGTCACAGCAAGGCTAATTCATAAACCTGTCCACATACTGACCATTACAGTAACCTCAAGGGGCAAAAAACCCAAAATCAATGCCTGATAGTTCTCAGATTGCAACCATACATTTTGTTACTCTGATTTAGATACTTATACAAAATAATTAGCATTACAGCTCACCCTTGCATCTACTCACATTGGCTTCTGCAAACTGGCTCACACAAAGGAAAACTCAAGTAAGTGGATGCAGAGATTGGAGAAGAGAGATCAGGAGTTACACTGCAGGAAAATCAGCACTCATCTGACTCAAGTTCAGTCACAGCACTGCTGATGTGTTCTGCCCTTTATTAAGTACTGCTTCCTCATCAAACCCTTCAGGGAAACATATCCAGCCCCAACATTCCTGACATTTTAAAACTGCCACAGAAATCACTATCAACTAGTTCCTATGTTTATTCTCACATGTAAGTGATACTTATTTTGCTGTTTTGGTCGAAGTTGACATCTTTGACTTATGTGTTCACACTCACTCCTGTAAGAAAATCTCCTTAATATACAGAGACATCATTGTGACCTGCAGCATAAAGTCAATAATCATAAAGCAGAGACAATTTGAGTTCAATTTACTTGAAAAATCAAAGTTATACACATGTTTTGCCTATTCATGACCTTAAACTTCAAGGAAGATAATAAATCAAGCATTCAGGTATTTGCAGGTGATGATGAATTGTTTAGAAACATTAAACTCTAGTGTAACACTGTGAAGGTCCAAGACATGGGGTTAAAAAGAGCAAACTACCAACAGAAAAGAGCTCTATCAGTAGATGTCAGAGTCTGAACCACCAGTGCACACTCTGAAGCCCTCAAGGTGCACTGTGGCAGGAGCCAGGCCATGCTGGAGGAAGTATCACATTGCACATTCATTGTTCCTGCATCCCTCAAAGCAGCTGTTCTGGTTGGGCAGGGTGCCAGCTACAGCTTTGGCCTGACCTGGTGTGGCACTCAGGATCTGCCTCAGTATCAAGAAAATCCACTACTATAAAATCCAGATGACTTTAAACCATTTCTAAGAAGAGAAGCCCCCTGGGCTAGGAAATCACAACTTCGGTCCCTGAGTTCCTTCACTGTTTAGAGACCCTTAAAACTTATCACTGTGTTGTCTTACCTAGTCTAATGTTAATTAATGCATGAGACGCCATAATATGGAATAGTTGAAACTATTACTTATGTGGTTAAAGCCAGGTATTTAGTATTAACTATTTAAACAGACCAAAGACCACTTCAGATAACATGGTACTATAGTTTGGTATTTTTGTGATACCAGGATTGTTACTTTTTGGAACCCCATGCCACCACATTGGGGGTGGAGTAGCACAAGGATGTTAAACACCAGGAAAGCTTCAAACTACAGTGTGTTGTTTGATCTGAAACAGAATTAAATCTCACTGTCACAGTAGGACTTGCTTACACACTAAAAAAACGTGCAACCTCTTGGCTGTTCTTTACTTGTCGCACCTCAGGATCAACTGACATAATTCATGAAGCAGAACACTGGAAAAAGCTCAGCAGTTTCCACTTCAGTAAAGAAACATTTCTGTCCTTGTACTGCAGTTACCAGTCTAAACACCACCTTTGCTCATTCTGTGGCAGC
The DNA here is from genome assembly GCF_003984885.1 of Neopelma chrysocephalum. Lineage (NCBI taxonomy): Eukaryota > Metazoa > Chordata > Aves > Passeriformes > Pipridae > Neopelma > Neopelma chrysocephalum. The sequence goes on along the minus strand of NW_020897804.1, from coordinate 1,549,268 downwards.
CTCTGAGATGGAGCATATTAGCAGGGGAGCACAAGTCCGAAGAGGCTCTTTGCCACACAGTCATCTTCAAATTCCAGGGTGATGGGATTTGCCTGCACTCCTCACTGGAACAGCTTATTTGGGTGTTTTACAACTCATACAGCTCTTCCTGCTCACATAACTGAATAGAGAAAGTAATTTTGAGCCCTTAGAGGCTGAAAACAGCTATCATATTTTGTTATCTTTTCCTACAGTCTTTTCTTTGTTTTTACAGCTGTCTTCATGTTCTAGAAGGTCTGATGTTTCACAAGTTTGTATTTTCAGCTTCTAGTCCAGAAAAAGATCCTTCCAGAATTTAGCACTATGTGAGAGCTAAGCAGTGGTGTACAGCAGTCTGCCTGATCATTTCATTCTATTTCTACCTACATGAATCACTCTCTTTACTGGATATTAATGCAGCATTTGACACAAGAACTGAAGATATGGCATATTCCTTCCCAAGAGGGCATGAAAACCTAAAACAGAGGGGGAATGAAGTGTGAAAGTCTGTGGAAGAATAAAAAAAATGAAAGTACAAAGAAATAAACAGTTTATGGTGTTAAGAGTTGCCTGATTTCTTTCCTTCTTTTCAATAAAGGCACAAATTAGAATATTAAAGAGGAAGGAACAAGCACAGAAATAAAGGATAGGTAGGGATAGATTAATAATCTGAATTTTCTCACTTATGAATTCTAAGCTTAAAAAGCAATCACAATGGAAACTTTGCTTTCAGAATTAGACTTTTGATTTTCTAGCAATAAAATTTAGCAAATAAGTAGGGACTGAAGCAGATCACCAAGTTCAGAACTCAACTAGCAAAAAACCTGTTCAATAATGCAAAAAAATCCATAACAAACAATAACCAACACCAAAACAGAAACAACAACAAGAAAACAAAACATCAAACCAAAAAACACCTTTCATCCCCTTCTGCCTCTAAAGCTTCATCCAACCACAGCTATTCAAGATCTTCATTTAGATACAACAGCCCTTGCTTCAGGTTAAAGTAAATAAATCATTAATTCTGATAAATATTGATTTGAGAGAATTCCTTGCTGAAAAGCCTTAAGCAACTTTGGCAGGTGTTTCAGCATCAACCTCTCAGGACTCCAGAGCAGCAGCAGAAATGTCTGCAGCCCCAAAACTTTGCTCTTCACGCAGTCGTGGCTCCAATATACGACTGCAGAATAAAGAATTCTCCCTTCCCAGCACCTTCAGATCTATCATCAGGCAGAGCTAACCCATGTTAAGTTCTCCACAAGCAATGTTATCTAACTGTTGACCTGGTTTTGAGCAACTACTTGATAAGTTGAGCTTTTTAGGAAGATTTGAGAACATCAAAATGTTTTCAGTGAAGCTTAGAACAAAAATCCTTAAAAGCACTTGTTTCCAACAGAGGTCTTTCATAAACTGACTTAGAAGTGAATTTGAAATCACAGAAAAGGTATTTTTGGAAACAATAAGGAGCCATCAAGATACATGAAAGAAAGGTCTTACTGAACTTCCCCTAATCTTAGTCCTGATCTTCACTGAGCTGTATGCAGATATAGGACACATCCACTTCTTGTGTGACACTTCAAAACAAGCCTTCTGTAGTATTAGTTCATAATATTTTGCACAGAAGTAATTTTGTTTAACACCACAATGTAAGTTTCAAAGCATATACACCTACCAGGATTTGGGGCATGGGGAGAAGGTAAGATATGAAGATTTCTAACAATGTAATGGGTAAGCAAACTGTCATACTGAAAAACCCCAGTATTTCTTGTAAGCTTAATACAATTTTTACTTCAAATGTTTTCAGAACTTGCCTAGTTTTTAAACAGATGTTTCCATTAAAGTTTAGCACGTTTGGAAACTGATGTATCTCCAAACTATACTTTGTGCCTTTGATTAAATACACAGTAGTATCTTGATAGGAAGATTCTACTGAAACAGCTGGAAAAAACATTCATCGGGCCTTGACACTGTAAAATGAACTTTGTTGCATAAACTACTCAGCTTATGATGAAAACATCATTTCAAAATAGGCCTTATAGGAAAAAGTAGTCAAGACTGGCTGAACATTAGTCTAATTGTACAATTCTGCAGCAAATCTAAACAGCCAAAAAGCTTCCTATAGACATGGGCTGTTATCAGGTTCTCTCCACATATACCCACACCATATGGATTACTTAGAAGGTGTAAGATCTGAGCAAATGAAACTGTTCTGCCAGTCTGAAATACTGCAAACACCAAAGAATGCAAGCATCAAGACTAGCAAAAAAAAAAAAAAAAAAAAAAAAGGCAGGTTCTGAATTTTTACATAAAGAAACCTGCATCAGACCACACAGAAAGTTGAAAGGCAAATCCAATAATACTTCTGGTCTAGATTAGCAAACTAATCCCAGCAGTGATTAACACAGAGAAACAGGTAAGATCTGATTAGCTATCTAGTAAACTTGCATCTTAACCAAAACTCTGAACACTGTCTACTCATAGTTAGAACAGAGCTGGTTACCAACCTCGTCAATAAGCAAATAGATTGTTCTGTATGGCTTGCCAACCCATTACCTACCCCCAGAGTTTCACCAAAAAAGTACTTACATTTAAAGAAAAAAAATCCTTTAAGCTATAAGGAAATTGAACTCACTAAAGTACAAGACAGGGACAGATGTCATCATACAGACTTTTAGCTAAGAGGATATAAATTAGTTAACATCACACAGTTCAGTTCCAATACCTTACCAGTATTTTTCCCCACACATTTCTATGTAAAGCCCACTAATACCAGGGTACCACACACTGGACATTTTAGCCAGCATCCCATTCTAAGTCAGCTTTTCCTTTGCACAGTGCAGGGACACTGGTGCACAACTACGTCCTTTCATTTTTATTGCTACTTCTGCAAACTACCTCCTCCTCACTACTCTCAACAGATCTACTCACACAAACCTTCCAGGTCTGGTTATCTGTTGAAGGCAGTAGGATTATATTCACAAGTATAAGATTGAATTTTACATGTTAAACTGTAGCACTCAACTCTGTGGACACAGAAGCTCCAGAAAAATGAGCTGTATATATGCATTTGTATTACGTGCAAAGTTATAGGCATAAACTAAGTTTACTAGTTTTTGTATTAGCACCTCTACCCTCATGAGGGAAGTAGAATTTTGAATAACTGGAAGTAAAACACCTCTCCGTTGAGCTGAAGCAGCTGCCATATTAGAACACTATTGCCAACTTGCTTATTAGCAGTTTCTTTAGTTAATCCATTTATAGGGGCTTGCTTGCTCTAATTTAGCCTTATAGAATTACTCAAACTGTAAGGGGAGGCTTAATCAAACAGATTTGAACTAAGATTACTTAGAACTCATTGCATCTGGGAACACAGTGACATAAGTTTTTTGCTACCATGTTCACTCCCTTCCCCTTCCTTCATTTTCGAAAAATCAAGCCATTTTTCTTTGGCCTCTGCTTCAAGCATCTTTTCAGAGCTCTCTGCACTTGATATCAAGTAGATTGGACTTCAAGAACTGGGTTTTGCAAGCAAAATATAAGTTGCTAGAGGGTATGGCACCCTATAGCAGCCTGCTATCCTGCTGAAGGTGATATCCATCAGCACAAGGACAGAAGCAAATCTGTGACAACTACAAATTAGCGCAGTTTATCTAGAAACATCCTTCCTGCAAGAGTTCCCTTCCCACACCGAGGAAAGTAAAATCTCACCCGTGTCATTTTAAAAAAGTCTAACGATGGCCTGTTCCATCGTACATCCTCCTCCCGTCTGCGCTTCAGCCGGCTTTTCTTTTCGTTCAGGACGCAAGGCTGAGAGCGGCACCTCAACAGGCCCTGCCGCCGGCTGAGCTCGGGTGTGGAGGTGGGAGTGCTGTTGGCTGAAGGCAAGAGATTTCCTGTCTCGGTGATGTGCTCCTGGGAGAGGGAGAGGCGGCGCCTTGGGTTAAAGTCACAAGGGCCTCCGGAATTCCAGCGGGTACTGGAGCTCGTGCTGCCCTCGCTGCTGTCCACAAACCCGCTGCTGGCAGAGGAAGGTCTGGGTACTGGTGATGTGTTGAAGCTGGTGATAGTGAAGACGTTGTTTAGGGACAGTATGTTTTGTGGCAGACTGATGCTTGTGCTTCTCTGTAAGGTTGCACTTCCATGACTGTTGCAGCGCTGCAAGGTCGCGCTGCCGCCGCTGTTACAGCGTCTCTTTGACACGGGAGTCCAAACCTTGGAATTGCCAGGCTTCCACGGTGACCGACAGCGAGCCAGCTCATCTGGCTCTGAGAGGGACCTACAGTGGCGCTTTGTTGGCGGCGCCAAGGGCTGACCCGAGTTTTCGTTAAGGTTTAATTCACTTATCCATCCTGACACCATGGATGTGTTGGAAGATTCCTGCTGCCACTGCAGACTACCATTACTGGCAGTGCTGGTGCTGAATGGGCACACTGGGAAAGGGTAAGCTGAATTCCTTGTTGTGTCAGTCTGGATTGGGTAACCCCCATTTAAAGCTTTCCAAGGACTGTCTTCTGAAAACAGAAAAAGATACAGGTGAAAGATGAAAAGGGAAAAAAACTTATTTGTTTTAAACCTAGTTTAATGTAAAACCATCAAAGTCAAGCTTAGAAGGATGAGCCAAAAATACCCAGCTCTTAATCAAAGTTTCACACTATAGTCAAGCATTCACTTTTTATAAAGTTAGAAAACTCCAAAAACATGAAGACTGAAGTATTTCAGGAGCCAATCCAAGCATTCCAATGTATGCACCTTGTTAATACTTCTGTCTGTATACTGAATGATTACAGCACCGTGTTTCTCAGAGAACAACAGGGACAGTTTCTAGTGCATTGCACATACCACAATTAAAACATGTAACAGTCAACAACCTCAGGTACAACCAAAAGCGATTAACGAGTAATGTGAGAACCCATCAGGGAATTTTTATTCTTATTTTTTTTTATGCAAGAGCAGGGTAATCTCTTCAAACTGCTGTCCTTTATTTGGGTGTTAAGCTTTTCTATTAAGAACACCTTACTAAAGAAAACTTGCAAAGGGTATTCAAATTCTGTGGTGTGAAAAGCTTTAAATTAGAAACAGTATAAAGTTAAATCAGATTGTTGCCTTCCCCCCCCACTACACTTTGGATATAAGCAAAAAAAAAAAAAAATCTTAATTCAATGCATAAAATTAGTATCTCTTAAGAACCTCCTGCAAGTTCTACTGTGAATGCAGACATAGTGCACAACTTCTCATCTGAAGTGGCAATGCTGGGTTAAAAGCAGTCTGCCAGTGCAGCCTCTCACTCTTTTGTGAAGCGTCTCTTTGAGAACATTCTGCACATTTTACAGCTGTTCCTCCACATTATACAATGAAGTGTAAGAAGAACTACAGCAGACTTTGGATTTGCAAATTGAAAAGCAGCAAAACTGTTGGCCAGCTAACAGTGCTTCATGCTTGGTTAGAAAATTTGCTAATTTAAACCAATTAGCCAAGTAAGTTTCACTTATCCTAGCTTTAAAGAAAGAATATTTAAAATAGCAGGTTTTTCCCATACGTCTATTTTAAGAACCTAGATACAGCCTAAACATTAAATACTAGTATATTCTTATGGTTGACTGTCTAAACTAAGTTTTAGAGTAGTTAACAGATAAAAGATTTGCTGAGTAGCTTTAAAAGTTGCAAGCTCAAATAGTTGTACATGTTCCATGCCCAAAGTATGTCATGGATTATCCTGTTTATTTGGATCTTATTTAAAGAACACCCTATTGTCTCAAAATCATTTAACTGTGCAGACAGCTGGCCTATTCAAACATGTTTTATTAGAATTCCTCTGTCCTTCCTCCTCTATTCTTTCAGATGGGTACAACCACATACTGTGCTTTGCCTTAAGCATGTAAGCTCTTCAAGGCAGGGACCATCCATAATTCAATGCAAGTAAAACAGCCAACACAATGGGATCCAGCTAATGTTTGAAACTCCTAGCATCTACTGTAGGACAATTTCCTAGCTTGGACTGGCCTGATCTTAAAAAATACTTAGGAAGCTTTCTCCCAGGCCAGGAAGCTGGTTTAAAGTTTACTGTAAAAAAAAAAAAAAAGTCAAGAGATGCACCTGTGTTTTAATTGTTAATGTGGTAGAAACACCTAATCATTTAGACTAGAAAAGATCTAAGATCAGAGTAAAAACACTAACCTCACACCACCAAGTCCACCACTAAACCATGTCCCCAAGCACCACATCTACACATCTTTGAAGTACCTCCAGGGATAGTGATCTACCACTTCCCTGGGCAGCCTGTTCCGATGCTTGAAAATCCTTCTGGTGAAGAAATTTTTCTTAATATCCAATCTAAACCCCACTGGCGCAACTTGAGGCCATTTCCTCTTGTCCTATCACTTGTTACCTGGGAGAAGAGGCCGACCCCCACTTGGCACAACCTCCCATCAGGGAGCAGTAGAGACAAATAAGGTGTCCCCTGAGCCTCCTTTTCTCCAGCCCCAGCTCCCTCAGCTGTTCCTCATAGGATTTGTTCTCCAGAGCACAAATTTGTGCCCTCAATCCCCTCCTCCAGATAATTGATAAAGATACTAAACAGAACCACCCCAACACTATGCCCTGGGAGACACCACTGGTAACTGGCCACCAGCTGCATGTAATTCCATTCCCCACCACTCTCTGGGCCTGGCCATCCATCCAGTTTTCCACCCAGTGAACAGTGTACCCATCCAAGCCATGAGCAGCCAGTTTTTCCAGAAAAATGCTGTGGGAAACTGTGTTAAATGCTTTACTAAGGTCCAGGTAGACAACATCAACAGCCCTTCCCTCATCCACTACACAGGTCACCTTGTTACACAAGGAGACCAGGCTGGTCCAACAGGCCCTGCCTTTCATAAAGCCATGGTGGCTGGGCCTGTAGTTCCCCAGATCCTCCTTCAGGCCGTTCATGCACATGGGTGTCATATTTGCCAACCTCCAGTCACCTGGAACCCTTCCAGGGAGTCAGGACTGCTGTTAAGTGATGGAAAGTCTCTCAGCAAGCACTTCCACCAGCTCCATCAGTATTCCTGGGTGGATCCCACCTAGCCCCATAGATTTATGTGTGTCTCAGTGGTGTAGCACATCAACCATTTCCTTTTGGATTGTGGGGGCTTCATTCTGCTCCCCATCCCTGTCTTCCAGCTGAGGGGAACTGGTCTTACTATTAAAGACTGTGGCAAAGAGGGCATTAAGTACTTCAGCCTTGTCCTCCTCCTTTGTTCTTATATTTCTCCCTGCATCCAGGAAAGGATAGAGACTCTCTTCAGCCTTCCTTTTGTTGCTGATGCATTTATAGAAACAATTTTTAATTGGGCTTTTTGGCAGTAGCCAGATTAAGTTCTTTTTGGATGTTGGCCCTTCTAATTTTCTCCCTGTATAACCTCACAACATCCTTGTAAGTCCTCCTGAGTTGCCTCCCCCTTCCTCCAAATGTCAGCTCTCCTCTTTAACTCAAGTTCCAGCCAAAGATCTGTTCAGTCAGACCAATCTTCTTCCCCACTGGCTCATCTTTCAGCACATGGGGACAGCCTGCTCCTGTACCTTTAGGATTTCCCTCTTAAAGCACATCAAGCCTTCCTGGACTCCTCTGTCCTTCAGGACTGCCTCCCAACGGACCCTGTCAACCAGCCACCTAAACAGGCCAAAGTCTGCCCTCCAAAAGTTCAAGGTGGCAGTTCTCCTGATCCCCTTCCTCACTTCCCCAAGCATCAAAACCCATAATTGCTATGTCCAAGGTGGCCCCTGAGCACATCACCCACCAGTCCTTCTCTGTTCACAAGCAGCACGTGCAGCAGGGCATCTCCCCTGGTTGGCTCACTCACCAGCTGTGTCAGGAAGTTCTCTTCCACACACCCCAGGAACCTCCTAGACTGTTTCCTCTCTGCTGTATTGTATTCCCAGCAGACATCTGGTAAGTTGAAGTCCCCCATGACAACGAGGGCTAGTGATTGTGAGACTTCTCCCAGCTGCTTGGAGAGTATTTTGTCTGCCTCTTCATCCTGGTTGGGTGGTCTGTAACAGGCTCCCACCAGGATACCTGCCTAGTTGGCAATGCTATTTAAGACAAAACACCACTTGCCTTTGAAACTCCACACGAACCAAGATTCACATTTTATGGGGAGTCCCACTGAGCTAATAAAAGTCCTCCATGCTTAAGGAAAACAGGACATGCAAAATTTCAAGTCCATCTCTTAAAGCAGTACCAACTTTACATATCAATAAGTAAAATTTTTGGTTTTGCTAGATAAAACTTACTCTTATTCTAATAGGACCCAGGGGGAATAAAAGGAAACAACACTTGTATAAGGGCACTGGGTTTCAACTTGTAGTTTGCATCATGCTGGATATTCTATGTGGCAAAGACTGTAAGAAGGTACATAAAGACTTTTACTAGCTGAGGAACCTGAAGAGATGTTTAACATGAAAAACAGCATTACTGTGCTTCTGTACACCAGAGCAGATATTGAACAAAAAAGAAGTGTTACAAGGGCTTTTTACTATGCAAAGCAGATCACAAGTACAAAACTAACAACCAGCTATTCCCAGTATTGTTCAAAGACCAGCTTAAACCAGCAGGCTCTACAGCAGCATGCTCCATCCCCCTCACCTGATTTACAAAAGAAAGGCTGCTTGCTATACCAATTACCTCAGTAAAACACAGCTAAGGTTTCTGAAGAACTTACCATTGATTTCGAAAGGGAACAAGCTGCCACTTTTGTTCAGCTTCTCAGATGAGTACTGAAATCAGAGAAAAAAAGTTTTAAATGTGGAAAGAGTCAGCATTCATTTCAAGGAAACTGCATGCAGTTTTCAGTTTCCCTATATGTGCACTTAATGCCTTTAAAAGAATGGGGGTTTGCAGCATATCTTGAAGAAATTCCCAAACAGCTGATCTTTATAAATAAAGCCTCTGGCATGTAATTATTTGTAATGTTTTCTGATATATTGCTAAGTATCAAACTGTTTCAAGAGTTGCAACATTAGCTCATGTGAATAAACTGGAAAATTAAGAGCGATAATTCATACTTAATGAAAAAGCTTTGATCCAATTCTCATTTTAGTGGAGAGGAAATTACAATCTGGCAGTTGGGTTTCCATTTTCAATCTTAAGGCTAGAAGGCAAAAAACCACTTCATTTTCAACTTAAGAGACAGGAATAGCTTTATCTAAATTAAATATACAAGCTCTTGAGGTTCACCACCATGAACACTGCTCCAATCAAGTTTTGTTAGTATTTTATATTTTCCTATAATCAATGTAGCAAAGCGTTCTCTTATTTCTTCGAGGTAGTAAAGCCATTGGAAAAAATCTTTCCTATCCTCAAAAACATCTCTTTGCACAGTAAGACAAATTAAGTTTGTATGCAGAATGTTTTCCATTTTCTTCACTATTTCTACCTAGAAAATCTTGCTACAAAGGCATTCTTAATGGTCTAGATTTCTCAGACAAAGCATAGAGCTTGCCAGCCAGCCTCCTATAAAGGAGCTATAAATAAATGGCTCATGGCTCCATCAGCCCAAGGGTCATTATTCACTCCCCCACCACCACCTCAGGACGGAGAGGAAGATTGCTCTAAAAAAGAGCAACACGCTTTATGTGAACATTGTTCCTTGTGTATAGCCAAAGAAGATAGCATTGTACATACACTTCCTTTCCAGATACAAAGTCAATTTTTAAACAAACATCCTTGGGCTACAAAGCTTTTTTTTTTTTATTTGCTGTACAGCAGCACACAGTGCTAGTGACAACTTTATATCCTTGAGCCCCAAACAAGAGAAACGGTAAGCTGTGGTAATATTCCCTTGGTGTTATTGTTTTAGAGGTAGGAAACAACAGGGAACAGATGAAAGAACAGGGTAGCAATCAGACCTTTAATCTTATTTTTTATCAGTGTCTGCATATGAGACAAGCCATTTCATTCTTACTTGACAATTGCCTCTCTAGATGCATTTATAACTTCTTTTAAAGAAGCTATTTTAAGTAAACAGCAGAACCCCAAGTTTAAACGTCCATTGGATTTGCTGATAATTAGAGCTATTCAAACCATTTGGAGTCTGCAACCTGTCAGTTATAGAGTATCCACATTAAAAAAAAAAAAAAAAAATCAGTATCAATTGTTTACTCTAATCAGCTACCAAGGCTTCACATGAAACACGGGAGTAACAGCAGTAGTAACATTTCAGCTGTCCCTAAAGGGGAAGCACAAAAATTAAGTGACTTAAGGTTTTTCAGCCAATTCCTCCCCTCCAGCTTTCCCCAAATGGAAGGCAATACCAACCTATTCAACTATCAGACGGTAGCTAAGGAAAAGATGTTTTTGGAACAAAATTCTGTGTCAAAACATTTTATAGCTAATTTATCTTGAACCACATGGAAAATGGCAGTAAGATGACTTAGCATTAGCATAATAACTAGGGATGTTTAAGAGATTATTTATGTACACAGGCCAAGATATTCAATGCTCAGAAGGAACAGAACCTCAAGGACAATCCCAGGTGACAATTATTAGATTGATATTTAGTTTTTACAAACAGTTTTCAGCCAAATGCATCTTTAACAAGGTTCTCTTCACGAATGTCCAAGTTGTTCGACTCCCTGCACTTTAACCACCTTAAAAAGTCTTGTCCATCAGTTTAGAGACTAAACTGCTGGATCTTTGACAGCTGTGAAGCACTGAAAGCATTTTTCAAGGGGAACATGGAAAAAGTGGGATCACACAGACTATCTGTACTCCAGAGAACTGCAATGTTCTCTAACACAGACAGCAACCACACCCTTGGAGCTATTTCTGATCAGCTTTTACTGAAGTCAGTGCTCAGGTCTATGACAGACCAGATGCATTTCCTCTGCAACTTGTCTCGTAAGTGATCACTTACACAGAATCCTGCTAAGTTACCAAAAAGCTCTTTGCTGAAGATTCAGACCAAAAACCTTAAGAACATCACATGTGACATCACATGCTGAAAAAGGAAAACAACCTGCACCATTTCCAGTAAAATCTCAAGGCACTGAAATAAGGGGTGAGTGACTAAGGGCATAATAAGTAACGAACCTACTTTATAACATATACTTGGTTTTCTATAACTGAAACTAAAATACTTGGAAACACTGTCTGCTGGTGTATTTTAATGATGTCTGGAAGTCCAAACTTGAGTAGACTATCAGGCTGTAAATTCTTTATGGGAGGGAGGATCTTTTTATCTATGCAGCACATGGCACAAGTCCCACCAGATATTACTGTAACAGGGCACTGAACCAGTTTATCAGCTCTCCTGGGCTGGCCATGCTCTACCCTCCCCCATTCATTCCCTCTGTGCTATGATCTACCTGAAACTTCCTCAATGAAGGGCTTTTTATGACTGTGATAGAAAAGAGACTGCAGTTGCTGAGAACCTTGACAGGGAAGTCTGCTGCCCTCTTTGTGAAGGAAATCTTCCTTAGAATAAGGCCAAATTATTCAAGAAGGTCAGTTTCCTGAAGAGGAAACACATTCATCTTCCAACTACTGCTTTTTGAATAGATATTAAAACACCCACCAAGATCTCCTGCCTCTTGAGAATTTCCCAGGGCAAAAAAGGCAGATTTTAAGATAGACACACAAAACAATAAAACTACAATTTTCACATGAGGTTGGAATTATTCGCTTCATGATAAAAAGTGCATCTATTTTGAAATGCTTGTTCACAAATAGAACCTTTTTTGTGCAGATGGAGAGACTGTGCTCAACAGGAAAGGAAATACGTGGAACAACATTTAGGACAGTGTTGCAAGTTTCAGTTGGTTTACTGAGTCTTAGCAGCTGTTCTTTCGTTAAAATATTCACTCCAAAAGACACCTAGTCTGAACTGAGTAAGTGGTAGAGCCATGCAAGTGAGGCTGACAACAAATTATAATTTCCATCACTAATTTAAAAAGTGTTCTTTGCTCGTGGAAGCCAACTGCAACAAAAATAATTCTGGCTATTCTTCTACACTCCAATCTACTACATTAACAACTTCACAGCCTGTGCTATCCTCCTCTTTATCCTCAGAATGACGACTTCATAATTTTAAAATTAATGGCTTTAATTTCAAGACAGTTTTTTCCAGTTTAAAGTGTATCTGAGTTACTCCAATTTATCAGCACTCTTTCCAAACCACAGGAAAGTCAGTGTTTATCACTCAAGTACCAATTTAACCACCACCACCACCACACAGATGGGACTTGGTTTAAATAGGCCATGCCAGACCTCCATCTCTCAACCAAATATCATTCAAAGACAACTACCTAGGGAAGAGTGAGGAGGAACATTTGACCCTTTCTCAGAATGTGAAGAAGTGATTAAGTCAAGTCTTTGGGCCAGTGGCTTTCCATCCAAGGAAGTCAGCCCAATTCTAAGTCTTTCAACACAAGTAAGATTCAAAAATTAAAAATAATGATAACCCGCATGTACTGAAGGGTTTTACAGTAGAAACTCTTCCTTTCACAAATGCTTGTCTGGAGATCTTCACATTTCCTTCTTAATACCACACCCTGAAGTGTTACAGCTCACATGCTGTTACTTCACAAACCAACTCAAATACCAAAAAGGTACAAGTTTAGTCAGAACGTACAGAAGAATCCTCAAGACTCTTGATTTAGGAGATCTGTGTTCAGGGGAATAGAAACCAACTATTTGATTTAATCCTGCTGTCAACCCACGAAAGCCACAATGTGCTTGCAGAACTTCTCACTGTTGCAAGGTAGAGTTGAGCAACCAGGGACATGACTTTACTACAGTGAGCTACAGTACTCACTTGAGATAAAAGCTTGGGACAGCCTCCTGCTTCTACAGTAGGACACTCAATTATTTGGGTTTTTTTCTGAAGGCAGGTGCAGGACAAGGCTATACAACATAACTGAACATGCACTGGCTAAATTACATGAGTTATACCACCTTGGAAAATTAGTATGTCATTTAACAGAGCAGTAAAAAGCTACAGCCAGTATTTTACAACATAAAAGAAAGGTACTTTGTCATCATACAGCTTACACAAATGAAAAAAGTGTACTATGGCCTATACATGTTGTCTTTATGCCCAGCTTGGCTGGATAGCAAACAGCTTTGAAAGCACTATTCTTTTTTCCTTTTATAACCCTCATTCATGAGCTGTATTACAGAATAGCTTTTCCCCAGCTATTTTATCTCCCTGTGCCAAGACTGCAACTTGTGCAGATGCACTGCAAAAGGTATCAGGACACTGATAAGGGTTAACAACATTAACCCAGGCAAGAAGAGTTAGTCTTAATCCTCAACCAGCTCACAATGTTTGTTCACCACATGATGCCACAAAACTTTGTGCCAGCACAAGGAACAGAAGGTGCAGCAAGATCATTTCAGAATTGCTCTAAATTGCTGCTGCTATTAGAAGAAACTACAGCATTAACCTGAATTTCTTGCCAAAAAGACTAAATGTGCTAGCGCTGATACTAGACCCCCACTAGCAGTCGTTTTCTCTTATTAAAATGTAGCAATTGTCTTTACCAGTGATACTTTTTACCCTCTTAGGTTTGCATTTTAGTCAGAAAGTCATCATTTGCTCCCAGGAATTCTTTTCAGTCAGGAGCAACCTAGTTGCACTCTTTAATTCACAGTTGCTTCACTATTCCCACACCTCACTACGCAATTTCCACACTTTTTCAGGGTGCCATTGTGTACAAACAGAACCTGTTCCTGGCCCCAGAACCCATTTTCTCTAAGAACTCAAGCACTTACAAAACCAATTACTTGACTGATAAAAGGAGGAGAGGAACAAGAGAAGGGTGAGGAGGAAACAACTGATGAGACATCATGTGCCATTTTCCGCTCCACTTGTTCTTTTTCATGCTTTATTGTAAGTACAGATAAGGACAGGAATAAAACACAACCAACCCACAACACATTACAGAACTGGTACAGACTCCACACAGTGCAAAAGCAGTAATACATCCTTCTCCACTCTTAGAGGTCTCTGGTCCAAAACCTACAGTGTCTATCAGCAAAAAGACAGTTCAGCTTCCAAATTTATGCAAACTTTAGGACCTCAAAAATTAGAAATTACAGAATGCCACTAGATGTTTAGTTACAAACACTGCTATTGGTTACAGGTCATCATTGGCTCACACTTAGGCCCAGACTTTAATTACAAATGACGACTTTGCCAGTTCACAGATACAGCAGATCCTCCTACAAATCTCAAGTGCTTCATCAAACTAGACAAAATAAATGCCAATTGAGTGAGTAAGCACTTCTGAGAGGCAACATCCTTCCAAGACCTTAAATCTGCCTTTCAAGAATAGCATGTATTTAAGATGAAGAAAAAAGTAAAAGCAATTATTAAGGAACTCTGAATGGATCTGCTACAGTTTTGAAAATAAAACCACTTGACTGAAGTCTACTATTAGATATCCTTACTGGACAAAGTATTGGACACACGAGAATTGCAGGTGTTTGTGCACAAACTCCACCTCATTCAAGATATGCTTCACCTGCTTTGTGCTCATGAAATAAGGAAGCAGTTCACTTGTTTAAATACAAGTTACAACAGAAGCAGAATCTTACTGTAAAAGTAACTGACATGCTTCAGGTCTGATATCTGCATTATTATTTTAAAAAGTAAAAGAACTAGAGTTGAACAATACTTTGACTTTTAGTCAAATTATTTTTTTTTGTGCCCCGTTGGAATCTTCAGGTTTGACCTAGAGAAAGGTGCCACTGCAATTGAAGTCAGTAAAACAAAGCTATTCTGCATTACATATAGAATATGGTCTCAGGGTTCTCAGGCAGGCACCTAAAATTGATGAGAGACTGTTCTGCATTGCATACTCACGAGTAGATAGTATTTCATTCTTAAAGGAATAGATTCCTTAGTGTCAGAATAACATGCTTGAACCAAATCACGGGTTCAGAGATTAAACCAGCAGAAAATAACACTATAAACATTACAGAATTTTTCAGAGCACCAGGCCTCTGAGACACTGATAAAACAATGATCTGCTCTACTAGCATCAAACAACAGTCTGACACTGGCCTGACTTTTAATTGAACTGTTTTTATTTGATGACCTGTTCTCCTTTTTCCCAGTGCTGATAGTTAACTATGTGGCAGTCAGGGATTTTTGTAAATACTGTTGTCAGATACAAAGATATCAAGCACTTGGTTATATGAAGTGAAGAAACTTCAACCCATACAAGTACTTGTGTTTTTTGTAAAAAAGAAATCCTAAGATCTGATAATTCTTTTCAGTCATTAGAACACTATTTCATGAAGAGAACTGTCTTTTCACTATTTAAATTGAAGCAGTAAGGTTAAAAAGGTCATTAAAATAAGAAAGCATCACTTCAAGAAGGGACCATACACTTAAATTTTACTTTTCCCCCCCGCTTACAACTCTCACCCCACTTTGCAAACCAGCCCTAACTTAAATAGCTGAATTCTGGCTGATCTACATTCTTGAATTCATTTTGTAGTTCTGAGTGACATGTTTTTTTTGGTAGATCCTTACCAGATTAATATTGTATGTTTTACAGGTCAGATCATCCAAGCTCTGGTTCTGCAGCTTTTCAGTTATTAGTGTTACCATGGTAGTTGTTCCTTTTCCACTGCTCACACAGAAGTGTTGGAGGCTCTTCAGTCTCTTCTTTCAATACTCATGAGCCATTTCTGTTTTGGTCTAAAATCTTGAGATTTATGCTTCCATCTTACTGCCAAAGTTTATTTCCAAATGCTGTCAGTGTATCATGTCTGATTTCCTGTAAAATTGGAGTAGAAAAAGGAAAAAGTCAGATAAATTCTCATGTACATTTTAGCTAATATTGCAATAATACAACTCTTATTTGGACCATGTCTTCATGTAAATATATCCCTCTGTGACCAGTGCCAACACCTGGCAATTCAGATTATATGTCTCCACTCATGAAAGAATACTTCTATTAAGGTTTCAATAATTAAGGTTTCAATAATTACAACTTCAGAAAGGAGATGAGATTCATACATAGTAGAGATCAGGGTATTACTTCGCTGTTTCCTACTATTAAACTGATTCTACCCAGGATTTTGATCCAAGGCAGAAGGAAGACTTCAGCTTTCCATCATTTAAACTAGCCAGATATTCTGGAACAGCATATGAAACACACACATACCCACCATGCTGTTCTGCACGTTTAACATTATTTGTCATTTCAAGACATTGTTTCATCACTCCTTAAAAAGAAAAGTGGAGCAGAGTGGGTAGCTCCAACACTATAACTACTTCCCAAACCCTCAGCTACTTTTAATGTATTCCGCTCTGTTTTTTCTTTTTTTTTTTAAGGTTACATAATTGTTACCTGTCAGCAAACACCAGATCTTACACTGATAAGCAGGACAGATTCCCATGCACATAAAAGTATCACAGACAACAACTTAGATATCTTTATTCTGTGAGCAGTCATCTAAATCAAAAGCATTCGGTTCACCAGCTGCCTCTTTTTATCCCAAAACATCCCCCACATATTTTCTTCCCCTCTCTCTAATGAACTGCATTAACCATTCTTGCTTATGATTTAATTTGGTCAAGCATATTCAGTGACCACTTATGGAATAAAAAGAGGGAAGAGATCCACGCAGAGGTATTTCCAAATTTAAACAAAGCAACATGAGGCTTGGGGAAGGAACACTGATGCTGCTGGGACCTTAAGTTTTACTTCCATTTGCTAGTTTTTAATGTCTACAGTAAAAAAGAATAGCAGAAAATAATAATTTTCAATTAATGTTTCCACAAAATATTGCCTCTTCCACACTGTTACTTACCAGCTATTTAAGTAACCAGTAGTAGCAAGGAAAAAAGCCACTTGAGGCCATGAGCCAAGTTAAACTCATTTAAAACTAAGATATTAATAGTATTAATGGTGATGTTAGATTATCTTTTAAACCTGTTTCCTCTGAGTACATCCTCAAATATGATTTTCATATGCTAACCATACACTATTTCACCTTCACAGCAGTCTGCCACATACTGGCCCCCCTTAGCCTGAAAGCTGCCCCACAAACACAACTTCTGCCCATCTTTTGGCCTCATTCTGGTATCTACTTTTTTGTGTGTGCTATAAGATAGGATGCTTAGAAGTGCTTTTTCAGCACAAATAATGTCACCCAGATAGCTGAAACTTCAACTGGTCTGTTTTTACTGGATGTGTCCTGTCTTTCAGGGAGGCACACAACTTGAAATATTTACCACATCTTCTGAAATTACATCAAGTCAAATATTAAAAACCATCAAAGTTGTATAAACACTGTTCCATATGAGCATCTGTCAAAGCCAAGTGTGGTTCATGAAGTGCTAAGCAAGTTTAAGGGCAAGCATGTGAACACAGCAGTATCTAGAGTAGCACAAACCGACAATGCTGCGTCCCTTTTACACCTGCTGAAGCTCAAACTAGATCTAGAAATCCAGAATAGAAGTCAAAAGAAAGGCTGACTGGGGGTTAGAAATCGTCCCTATACAGACTGAAAACATACTGAAGCTGAAGACCTTAGTAACTGGTGCAAAGACTTTCAGATCCATGTTAAAGATGAGTATTTCCACAAGTAAGAGGCTACTAATAAGAACAAGATGAGCAGAATGTTTAAATTACTTCTATTTGGATGGGCCATAGAAGAATTTGTGTGAGGGTTTTTTTTTTCTCAAGGAAAAAAACAAATTAAATAAAACCACCACAGGTGGGAGAAAAATGTTTTGATCTGTAATCAGTTAACTATAATGTTATGTTAATATTTTGCTTAGTACTTCTCATCTTCAAATATTTCCCTGAAATTTTAAGTCAGCTTAATACAAGCTAAAATAAGGAGAGACTAGACAGAATATTAGATTTTAGTTAAGGAACCAATTGAATGAAAGGATAAAGGGAAACCAAATGAGATCACTGAAGCATGGCACTTTCAGAATCACGCTGAATTGTACAGTTACCCACGTTCGTAAACCCTATCACCTACTGAAAGTCAATACTTGGGAGCTGCAGCCACTCAGGACCTTTCTGACATCATGAAACCCAGTAAGTTCTGAAACACAATCAATGTGGAAATTCCCCCCAAAAAAGTTTCATTTTAGCAGCTCACGCTTACCAGCAATACTTTTTCAAATGGAGACATGCTCCATTGAGAAAGATTTTTTTTTTAAGTTCACAGGGGTGAAAAGGTGCTGTCAGCCAGACAAGCCTTCATCTACCTGCTCCCACTTTCTACTGCTCTCCTCATGAGTAAATTCCATTTCTCAGTAGGAAGCACAACACTAAGAGTGAGTAGGGCTTTTAGTTCAGATCAGAAGCAGGCTTTGCAAGTGAATTCCTTCCTCATCTTCCTCGAATGTGCTTGTTCAGTACATCAGTATTACCTGTTTTACACTACAAATCTGTTCCTACTGGGCAGCCCTTGTTAATGATGATACAATGAATGTTTAAGGGGACAAAATGTCACCAACATGCTCCTACCAACAAAAGCCATTCTAGGCTGCAGTTTGATACACCTCAGCTGCCATCACAACTGCCAACACATTTTCTTCCCTGGCTATTTGTGGCCCACAGCAGTGTGCCAGCACAAGTGTTTCTGCTCATCACAGAGAACTAGATCAAGGAATTTTTATAGCTGGATAAAACCAAAGCACTTCCTTTTGTTTCTGGGAAAGGTTGCTTTCCAGCTGGATCAGTTCCCCAGTCTGGTTTGCCATGAACTGGACACAAATGCTTGTGTGGGCACATTGTGGGATGCTGACACTGCTTGTCCAAGTACCTGTCCAACTACAGCGTCAGAAAAAAAAAAGAAATAAGCCGCACAAGAAAGCCAGGTGACATCAGCATTTACTACACTGAGCCAGGCAGATTCTCCTATAATTGGGAATTAGATATCTCCTCCTGAAGCATGGTTTGAACATGTTTTGCTCCCATTTTCCTTGTACAATTCATATTCCTTTGACTAGTCAAACTTAATAGCTCAAAGTGATCCAAAAATCACCTCTGCAGCCTCAGCACCTCAACTCAGTGACCAACATCCTGGTTCACTGTAGTTGAAATATTTGCACTCCACCAGGAATTGCTTCCCTCATCTTTGCTAATTAATATTGGCTGCCAAGAGACAAGAGATGCTTAAGAGTTGTTAAGCATTCTTAGCTTCACTCAGCTGTTATCATTTTAAAACTTTATTAATATGTATTTTCAAGCACTTTGCCCCTTATTACCTCCAAGAAGGAAGCTCCTCATTGTATTTTCATCTTTTGGGGGGTTTTTGTTTATTTCAAGACTCTCTGCTGTGTTATGTATTTAATGTACCCAGAGAGAGAGCAAACTGTTTGCTTTATGTACTTTTTCCACCACACTGTTTTTCCAGAGCTGATTAAAGGCAGCCAACTTCATTTTTCAGTCTCTCCTTAGCACGAACCTTATGCTTATCAGGCTGAATCTGCTCAAACTGCTAGGCACTTCAAACTAATTGGATTTTCAGTAACACGAACCATTTGACCATCCCTGTTAGGGCACCATGGATCCTGCTGAATTATCATTTGTTTCAGCTGGCTCATGGCACAGACCTTGGCACAATCCAGTTCTGCCTTAGTCTCCATGTAACCTGTAGGCACACACCTCTGTGTCACCAAGTCTCTGCAGGCAGCAGCAGAGCCAGGCGTGCAAGTTCAAACACTGATATCCTCCAAGCCTTGAGGTAACAACAATAGCCCTTGGAGCTCCAAGTTGGATGAAGTCCTACAAGATCATGGCCATCTTTCCCTTAGCACACCATCCTTTATGCAGTCTGATTAGGTAGAATACTGAGAAAGCTGAGACCTCCAAGATAAACATACACAACAAAAGATGTTAGTCAGTCTCTGTCCTGGGAGAGCCTTAATCTCCCTAGAATCTCCTTAAGCTGGGGGGCAGAGGTGAGGCGGGAGGAAGAAGCTATTTTTATTGTTGAAAGGTAGACTAATGAAATGGAATAAATGGAATATAAAAATCAAACTCTAAATGCAAGCCAAAGCTAACATTCCTCACAGTTGGAGAATGAGTTGTGATAGAATCAGTATCACCATTGTCTCCGATTTAAAAGTTCTGTTCTATTCATTCTGAAGGCTGAGAAAAGTAAAGATTCATTATTCTATCTCTATAGTACTATTAAAGAAGAGAGGTTTTATTTCTTTAAAAGTTTAGCCACAAGTAGTAATGACTTGTAAAATCTCTGCCAAAATTAACAGTGGAGATAGAAAAGAAGTGCTCATGTCACGAATTCTGTATCTTCTCAGTGACATCACTGGTGTCTTTTTTGGGAAGACTACTAAAAATATGGATTACCCAACCTCCCAGTCAATTAAAGGATGTCAGAGGCTCATTCAATTTGACAACCTACTTTCAAAGAGATGAAGAGTCCTGATGAAGAACACAAAAGCCAATACAAAAATCTCTTCTTGGCTCTAAGAAAGTAAGGCAGCCAGACTCATTTCCAACCCACTCCTCCTCCTTCTTGCATCCTGCAGGACAAAATGTTCCAGCAACAGCTCATCTCGATGGGAAAATTTACATTTGTTTGAAACGCTTCTAACAATTTCTTCTCTGTTTCTGGAAGTTCCATCTTGGATAAAGAAGAGATCACAAGATTTTTAGATGATTTCCCCATAACACAAATGTAGGTGTTTCTTGACGATCACAACCCCATCTTTTTCTGCCTATGGTACTAAAATTACCTGTGAGAACACAGAAGGTTGTTCCCTCTTTTCTGTTACTTCACACTATTCCCTATCTTTGCTCTGAGCTCTACATGGAACCCTTATTACCAACAACCCCATACAGACACACTTAGCTTGCTCCCAGCAGAAGAAAAGGATTAACTAGAGTCAAAATTCCAATTCGGATAAGTAGGCCCTTTAAAATATTATCTCTGCTTCAGCAAGCCAAAGTAGCTAATCACTCCAGCAGTACTAACTCCAGATCTAGATGATTTTGCTACTAGACTCTAGATGAAAGACAATGTGATTTTCTGCCTCCTGGCACTTTCTGCAGCATCCAAGGAACATTTCAAAATTGAAACATCACACAAAACTGATCAAGATTTAACAGAGCATTGTCTGTCCCATCCCAGTTATGCTTGAAGCAACACAAAGTTGGAAGACCAGCTTTTCAGAAACTGCCAAGCTAATGCCTTATGCCATCTGAAAAAAAAGCTACAGAATGTCTAGTTTCTTGCAATGCAAAATTCCAGCTTCCAAAAGGAAAGAGAACATTCTACTTCTAAAAATACATATTTACTACAGTGCTAAGAAGTTCACAGGGAGGCTAAGCATTCCTTACAACATAAGTCTATTATTAACTTTTAGCCCAGAAAGGTTCTCGATAGCAGGCATTTAAAGAGAATTATCTGGACTCTATCCTTTTCAGCATTAATTTGCAGTGTGGCTATTCTGTAAACCTTCCCAAATTCCACATCATTAAAAAAAAAAAAAAGCTTTAATTGCAAAGTTTCCTGCAGCTATAAAATTATGCATCAGTGTTTTGGGTGATAGGTATTAGAGGGGGACACTTCAGTTTCCAGCATACTATACTTTAGGGATCCTCTCTATTGCAGTTAACTAGCACCCATTTATTTTCCGAGGTTCTCTACAAAAAGTTTCAAAACAGTATATTAGAATAACAGTTTGTGGCCAAGAGGGACAAAGAGTATAGTCTGTATTCTGTAGAAACTGTTTCACTACATACCAAATTATGTTTAAATCTTAATTCTTTTCCCTGAAGAGTTGAGATGTGACAAAATAAGGTAAGGTTCAACACCCCACTCCACACATGCTAGAAATCTGAACAAAGCCAAAGAAGCCAGTTCCTACATTTGCAATTTAGAGTTTCTTTAAAAGGACCAAAGAGATATTTCTTCAGCTATAGAACCTCTTTGCTTTCTCCACACAGTGCTTTCATGAGCCAGATTTTATTAGAATGAAGCTTCAATATTTTGAGGTGTTCAAGCTTGGATTAAGGTTGACACAACTCCAGCACAAAACTGCAAAAAGGAACAAGAAAAATAGGCTAGAAGGCATCCTTTACATTAACAGATAGCCACTGGAGTCAAGTTTCTCAGATATTCCACAGGCACTGGAAGCACAAGCAATATCAAGAGCTCAAAGCTGTCTACTAAAGAACATACCTCACTTACTGTGCAAGGCAGGACTATAATTCACCATTCTAAGGTTACAAACTGGGATTTGGGCTGTTAATACCCCCAGAGGTGGGCAAGAATAAATATTAAGTCCACCTGCCTGAAATGCAGAAAACCACTACTGAGCCCAGAATTTCACTGTTTGGACCCTAAAGCATCATCACTAACACCAACTGGTCACTCAGTCAGCTGTGACAAAGCATAAATTGCTCCTAAAATAGGGCTGCATCCTACACACTATTTTCTACTCCATCTCCCACGCTTCAGATACAAGAACTCGTAGGAGAAGGAAGGAAGGAAAGCCTCAACTATCCCATACAGCCTTCGGACCTCAGTTTACTTAAAACACAACACATTTCGGCAAATCCCTCGAACTCAAAGGGAAAAAGCAGCTCAGTTTTTCAACTGAAGAAACAGACTTTTTTCAAAGCCTTCTGTGTGAGATGAAGGAAATCTGCAAGCAGAGGCACCAGAAGCAAACTAAGGAGAATATAATGGTCTCAGTTGTTGGCTTCCAGTTTGCAAATTCAGACGGATGATGTGCTGGAAACAGGTTAAAGGTAATACTTTGGTATTGCCTTGGATTGTATTGTTTCTCACTCTTCAGATGCAAAATTCACCCAGCTTGGCTGAGAAACACATGCAAAATAAAGATTATTTAATAAACTTGGAATTTGAAAAAAATTTTTTTACTCTATTACATGATGAACTGTTTAAATATACTATCCTTTACTTTGCAAGTTACTATCAGTGGTTTGGAGTTTTATTTAAACAAAGAGAAGAATCTGCTTCCAGAAAGGAGAAAAAAAAGGGTTGAGATAGGGAATGTTAAACCTTTGTCACAGTTTATAAAGTACATTTCTCAAAGCAACAGAAGTGGTGAAATAAGCTCAAGGGACTTTTTCCAGGTCATACCTAATTAAAGCAGGTAATGTATCACTACAGAAAACTAGGGCTAAGAACTCAACCCAGCCAGAGGTTAGAACACTTATTACTGCCAACTCATATCAGTAAGAAAGTCTCCCAGGCTTAAACCTGTCTTTCAGACCTGAAGACCACCTAATATTCACACTACAGACAAGTCATCCAGCACTTTTTAAAGCATCTTTGTCAGACAGGACAAGAGCCTGGCTGTGCCTTGTGTCTGATGCTGTACAAAGATCCTGTTCCAAGATGCTTAAGTTACTTACGCTCTTTCCTAAAATAATCTACACGACAACGACAGGCAAGGATTTCATTAATTTTGCTCAAGAATATTTACATCTACTCTGTTTGGAGTTCCATTTGAATTAGCCATCAGTACTGGCCTGTGACCAGTTATCTCCCTGCAATGTACCATTCTGGACTCTTCCTCCACCTCAGCATTACTGCAGAAAGCCCAAGACTACAACATACAGTGCTGAGGAACAGAAAATCTGGTCTAACTGAAGCTTTTACACATGAACACCAAGCCCTTGGCTTTTGCCATAACTATGAACTAAATGAGTTAATGGGCATTATTTCAAGAATATGGTACTCAAACCAAGAGTTATTGCCTGTTTGAGCAGTTCTGAATAAAACCTCGTGGGTGATCACCACTTGAGAGTATTACTGCAACTTCCAGTCTATGGTATTACTGAAAGCTTGGAGCTCAGGTTCTACACAAATTATTTTCACCTCCACATTCTGTTTTTATAAATATGCTATTTAAAAATCAATGGAAGTATTTATACAGTATACAAAGCCTCCAGTAAAATACAAAATTCAGACTCAATTTACACTAATACTGTTTGAGTATAATATGTTAGTGTTTGGAGAAATGTACCTACCATCAGTCTAAACCTTGTACACTCCTACTAAAGCAAGTGATCCAGAGTATACAAGACCCATGAGATTTTATTTTACTCTAAGGCTTGGGGAATAAAAAATAGATCAAGATTAACTGGCCCTACTACTGAGATATTTCCTTCACTCCATCAGTTAGAGAAGCCAGAGGGAAAAAGTAAAGATAAGGAGTAGTATCACCTACTTTGCCTTAGTATTTGCTGTTAAAAAACAAGAAGTAAAACAGGCACATATGCATGCTTTAAAAATACCCAGGCCTGAAAAAAACAGCACTGACCCTTAACTTGTATGGCAGTGACAACAATGACTACCCCACGCACATCCTGCTTCCCTACAGTAGAATGGAATAATATCAGCACTGAAGTCCTGTTCTATTACCAAGGTCTATGGGCTTGGAGCTGAGGGATTATACAAATCTCTTCCATACATCCTGCTCCCAAAACACACACAGCTAATAAACCTCCTCCTGTTTGCCTTCAGGTTCATTCTGAAGTGTTTCAGACATCTGGTTGGCTTGTTTAAAATAAAAAGCCCAGCTAGTACATTTGTTTTTATGATCCCGAGTGTGAAATGTTCTTGCTGGAGGCCTCAGGCCAGGTGAAAAACACTTATGTTAAGATGCTCCTTCATGGCATTTCAGGGATCTAATGAGCTATATAATCTGCACCCAGGGAAGTCTCCCTACATTAGCTTGTGTACAACTATGGAAATTAAAAATGAGGAACCTATGGCAGTCCAAATATTTTTCAGTAAATAGTACAGCTGGTGAACTGCAGATAGTACTAAATTTAGAACTCAAGTGCTGAGCAGTATTCTGTAAATATCCATACATCTCAATGCTTACAGCAACTCCAAGCTTTACTGTCTTAATTCTTCATACTATAATATTTCCCTCTCAGGACAAAGTACTACACTGAATATAGCAGTGTAAGATAAGTTTGTCTTCGCCTCAAAATTGTAACTCTCCAGAAGATCATTGTGCAACTGTACTGAATGAGCACGTGTATGTGTGTATCCTCCTTTTACAACAGTGTATGACAAATACACTGTTTACATATTTTCATATAAAGCCCAAAAGTATAAAGAAGGTGAATTACAAAGAAGAGTTTATACAAGAGTAAAATTCTAAACAGGCTTGCATAAAGTAGTTAAAGCTTGGTGCTACATTATCTGTGTTGAAAGAACATGGAAATGCATTGAACAGATATGAAATATGCTGTGTAACTGACAATCAAGCTCCATCTCATGGCCCAAACTTGTTCTCTATCATGGTTGACCATCTGTAATTTGTTACTGTAGAAACCCAAGTACATCTGGCAGGAGACACCACCTTGAGAGCTGACACACTGAAAGACCTCAAGTTTTACCACTCCCATCTAGTCATCAAATCCATTAGAATTCAGAAAATAAAGCTTACAACACTGCACAGCTTTCAAGTAGCAAAAATTTTGTTTAAGATAAAGAGGTCTCAGCTATCACACCACAAATACCAAAACTGAATGGTAAACTTTGAAGAATTTCTTGTTGTTGCTCCTCACTTTGCTAAAGCTACAGTTCCTATCAATTATTTGTTGGTGTCCAACTTCTGTTTCACACATACCATGGGACTTTGAATGCTGAAGTCTCTGAAGAGACCTGTACTACACAGAAACTGCTCTAACTACACGAGCCCTCAGTAACAGTCCAGAAATGCCCCAAGTATGAGCAGACCACAAATTAAAGTCCATCAAAATAACCAAAGGAAATTTCAAAGACAAAAGCAGTGCACACATGTCAATACTGTGTGTGCTTTCAGATATTACTTTAAGTGTCACCAGGGACATCCCTCTTGCCAGTTGCATTAAGGTACTTCAATAAAAATTAGTTCAGTTGAGCTATGCACCTCTTACTAGTTCACCAGACCGTTTCAAAAGCAAAACAGCTACTTTCTCACTATGCATTCAGCCATCAGCAGCACACTGAACAGCTGGATTCAGGACAGGCTGTGCTACATGTCAAGACACAGACTAAGGGGTACACGTTGCACTAGGTATTTAGAAAAAGTATTTGTAACAATTACATCAACTAAAAGAAATCACGAGGCAAACAAAGTTACACCATATAAGAGAAGACAACTATGTTCAATCAGAATAAAAACCAACAGTGAACTGTTTTAGTTACATTAGTAGGATTTTTTTTCTTTAAATACTGAAAGACAACCTTCTGCATGATGGAAAAGCTCAGTATTTTCCCTGTGTGCTACCTCAGCACTATCAGATGTTTAACGAATGACTTATTAATCCTACAAGCAAGTTCTGAAGAAAGATTCACTTGCCAAAGTGGCTTCATAGAAGTTACTAGAACTCCAAATCACAGAGGAGTTTACTCATGGAGGACAGGCTATGAAGCCTTAATGCAAACCCATTCCCTTGTATGGGAGGCGACCAGGCACAAGGTGCCAATCAGCACACTAGTACTGTGGACCACACTTCAGTCAGTATAAGGCAAAATAACTATTTTATTTGAGCACAAAAATGCCAGGTGAAAAAATGAGTGTTGAGGAAGGCCTTTAGTTTTAATCTTCACTGACTGGGACAGAAATTTAGCAGCTTTAAATGCCGTCAGGTAAGTCACTTGGCAAGCTCAGCTCGCAACATCCACAGAAAGCAACAGTGCAAGAGAGGACAGAATCATGAGTGTTTGGAAGGGAAATCCATGTCCTCCCACTTGGGCAGTTACCTTTGCAGATGACAACATTCTGATAAGATCAGCTTTGGTAACCAGGTTGAAGGACAAAACAGTTAAGATCTGATGAAGTCAACAGTAAGAGATGCAAGTGTGTCCTTTCAGCTCTTCACCTGAAAACTCAAGTCATTCAAATAATCTTTCAGTGCTGACAAAAAACGTACTTTTATCTAAATTTCCTTTAAAATAAGCTTCTGAAATTACATCTGGGTTCCTGGCATCTTCACACGTGCAAACGTTAAGCACACTACAGTCTGCACGAAGCAGTAACATCTTTTCTGTTGAAGATCTGAAACAAACCACTGCAGCAGGGGAAGTCACTGGATGAGCACCTGGACCCAAGAAGTACTGAAGTGATAAACAAGCTTTTGACAGCTGCAGCCTTTTCTGCAGGTGCCACAGGCATTTACTTCATTTCAGTTTGGCTCAGTTCAACACTTAGTTCAATAACTAGTTTAGAATTCAGAAATAGGTTAGGTTTTGTTTGATCAGCTTGTGCTCAAGTGAGAAAAGGGTGAAAGGAAGGTGTGTCCCCCAAACTAGTTCCAAAGGTTAAGGCTGTATTTAACAGGACTATAAAGTTTAGTCTCAAGGACATGCAGTATTTTGCAACCAACTATATTAGTAAAAATTGAGTATCATACTTAATACAGAAACATCTGCCACAACCAAGTATTAACCCACTCCCAAAAGAGCTTTTCTGAACATCGCTCTCCCTATACTTAAAAACAAGTATTAACATCCTAGAGTACACTCAATACACATTTCACCATCCACATCGCCTGTCACTTCTCAACACCAGGTGATGCTGCCTTACTTTTCTGGCAACATATTGTGGGTTCCAAGTGATCACTGAGGTAATCCCAGCTAGCAAACATCCAACATCTTTAGAGAAGGATTATCAGACTTTCTAAACTTCTGCTCAATTTAACACTGCAGCATGATTTCAAAGGACAGACATCCATCTCCTCAGAGCACACAGTGGAACGGATGGTTAGAAGATTCACTATTCCATCTTGTAGCCAGGCATAACAAAACTTTTACTACACTCAAATACACCTGTGTGATGAGAATAAACTGTTACATATTCAGAAACCATATATAAGGCATAAGATTAGAGCAAGTCTAAGGAAATTACTGAATGGTGGAGATGCAAAGTAGCTTGAAAGTGTACAGGGAGAGGTGCTGGAGAAGCAACAACAAATAATACTTACAAAACTGTGTCAAACAACCCCAACAGAGACAGGGCTTGGAGAAATCCATTTCCATGCAGCACAAGATTCATTACGTGAATCAAGTTCGGCAGGGGAGATGACATGAGAACTAAGATTTCAAAGAGAGAAAATTGCACCTGGAGAGATGTCAACAAATACTTACAAACACAAATTCAAGAAAAATACCCTAAAGAAAAGTTGTTCCAAGTAGCAGAGCTTATCCTTCAACATATAGCTTGCAATGCAAGAGCAATTTCGTCTCATGAATGGAGAGCTTAAAAGAACCCTAGCCACAGATGACTTCAGTCACTCTAACACCTGAAATTATTGGCAAAGTACTAGATTTTGAGTGTTATGTGATATATTTCAATATAGACAGGAAAAGGACATGCTTTTTTTCCAAAAGAAAAGTCTGGATATCAGTTTCTGAGGTTAGGTCTGCCTTCATTCCATGCCTGCCTTCAGAAAAAGGTCAAAATTCATGTGACTGGTCTCCAATTCCCCACATTCCACAGAATCTCTGGGGAGGGTGGGAACCTTCTGTGAGCACTGAAAAGCAAAAAGGAGGTGCTCAGCACCCACCTGGTTCACTTGGACATCAGAGTAACAGGCTTTAGAGACAGGAGAGAACATGTGAGATCATATACCCAAGGTTTACAGACTTCTGTTGTTGGGAGGTAAGCAAAGGCTCTACAGTGAATGGAACACCTGGGGGACAACCATACCCAGAGAGCAGTTACCACTGGAGAGCAGGGGAACACACCACACAGGAACACAGCTCAGTTCCATTTCTGTGCTTCCCATGATCTGCTGCTGGCAGAGCAGGCTTGTTACAAGTAGGAGAAAGGCAGGAAGAACTGCAAGACAGCCTTAAAATTCTATATAAAACTCTGACAAGTTGAAAAACTGTTCTGCAAGTAACAGGATACAACTGAGTTCTGAGAGGTGCGCTCAGGCAGGATTAAATGAACAAACAGGAAGGCAAATTCTTCAGAAGAAAGCTGTGGGCTCGATTGGATCAACAGACTGACCTTGAAACAAGTGTTAAGCTGATGTAAGAAAGTCAAATGTATGGGGATGCATAAACAGGAATATCAGCTCCAGGGCACATGAAGCAGTCTTTTTACTCCACTCAGCTCAGGAAAGCCTCAGCTGTAGTACAAACTTGGGCTTTAAGCACCATGCTCAAAGCCTGATGTGAACTAACCTAAGAGAAGGAAAAAAATTATTAGAGTTGAAAAAAACATGACCTCTCAGGAAGACCTGAATACACCAGTTTTATTTAGGCCAAAAGTATCACAAGGCTGCAGGGCGGAGGGCAAGACACAAGGAAACAGGAACATGCCAAAGGACGGTCCAAATATTTTTAAAAGATTACTTACTACAGGGGAAAGAATAGCTGTCCCTTATGCCCAGGGAATTAGGCAATGAGCCTGACCTGCAGTAAGGAAGATGTCTGGTTCCATACTCAGAACAAGTTTTAATGCTGAAGACAGCAAAGCACTGGACTGAGTAGAAAGAAGAGCTGCTCAAGCCTCTGTTATGAATCACATTAAATGTGCAATACCAGCATGGGGCAGGGGCCTCACACCCAGCCTACACGTTTTGCAGTCCTACTTTTTTTTTTTTAATTTAAATTACTAACTCAATTTCAAGCCACTACAATGTTTTTGCTTATCCTCCTAAGGTGTGTGTTTAGTTTCAACAAGCTAGAAGTTACTTTTCTGATTTTTCAAATTAAAACGTCAGGATTTGCATATCCAGCTTATTTTACTACACCAAAAAAAAAAAAAGGTTAACACCTGCCTCATACCTTCTTCACAGAGAAATAAATCCACTCCAATCATTTCCCGTGGTAGTATGCAAGTTCCAACAATATTGCAGTATCCTGCTGTATTTTTCTTCTGACCAGAGACGAGCGTGCTTTGCCTCCTAACAACCCAGCAGGGTGATGTAATGGCTTTCACCGCTGTGGTGTCAAAGCACTGTCACACAAACATATGCACACACCTTTTGCTTTTACAACCATTGCCTTAGGCTTGGTTAGGACTTCCTGAGGATGTGAAGTGCTGCATGCAAACCAAATAATCCAAATCAAAAACTAAACCATGCAGGATTTTACAGACGGGGAGTTGAAGCAGAGAGCGTCGGTTACAGACAGAGAATCTGTTACGTGTTCACATTTAAACTGCAAAACCTAAAGTCACTAAAGCACAGGAGAATTAACTCTTAAGAGCTCAGGTATAAATAGGCCACTTAAAAAGCATAAACCAAAGACAAAATACTACCCTTTTTCATCCTCTGCAATAGTTTGGTGCTGCAGGTATTTATCCAGGTCCTGGTCTGCTTTATTAAATGACATTCTTCTGATTTGTGAAACATGAAAAGAGCAGCGACAGTCCACCTCACCCTGCAGGAGCTCAGCAATTTCTTATCCAAATATTGAACCAGAAAGGTCTGGTCAGGATGGAGTGCTAATGGAAGAAAATGATGAAGTCAGCAAGTATATATGCAGCCAAGCTCAAGGAGACCACCATACATCCTGGGAAGTGAACAGGCCAAGTGACAGGCTGTCACTGGGACATGCTGGCACATGTTCCAGTGCCAGCACAATCTCCTCATCACCGACACTGGTGCTGTGTCTTAACCTTTGGTAGCCCCTTACAGCAGGCAACAGCCCTTCAGTTTAGCCTCCACGTTACTCACACTTCTCAAATTCATCAAGGTGCAACTTCGTTGTTTCATTTCATCACTCCTAAGAAATGAAAAGATGAAGTGCCAGGTACTTGCTCCTTTCCCCTTTCCCACTAGAAGAAACACACACTGTATTTTAGCCAATTCAAGTAAGTAGTTCTTGAATGCTGTTTTCATTACTCCTCTCTTCTCTCACTTACTAAATACTGCATCAAATTAGGCTCTGAAGCACAGCAGTAGTCTTGGGGCACGCTTACACACCACTACCCCCATTCCAAATAGGGCTTAATGAATTATTATTTGTCACTACTATCACTTTGGGACAACTGAACAAAGAGGTTCCTTTTTTTTTTAACTAAGATTGAAATTGTAACTGTCAGTTAATCAAAAACACTATACAGACATACCAATAGATCCTACGTATCTAAATAGAGGCCAGCAGTTAAAAACAAATAAATCACACCCTCAAAACTGCCCATAGATCAGAAGTCTCTTATGTTATGAAAACAAGACTGGTTCATAATGTGATACAAAACGCACCTGCAATCTCAGTGGCCACCTACGTGTTGACTAAGAAATGCTGAGCTGCAAGAGGCAGAACCCCACAGATCCAGATCCATCCTGCCTCAACTGTATTTCCATAGTTCTGCTGATTCATAACCTACATCACACACATGAGCCTCCAAACTTTAACCTTTTCCATATTCTGCATGCTACTTTTGGACAGTAGAAGCTGATAAAGCAATAAGGTTTTACAGATCCTAATGACACACAGTTCTCGTCACTTGCACCCTTCCTTAAACATGATAAACCCCCGTCTAAAACCAAAAGAGGTCAGATCAACAGAAACCTTGAAGGAAGACAGAAAGTGCATTTTTCATTAGGAAAGCACAGAAAGTTAGAGAAAACAGTACCCTTAAGACAAGAATTTTCACTATACACGAACTTTGGAGGGTAGAATAAAGAACAAAAATATCACACAGTATCCAGCAGTAACTGTATGAAATAGAGGAATACTTTACTAAGACAAAAATCTAAAGCCACAATTAAGAAGGTGAAACATAACATATGTGCACAGCACTGAAGGAATGATTTAGGGCCACTGACATTAACAAGAGCTGCACAGAGCAAAAATTAAACATGCTGCAATAATAATATGAACTGCCCAATTAGGTTAAAAAATACATTTACCCTACAAATTAAAAAACCTCCCAAAGCCCTCGAAGGCATTAATGCTGTTCACAATGTTATTTGAGATGCAAATTAGGGACCTAAAGTTAATATAACACCAACAGAAGTTCCTATTATTCCCATTCATGGCTCAAGGGGAGGCGACAGTAGAAGAGAAGCCTCAGCCCTGCTGTATGAGGTCTTATGAGGACAGTAAAGGTTTTCCTTCATTTTTAACATTAACCCCCCTTAACTTTAATGTAGAAATCGACAAATTAAAAATGTGATCTTTCATAACCCAAGAAAAGTGAATAAAAAAAAAAAAAGTAAGACAGCTGTCAAGGCTAGCTGGATGAGGGGAATGGTAAGGAAAAACAAGTATTCTTCAGAAAAAAAAGGAATTCAGATCCTATCTTCCAGCATCACAGAGCTGAGGCTAAAGCACAGAAGTAAAGGTATAGACAGTGGTGCTGCAGCTATTTCTTCAACTATTTCCTGTACCAGCTGGGTTCCAATTTTAAAGCTCAGCAAATGCAGGAACAGCTTTTTTCCATCTCAGATGCCTTCCCCACAATGACATGTAGGTCTTGGTATACTGAGTCAGTTTTGCAAATGACATTTGTAATACGACAGCCCTAAGCAAAAATACTGTTTGATTTCACACTCTTATCTCTATCTGTACAGACAGACACACACACATTGAAGAGCAGCTTCCATCACTGGCCCTGGATGTCCAAAGCTCTGGGCCTGCACTTTGATATATTTGATATATTATTGACAGAATTTTTCCCAACATTTTCCTACAGCTTAATTTTCACAGGAACTTAAAACAATGTTGTCATATCAAATTTAGAGCAGCAATGCTAACATTAGGTAATCAGAAGCCTTGATCTTACTGTTAATATCCAACAAGCAAAATGTGACAGCAAGAATTTCACTAAAATACAATCAAGTTCAGATAGTGGAAAGCAAATTATATTAGTTTTGGTTTTATAACTCAGTAAATTTCCTAATTGAAACAGTTTATATTATCTAAAGCACAATATTCAACTGCTTGCTTAAAAAAAATATAGTGCTGTCAGTAAACTGAGAGCCATAACCCAGATAATGTATTTAGTAACAACCCTGCCTACTTCCTCCCCTCAACCTAAAAATTAGCAGAAACATGGCCTTCAGAAGTTATTTACGCCTACTGCAAAGCATTAGCAGTTAGCTGAGCAGCTTCTTGCCAGCTTGTTGATGACACTATTCCCCAAACTGACCAAACAAAAAAGCCACAACAGCACAAAATGTAGAAATGGCTATATTAAAGAGCTGACAGTTACCTTGATTTTTCTATACTCAACAGTACCACAATATCCAGTTGGATCACAGAAAAATTTGTAGAGCAGCCTAGAAAGGAATTAAAATTATGCCACTTCCCCCCCCTTTATTTTTACAGACCTCCTCTTGAGGGATAAGAAAATCCTTAAAGAAAACCATTTTTCGGAAAATATGACTGTCTCCATCCCCTAACAGAGTGTTTACAGTTCAGAGAAACCAACAAAGTGAAGATTTTTTTTTTTATACAGACTCTGTATCTATCACTGGACTGCAATATTTCAGTGCTAAGACCTTGAGGACACAAACTTTATAATATACAAAAAAATACGTTGTCAACATAAATAGCTCCCTTGCAGATGTAGAGAGTCAAGAGATTGAAACTTACCTACCAAGAAAGTATCAGATACTGCCCTGATTTCAAGTACCTGTTTTCCTAGCAATGAATTTCTTCCTTAGAATTAATGAACAGGGCTTGCTTCTGCTCATTAACCCCTTCTTCAAGAGTGCTCATAAAGCCCTTCACAGGTTTCTGTGAGTAGTTTCACCCTCCCCAGTAAGATTATGTTGGTTACAATATCTACAATAAAAGTTGCAGGTACTCTATTTCAAAATTTAAGTTTATATGTAGATTGTGTAAGACCAAAGACAAAGTCCTATGAACATTTACCTGCAAGATCATTCTTACATAACGAATCAGATCTCAAGAATGTACTAATCTAAAAATAGTCCAAGAAGTTTATTTCATAAAAATAAAAATGAAAGTTTAAAGCAAACAAAGTTTTGTCTGAAAAGAAAGCACAAAACCTGTGAGCTTGCAGGGGAGAGAGAAACTCATTGTTGCCAAAAGGCAACATTTCTGTTTATACTATGACCATAAACATACACAAAAAGAAATGTAAATCATAACATAAATACTAAGATTTTCCACTAAAGGTTTAACCAGACTTCTTGCTAGCATTTAAGAATACTCAAAGCAGAACCAGAGAGGACAAATTCTTAGAATAGAACTCAAAGCCAGCACCAAAAAGTGGAGGAGTGAGGAAAGAATTGTGTTTGGAAAGTTTTAAGTACACCATGTTTCTAAAGGGAATAATCTATCAAACCACAGGAGGTGACTAGAACTGCCATCATCACTGTTAACACAAAGGAATGTAGATTGGGGGGAGGCAACAGAGGAAGGGGGAGAAAGAACAGAGAAGGGAAAAGAAGGAACTTAAAAAAGGGAGCCACAGTAATGGCTACCAGACTCTCAAGGAATTCCTAAAGGAAAGAATAAATCCTTCAAGGTTTTGTTTTAAATAAAGCAATCCATGCAATAAATTGCAGTCTTCTCAGTACAGTCAGGCTTCCAGTTTATCTGTCCACCATATAGTTTTATACCTCTACTACCAAAGTTTAGCACAATGGTTGCAAATATAAATAATTCTCCTTTCAGCCTCCTCATTCTACTGAATCATAGTACCCTGCAGAAAAATAGCTTTTCAAAAGGAAGTAGGGAAATTCAACTTTCCCACATTTAAAATATCCTTTTACAATTACTGAATCAACTTTAATTCTCCAGTTAAAGAGACAATAACTATGGGCTACGCACTGGCAGGTAAAGGCCACTAGAGGACTGCCAGATTACCACAGGAACATCCCAAAAGCATATCATATCATTAGGGGGATGATAGTATTTTAAGATCAGTATTTTAAGTCTGTCTAACAGGCAGCATGTACTTCCATGTGATGAAGAATAACATCTTGCTACTGATGCAAAAAATAGGGATAATTAAAAATAGCAGACATTAATATCAACAGTATTTCCCAGAAATTCAAAATGAATGAGCAGTAAACATATTTTCTAGTTAGGAGTTCCACCAGCTTATTAAGGTGTACTTGAAATGTATGATTTAGCCTTCTGACTCCGAGAGCAACTCTTCCAGGCATTTTCAGAGGCATACAAGCTCTTTGGGCTTGAACACATACCCTGCACCTCCAATAAAACCAGATCAAGTCACATGCTTTATCAGGAAAGTTTGTGCTATTCAGCAAACATTGCACTCCGGGTTTCATAAGCCAGACTCGAAGCAAGCAGACTCTTCACAATTAGAACACATCCAGAGATGTTTCAGCTTGCCACAAGATACACAAACTCACTGGTTCTTGCCAGTAACGGTTTTGACAAAAATATTTCCTATCAGTCAGGCATATGAACATGAGCCAGTGCAACAGTAAAGGCTGTAAAATAACTGTTCTCAGGAGCTAATTTTAATGTAAGCACAGCGAACCAGAAAATGGATTTGACCAGCTGGCTCAACTGATCCCAAGGCCTAGGACTGGGTATGCACATTACAACTCAGGGACTTCTTGGTTCTGAACCACCCAGCTCCTCTCAGCCCTGCAACCCCAAAGGTGAGGTGCTGCTCCAAAGCCCAGTTTCTGGTTTCTGAACCCTGTGGTGGAGATGTCATTTCCCCAAAGGGGAAAACACATGAACTTGCCGATCCCGACCCCGGGAGTTCAGATCCCTGACTCAAGGCCAACCCTGAGGATCCTCCACAAGACCTAAAGCGACCTCCCGAAAGAGCACCCAGAATCTCAAGACCACGTTTCTATTCAGCCTTCTTGCAGGCCAGAAAACATTTAATAAGCCAAATAACCAGAACAAAGCCACGTTACTGCCCTTAGAAAAGCTGGAATGGCACAATGAGCCCATTCACTCGCTCACTGAGCCCAACTGGTCCTTACACTTCGGGGGCCATAAACTAGAATCAACTTTCCTACTGCTTGAGGGGCGAGGGGAAGGAAGAAAACAACCTCCGCTCCCATTCAATGACCACTATGGAAGGCGGCTATTGTGGGAAAACATGCACCTAGTCGGAGGTAACTCTATCCTTGAGCCAGAGGGGGGGGGGAATCGCCTCAAAATCGCGGGGGGACGTGCCTGCAGACATGTGAGTGCAGGGCAGCGGCACAAAGGAATGTCCGAGCCCCGCCGGGTACGGAGATCGTACCATCCCTTCCCATGCCATCCCTTCCCTTCCCCGCACGGCCGGGGCAGGCCGGGCCCTGGGACACACGGCCGTGTGTCCCACCCGAGTGCCCGGATCCCGCCCCGAGCGGCACCATTAAACCTGATAAGTTGGGGTTTTTTTGGGGTTTTTTTTGGGGGGGAGGGGGGTTGGGGTTTACTCCCTCCCGGCGGGGCCGCCGCCGCCTCCAGCTCTCGGCAGCAGCCCCGGCCGTGCGGGGGGAGCGCGGCCCGCGCCGAGCGCCGACAACAAGAAGAGAATATCCAACATCCACGCCGCTTTACCGATGCAGCGGAAGGGACGGGCGGCCCGCAGCTCCGCGGCAGCGCGGACGCGCAGCCCCGGGGTGACACCCCCGCCCCGCAGGGTCCCCCCGGGCCGCGCTCGCCGCCCTGCCCGCCCGGAGCTGCGCGGTGCCCAAGGGGGCTCTGCGAGCGGGTTCGGGGTCGGCTGGGCCGCCTCCCCTCCGCCCGGCACTGCCGCCTGGCTGGCTGGTACCTGCGGGGCTGTTACCTGTTAATTGTTACCTGTTACCCGTCCGGCTGTTGCCGACAGGGCTGTTACCCGTCACCCGGGCGGCTGTCGGCACCCACCGGCCGCGCTCGCCGAACTGCCCCCCCCGCCCCGTGCCCCATACTCGCCCTCCCCGCGGCACCGGCGGTACCTGCGCGGCCGCGCCGCCTCCCCCGCGCGTTATGGCCCGGGCGGCTCAATGGCAACCGAACAAAACACCGCCGGCCACGCCCCCTCCACCGCCCGCCCGCGCCCATTGGCCGCGCCGCCCGCCCGCCGAACCCTGACCCGCCTCGCCATTGGCCGGTGGGGCCGTCTGGCCCCGCCCACAAAGGGGGCGGGGGGCGGGGCGCTGCCCCGGTCGCGGCGAGGACGCGCAGCTGCGGGGCGGGGCGGGGCGGGACTACAGCCCCCAGGAGGCTTTGCGGCGGCGCGCCCCGCTCTCATTGGCTGGACCGGGCGCGTGCGGAGGGGCACAGGGTGCTGGGGCGATGACGTCATCCCGTGCCCGGATGGAGCCGTAGGGGGTACGAGCATCCTCCTGCTCTTCCCAGCCCTCATCTTCCTCCTCCTTCTTCATCCTCCTCTTCCAATTCTTCTTCCTCATCTTCTTCCTCCTCCTTCTCCTAATTCTTCTTCTTTTCCTCCTGGCTCGTGGAACACTCTCTGCTTGTGCTCGTTTTGCTCCTGGCCTTGAACTGCGAATTCTAGTGCATGCAATGGGAAATTATGGTTCATCTGCTTCCATGATCCTTGTCAATACCCTTGGCAAGGGGTTTGGCTCCATCCTGTATAATCAGTTTTTTTGCACGCAGAACTCCCCATTGAGAAAACAAGTTATCATCCCTGAAGCATCTCATTGCTAAACCCTTACCCAAACTTAGAGTTAATTCTGTTGAGGTTTTTTTTTTTTTTTGAACGAAGGCGTGATGTAAATCTGCCTTTCACAGCCAGGCCCGGTGCGGAGGGACCGGGAATGACCCCCGGGAATGACCGCCAGGAACCACCACCCCCCACCGCCCTGTGCAGCTCCCAGTGCTCGTGTTCCTTTCTCGGGTATTCCCGGCGCTGCGTCCATGTGCTTACACTGCCCTCTGCTTGCCTGCTCCCTGCTTCCCTCCGCCGGCCGCTGCCAGGCGGATCCCCTGGAAAAACACCTCACCTCCATCCCCCCGTTATGCGGGTACCCAGAGGGATGCCGCCCTTCCCTCGCCCCTCAAAATGGAGGCCAGGAAAAAATCATCCACGTCTGCTTCTTACTCCACAAGAAAATGTTCCTCTGGGAGTTTCTCAGAAGCAGCTCTGAGTCAGCCGTGGCGAGGAAGTGGGATGTGTTTGGACAACAATTGCACCGTGCACTTGTCGGGGCAGAGGCTGCTTTGTGTGGGTGCATAATCCTTCACGTCATGAGAAACCAAACCCCGGTTTTACTGTTGCCCACAGGCCCAACATTACCGGGGTACAAGGTATTTCTGATTCGTGGTAACTGTTAGCGAAGCTCTTCTCATCCCTTTAACAACCATCTGTTGTTCCAGCCTTCTGCAACCTGTTCCTCTGTGTTTGCACATGGAGTTGTGTTTCACTCACCCTTCCTTTGACCCACAAGTGTTTCAGGTGAATTTACCTCTTTACCCTGTGAGATTTTGCTGAATTACAAGAGGATATGCTGCAATAGATACCTGAGCTAACATTGCAGTGTGGAGTCCAAGCCGAAATTGTGTTCCTGGGAAATGCTTACTTTGGCTTGATAATTTCTAGGCTGTCAAATTTTATCCTTAAAATTAAACCCACTTTTATTTCAAACAGCATTAGCAGGTTTTGCTTCTGGTCTTCATCACTGTCCTCTCGTCTTTTGCACTCTGTACAACCCTATAGTGCTTTTTTCAAATAGTATTCCAAGATTCCTTACCTTGATTATACAATGAATATTTAAATTAGTGTTCTATTTCTCAGAAAGATCAACACATACCTCTCTTCAGAAAGATCTCAGAAGCGATTACAGGTACACAAGGAAAGTACACAGCTTTCTCCCATCACTCAGTCCTGGCTCTTAAAATACTTTCTGGTTGTGCTCATTTTGCTTCTGGCCTTATTGTGAATTCTAGTGCATGGGAAATTGTAGTTCATCTGCTTCCATGATCCTGTCCATGTCCTTTGCAGGGATTTGGCTCCATCCATTTGTATGCATAGTTCCCCACTGAAAACAAGTTATCCCTGAAGCATTTCATTGCTAAATCCTTGTACAAACTTAGAATTAACAATTTTGTGTTTTAGAAAAGTGAAGTCATTATATAATTTTACCTTTCACAACTATCCTGTCTAAGGATTCTGCTGGAGCAGAGCAGCTCAGGTGTGAGATTTTGATGTAAAACTGGTTTTCCTTTACCTACGAGTTCAACCATTTCCAGGGTTTTGAAACAATAATGTTTCCCGCAGTTAAGCCTCAATATTTTCCTCCAGCCTCCTGCACTATCTCTGCTTCAAGGAGGGTGAAACCAGAGGGAACTTTTTGTTTCTGGAGCTGATATTTCTTGATTGCAACAGTTTAGTTACAGCCGTGGCTGCAGTGATGGGGGAGGCACATGAAAGAGGCAGAGCCACACTCCTCCAGCAGCCAGTGCTGCTGCTCCCAGCTTCCATAGGCTGGATATTTCCATCTAGGGCAAAACTTTGCAGTAATTAAATTATCTTACAGATTAGATAACTCTTAGAGCTTCTTTCTCTTTTTCTGCAATGCTCCCCTGTAATTTCTCCCTTGATTTATCACTTTCCATTCTCTTCTCAAACTTTATCAGCTTTTTTTTCCCCATTGTGACAATGGCTGATACTTCTCTTGGGGCAGAGCTGCTTTTACCTGTCTGTAGTCCAAAAACAGGTGGAAAGCTGAGCCTAAACTAGAGGTCCTACAGAGGTGGCACATCCTATGATCAGCTGGTTGCATCCCAAAACTCAGCACATGGGCAAACCATATAGAGTGGTCAACAAAAACCGAGGGACAGGATGGGAGACAGGAGTGAGTGGTCATGTCTGAGACAGGGCAGGTGGCAGCTTTAATCAATGTCGTTCAGTATTCAACCGGAGTCTTCTCTCATTTTATACCCAAGAGTAAAAGCCCTGGCAGGGATCCAGTTTATAATTCAGATCTTGGTAAACACAGACCTAAATTTCCCTCATGACAAGGTTCGATAGTAATTGTCTAGCACTTTAAATATCTAATTACAAACATGCTACCACATGGTAAAGTGGTCGGTGTCTGTTCACTCAACTGTGTGTCTTCAGGAAGGGCCATCTGTTTCCAACAAACAGTGAGACATGAATGTAGGCAGGTTTCTAAATTAAAAAAAAAAAAAGAAGAGGAGAGAGAGAGAGAGGAAAAAAACCCCAAAAGTACAGACACAAAGCTGTATTTACAATAAAGAACAGGCTGGAATAGGTTCAATCAGAATGAACCTCAGGAGACCGTTTTCAATCAGTGGAACTGATGGATGGCATGGCTGCTCTGAGATGTCCTTTTGGGCATTATAATATGCACCTGAACTACTGCATTAAGATTACAGAAGTCTTCACTACGTGTTCAGTTTGGCCCATCCTGACCCCCGTGTTCCATAAAGGAGTTGCAGTTGTTCTTACCTCCTGTCTCCACACCTAGGTCACACATCCAGTTATTCAAGAAAGGGAATGTTTTCCCCTCCTTAGTCAGAACATGGTAGATAGGCATGAGTGACACTCTGGCTTTGCCTCTCAGGCAAAAACAACAGAGAGACCTTAACGCTACGTGTGTGTGTGTGTGTGTGTGTGTGTGTGTGTGTGTGTGTGTTACTACTAAGCTGCTACCACTCTAGTCAAATTACCACCTGAGATAAAGAAGGGAAGCAGAGGAGACTATGCAACTCAATTCTTTTTTTGCTGTTATTTTCATACTGTTTGTAGATAAGGAGCCCAGCAGCTATTTGATGTACAGACATGAAGTGCAAAAATAGTTCAGGCACTCTGTAACGTGCACAGCGGCTCGTAAGGTTCATACAAGCATTTCCAACAGTATTTCAAACTGATTTTTTGAAAGTATTTTGCTGTGTACATTGATTAACTCAATATCAGTAAGCCAAACGTTAGTGTATTTACTACATAGTGTTCTTACAGTGGGTTATAGAAGCAAGACAAGTGCGTTGAGATAGCAGGTCTCAGTTGGGATTGCAAGTCTCAGGTAAATCTATCCCAAATCCTGGTATTTCTCTTCTTGTAGCAATCACTGTTAGCCATTCATCTGCTTCCCCATAAAATACATGTAATGGCAAAGGGGCCTCTTTTTTAAAAGACAAATTTATGAAGGCCTGTCAGAGGGAGTCCAGATCCAATAAAATCCTTCACTGATCCCGTTTCCCTGAGGTTCACTTTGCACTCACCCTTGGGAGCAAGAGGGCAACGTGGATTCCATCTCCCAGCCCAGGGAGCCCTCATGCAAGGGGGTGAAGAAACAAACTGGACTGACTCTGGAGTCTGACACAGAGCAGGTACAGGAGACACTGCTTGGGTATTGAGGGGTGCTGATATCCTTCCTGTTTTGAGGGGATGTTTGAGCATGGCTGAGCCCCATCAAAGCTGCTTTTCACACTTCTCCATTCTCTTTGTTGACCAGTTTCACAGGTTCTGGGCAGAAGAAGAAGTTCTGCCACTAATTACATGTATCAGTTGGTGGGTTTAATGCAAACCTTGCTCAGACTGCTCAAACAGGTGAAGTTTCTGTATAATGTGCTTTTCCTCACTTATGTTCAAGGGCTTGCTATAAATGAGATAAGGCAATATGAATGCTAAATAAATAAGCCAGAACTGAGACGCAAAGCAGTGTTCAGCATCAAAATCTGAAACAAGCAGAGGGCTCCCATCCTGGGATATTAGAGTCAGGGGTGTCTCGTATACCACTATGAGCTGGCTAGACATTATGTTCTTTCTGAACTCTTAAAAGGATTTTGAAAATGTTGAGTTAATCACGACCAGATCAGGTTTTATTGGATTTCATGGAAGAGTGACTCCATCCTGTGCCCCCTGTACACAGCTGACTTTCCCTACGTCCAGCCTTTCACCTTATTACCTGCTATTCCAGCTACACAGTTGCCTGTTTCTTCTTACATTGAGCCATCTGGCCAGGATAGAATTCATTTTTCAGGGTATGAATTAGCCACTGGATTTCAAAAAGGGCAAATCAAGCTCCAAATGCTGAGCCATTACAGCATTGTTCAGCTTTCCATTGCAGTCCCCGAGGAACAGCCCCAGCCCTGAGAACTCTAAATCACTAAAGTTCAGCCAAAGCATCTTCTGCCTACTCAAGTTTCTAGTCCTTCCTACATACGTTTCCAAGTGCCTTGTTCTTTTTGCAATATGCAGCACTTCCTTCTTAGGCCTTTCCAACATTTGTCTGCTTTTCATGGCTTGTTCACCTCCTGACTGAGCCTTTTCTCAGCCCAGAAATTTTCCCCAGCTTGTGTCTCCCTGAAAAAGCCAGGGGCAGCACAGGTGCAGCAGGTTCTCAAGTGTGCAGTTTTTTCTGCCAGGACAAGGCTTATGGAGCTCCTGCAAACTCCTCTAGTGATTTCCAACACCAGGCATAGGGAAGACAGATCACTAACAAGTAAATTTGATTAATAAGCCCTGTTACTTAAAGCACACTGTGCACAATGTATCTCACTTGTTATGGTTCACCATCCTTAATATAGAATTTCTATATGAGCCATTTAATCTGCTTCTCATTTTTTATGAGTTGAGTTTGGGGTTTTTTGTTTTGTTTCGGGTTTGGTTGGTTTTGTTTCATTTTGTTTTGCCTTTTTTTTTGTTTTAGGGAGATGCTAGTTAGTACTGTTCTGGTTCATTTCTGCTTTTACTTTCCCAGAAATCTGAGGCAGCAATTAGCAAATTAATTTTCCTTTGTAAACACACTGGATGAATACTTTCATAGTGTAAGAATTGTTTATACCTGCATAGACATTATTTTCTTTTATTCTACCTCAAAATCTGCTGTAAAGTGGTAGAAGATGTGCAGTGGGCAGTGTCATGGTGTCAGGCCTTAATATCTTTTACCATTTTCCAGGAAACAAAGATCTTCCAAACATGAAACTTTACTGGAAAACAAAGCCAGTAATATCTGTATGTCACTCCATCTCATTCCTAAATGGACTGTGGTTGGATAAAGCAGGAACTATTTTAATCATCAAATCAAACCAGGGATTTAGGGATGCATTTTCATTGTGTTTCACCTGAACAGAGTGATACATACCCAAGATTTTAACCATGAATTCTTCACATAGATTTGTGCATATTAATTATCAGGTATAGTCAAATATTAAAAGGTTGTCTTCTACATCTTATATTTCTGGATAATTTCCCCTGCAGAAGGCACTTCAAATGCCACGTTTTTCCTCATGCTCCCAGACCTTCCTCCTCTGCTCCAGCTAAAATTGCATCCTGTCAGAAATGCTGTCCCAGACATGTCACTGGCAGATCGAGCCCACTGTGACTCAAACAGAACTTTTCATTTTCTCTCCCTTTCCTCCCCCACTAAGCCAATCTCATCCCATTCATACCCATTCACTCTGCTGCTGCAGTGTCCTTTAGCCACACGAGCCTCCTCCTTCTAACTCTCCAGTGGCTCTATTTTTGTTGTATCAACACACACTCCTCATCTTTCCCTTCGCAGCCTATTCTGCCTCTGTCTACCTTTCGCTCAAGCAAAGGATGTTCTGCCTCTTGAGCCCCCCAGACACTACAAACTGCACTGTAAGATCACCCAGTGTGGCCTCTGCTTACCTCAGGCCCTTACATTTCACAAAGGTACTCATACATTAAGCCCAAAGTTTTCAATTAAACTAAAGCATTTTTATTCTCAGGAGAGTAACCTGTGTTTCACAAGCAGAAAACAAGAGTGATCACCGTGGCCTGAGGCTTTTTATGATGGCCTGAATGATTCAGGAGGTCAGTCAGGCTGTTGGCTGTAGAAGAAGGGGATAAAAAAAGACAAATGAATCTTCATGTCCTTGCTTCCCTGACTGGGAGGGAAATGTATTCCTGACCCCCACTCAACCCTGTGCAAGAGAGCGAGAGACATCCATCAGACCTGTAGAAAGAGGGGTTTCCTCATCACTTCAAAGCATCCATTTAAACTGTTCTGTGTTTTGAGCTATGAGACATCTTGGATATTTCTGAAGAAGAGAGGAGATAATATTGGAGCTAATA
Organism: Neopelma chrysocephalum; assembly: GCF_003984885.1. Classification (NCBI taxonomy): domain Eukaryota; kingdom Metazoa; phylum Chordata; class Aves; order Passeriformes; family Pipridae; genus Neopelma; species Neopelma chrysocephalum. The sequence goes on along the minus strand of NW_020897804.1, from coordinate 1,505,370 downwards.
AATTTTAAAATCTGTTTTAATGAAACTTGGTGTCTTTTGGATGTGTTTCAAGGCTGACTGACTAAGATGCAAGTCCTGACTGAATCTTTTTCTGCACTTGAGGTAGGAGAAAACTTCACAAGTTTGGGGGTTTTTTGCTGCATTTTCTGCAGTCTGAGAGTGCAGGAGCTGATTAAGCGGCTTTGTCTTCAGTGGGACCATTTGAAGGGTATCTTCTATGCATTTGGCTACTTCCATGAATTGTGTGCAACTTCCAAAAGTTCTCTAAACCTTTACCAAATTCAGTTGAAGTTGCCCAACTGGTTTTAAATCTGTTACATCGTGTACAGGTATGCACAGACAGGCAGAGATGACACGCAACAGTGGCTACGTGTTATCATGGAAGCACAGAGTGGTTTGGGCTGGAAGGGACCTCTAAAGATCATCTAGTCCAACCCCCCTGCAATGAACAAGGACGTCTTCAACTAAATCAGGTTGCTCAGAGCCCTGTCCAACCTGATCTTGGACGTTTCCAGGGATGGGACACCTGCCACCCTTCTGGGCCACCTGTGCCAGTGCTTCACCACGCTCATCATAAAAAATTTCTTCCTGATGTCTCTTCTAAATCTTTTTTTTCTCCCTCATCTCCAACACTGTTGGTTAAAGACAGGAGATTTGATTATAGGCATTATTTGAATACTGAACTGGGGTTGTTACAAGTCAGTTGAAGGCTGTGCACAAAGCCTTACTCCCAGAAAGGAGCTGAGCAGGAAGAGTTGTGATACAGGTACTGGGCTCAGAAAGCAGCATTGGTGCTCCAGTGCTCCAAACCTGGCACCCACAGGGTGAGACTCCTTGGCTTCTTCTTGAAGCTAATGAAGCACCTCGTGGCTTAGTTTAAGTCAAAGGCAAGCACAGTGCATTGCCACGCAAGCAGCAACACGCATTTACAGTCACAAAAAAAATGCCTGTGATTTCAGACTGCAATATATCAAAACAATGAGGACCACCAGAATCATAACAAAGATCAGCCATGAAACCTCTGTCTTCTTATGAAACTACCAAAGGACACTTCTTGGCTTTTCTTGTCTCCTGGCAAGGATTATATACTTATTCTGTGTTGGTGCACTGCCCAGCATAACAGGGACCTGGACCACCACAAGAGTTCCTAGATACTTTGGGTAGATAAATAATAATGGTAATCTGCAAGCAAGAAATTGCTTTAAGGGTTCAGGGCAGTGGAGTGTTTTCTGTGAACCAAAAAATGTAGCTTGTCCTCCCAAACAAATCAGTTAAAATACTCTGCATACAGATCTGCAGGTCCCAAATGCAGGGAGGCCACTGTAAACAGCTAAAAGAATTTCTCTCACCCCTCCCTGAGAGCTATCATCAAATATGTTTTTTAGAGGAAGAAGTGCAATCTTTGAGTGTATTTTTTCTGTTTCAGTTCTTTTTTAATGTTCCAAAGACAGTACTTATTTAAAATAAGCATCTCAAACTTTGTCGTTAAGATAGCTGTTCTAATTTTTTTACAAGTGGTGCATTTTTAAACTCATTATGCCTGTATGCTGAGGCCTTCTGTGAATAAAATTAAAGGCAAGCTTCGTGAGAGCAATGTATTTTTTTCCTGGTTACCAACCTTGTACAAATTAAAAGCACATTAACCACTTTGAAAATAAATCCGACTGCAGTTCAACCTCTTTGGAGTTTTAGTTTGAAGATAGCAGTGGCATTCCACTGGCTAAGCCACTTGAGTGAATTTCCTGATTTTGCTTGGTTGCTTAATTTCCTGTTGGGCTCACATTTTGCCTAATTCAAGACAAAAAGACCCCTATAAATGGGATAAATGATTGAAATTGCAGAGCTGGACATAGTAATTTGATTGCAGTTCAGCATATGCCTCTCTGAACAGAGGTAGAATTTCCGAGACAGGCATATAAGTAACTCTAAAAATGTCTTTAATTCATTTTTAATTCATTGCTTTAAAGTATTTTCTCCCCTTATTGAATTACCCATCTATGTATCCAAATATCTGTTATCAAAGGTCTTCTCCTTGTGTTCAGGGTTTAATGTGTGTCCATGACAAGTTTCCCCCTGTTATGACATCACTCCTGAGTCTCTAAAACAGCACAAAATGTAAAACAATAGGAAGTGCTATGGTCTGTTATTCATAAAAGCTCTCTAGCAGTAATTAGGACTACATTTAAAGCAGATCTCCTTCTCTGCCTCATTTTTGCAGGGGTAGGCTTAACATTCAACTTTTAAATACTCAGGATTGTGAATGGGACTAAATAATGCTTTAGTCAGAGCCTGTAAAGAATGGATATATAATATATAGAATTGCAGCCTCTAACCTGATTTTTCCACACATCTTTCCTTTATGTGTTGCCAATCACACTGTACAAAATTACTGGGCTATAAAAACTTAAAGTAAAACTGTTGGGTTTTTCCAATGTCCCTTCCTCAGTGGACACTGCCTGTGTGGGTTTACGTATCAGTTAGATCAGGGGGAGACTCTGTGAATTAAAAGATGCACTTTGCAGCTTTATCTGAACATCATCATCCTGGGCTCAGCCGGATCTTTTCTGGGAAGGCTTTCCAGGCAGCTCAGTCCTTCCACAGCATTAGCCATGGGAGCTAATGTCCAGGAGCTCCCAGAATGTCACCTGTATGGGGCTGGGAGCTTTAGGGATTTGAACTCTGTACAGACCAAGGCTAAAATAAAACCAGTACAACACCCTGTTACAAGGTCAGTTTCTGCAATATCTGTTGTTCAAGGATCTTTTCTGTCAAAAACTTGGTGGTGGAATGAGTACCAAATAATAAATATAGGTGAACTGAACCCCTATATTTGTTAAACTAAAATGTTAGCTTAGCTTTGGATGCTTGGGCCTGATGATTCTGAAAGGGCTTTTGTGAACCACATTTCCAGCAGCTTGGTTTGCTTCAAATGTGACAGACAGATCCTGCAGGAAATGAAAGTGCTGTGTCTTCTTTCCTGAAAAATATTATTATTATTATTAAGCATTACTCTTGTATGTGTCTTTTTTTATCAGATGGTCTGTTAGTGGCAGGGATCTTCTCACTAGGTTGTACATCTGGTTAATGGCCTAGAACTTCATCACTGTTAACAGATATTCCTAACACGAACTGAGATCAAAGATCAAGTTAATGGAAGAAAAAACAATAAAAGATGAGAGCAGTCCTCTGTTAGGAGGGTCTAGATTCTGTCCTTGCAGAGCTTTATCTGGTAAGTATTTTTCCATCTCTGATGACTATAAGCCAGATCCTGTGATCTTTATATTGACCAGCATTGTACTTAAAACTACATCAATTAGACTGCATTTGATCTGGGCACATTTTTAACCCACCATCTTTTAACTTCTTGAAAAATCCATTTGACCTACCAAAAGCTGTATAATACTACCTCTAAAAATATTGTGCCTGGGCATCCTCACACCCATGAACTGAGGGTTCTAGCTTTTCCATGGTTGTGGAATTGGTCTGAAGGTTGCATCGTCTTCTGGGTTCTTGCAAATAGAATAATGTAGGTCGAGACAAGGAAAGTAATTCTTCAGAAGACCCAAATATACAAGGATCCAACAGCCTCTTGAAACTTTACAAACTAGGTAGCTCTGAGAGTAGGCTTCAGGTTTCCATCTGTATAGCAGCAAATTTAACAGTATGTATGTAGCATAAACATGACCAAGATACCATCAATGATTTGGGTGGCTCTATTTTTATGCTATTTTATTTTTAAGCTAGGTAGGAGCAGCCATGGTTTAAACTAAACCCATCACTTCCACACAATTGAAGAGGTATTTACAGAAGATGCAGACACTTCTCATGCCAAATGTTGTGCATGTACAGAGAACCAACAATCACAGTTAATTTCTGAGCCTGTACTCTGTACCCAGGAAGCAGCAACGTGCCTCCTTATCACCACAAATGCATGGGGGAAGGGATTCTATAGAGGGGGTTATGCTTTTTTTTTCCCCAATGTTGGAAGTTGTGAAATGCCTCGGATTTCTTTTTGCCTGCATTTGTCCAGGCTGGCAGGAAGGTGCTCTGTCTAGCAAGGTCTGCAGGCTGGGACAGCAAAGGGCCTGGCAGCATCTGAGAGCTTTAACTGCAAGTCATGGCAGACAAAAGCAGCGCCTGTTGCATTCCACCTGTTATCTCTGGGAGTCAGCAGCGCTGCCTTCCCCCTCCAGCTGCCGGCAAGTCCTGGCAGCGCCGAGATAACATTTGGTTCAAGATCTGCTCGTGCCAGGTTATCGATAAAGTGAGGAAAACGAATACCTGGAGGGAGCAAGGCTGGATTTTCAGCTCGCTTAATTTATGGGCCAAGTCTAGCCTGGTGCGATGGAAGTCCAGCTGTCAGCGTTCATGTCACCCCAGCTTTTAGAGGATGTCATTTTGCTACGGCAGGACATGAAAGGGGGTTTGAAGAACACTTTGCAGTGATGGTGGCTGAATGCTGCATTTCTGGTTACAATTAACAGCACATTCTCACCAACTCTCACCGATTCTGCTTGTTCACAGGCCCGGGGCAACCGGAATATCTTTCTTTTGTCCCACACTCCTTCATCACCATGGCAACAAATGGGCAAATATCATAGGGTTTTTTTTTTTTTAATTTGCAAGTAGACTGGTGAGTTTTCAAGACCACACACACACGCAGAGTAGATGTAGTTCAAACTCGGGGATTAGCACGTTAAAACCAGTGGGTTTAAGCAGTGACTTGGGCTGTGGCCTGGCTCCAAGCCAGTGCCCACTGGAAAACATCCTCACCAAGTCACACAGCGCGGTGGTGACAGCACAAGTGTGTGGGCCATGTTCAAGGCCAGCCTGTGGTTGTTGTCACCAGCAATTACAGGGAGGTTGAGGTCCTCCCCAGGACCACCCTGAGCCCATCGTAAGTGTGTCACTGGTGGAAACAAAGGTCAGCTCTTGTGCAGGGGTTTAAAAGCTGAACTTGCTCTCCCAAAGGGACAGAGTAGCCCAGGGCCCACAGGGACACTGCAGTCACTAATCATTGTGGGCTGGGAATGAAAGTCACCATCTGCCTCAATAAGTGCTGGCCCCAAATGGGAGGGCAAAAGGACTAACACCAGTAGCTCATCATACACTGGGAATTGAGGGAGAGGATTCACCTCTGCCTTTATGCACGTTGAAACCCTTGTTTCACCAAGAACCCCACCAGGCAATGCTCTTCCATGCAGCAGTTAATTACAGGATTGGGGCTATAGGCAAACGTGGACTTCCCATTTCTGGTTTGGAGTCTGGGAAGTGGTCCTTGCCAGCTGCAGCTGCTGCAAGGTACTGTGTCTTTAGCTCATTAGGCTGATAGATCACCTGGCATGAGATCCCAGGGAGCTTGGAGGCTCTCATCTGCAGCCTCTGGATCCAGAAGGTAGCCAGAAGCTCTCTTTCCCTAACCTGCGGTTCCTTAAGCACCCTGCAACATCTGTATGACTTGGGTATTTCATGGGAAAGTTTTCTTTTTGTTGGTTACGTGTTGCTGCTTGCACATGTTTTTTTCCCCCTGTATCTAGACCATCTATTCTTTTCAAGTGACAGATACTAAAAGTAGTAAGCTGTAAAAACATGTACCACTGGAGTTACAAAGAAAATCTCTTGGGAGATGGTAAAACAAACCCAGTCCCAAACACCCTCCCCTTGCCCACGTTGCCAAACCACCTCCTTTTCTACCACCCTGCCAACAACTCAATTCTTCCACAATACCTACAGGGAGGGAGGTGGCAGCAGATTAAAAAGCCAGGTTCCTCCCTCGCCGAGGTTTCCCAGCACGTATTGCCGGCCTGGGGAATACGGGGGAAGGGCAGAGGAAAGGCTGGCTCTGCCCTTAGTAGGGCCAAGCAAGTTTTCAGGCTGTATAAAATATATTAAGTCCCAATCTCGCTGGAGCCGGTGTTGAAAGATTTCAGCAAGGCCAACACTTGACCTTTCTCAGACAATAGCCCCGGCCCTAATTGGCAACTGCTCATTGTGCGGTTTCAGCTGTGCTGAACAGGCGGGTTTCATGCTCGTTCCCCCGTGGGCTCAGGTCTGGGGCTGCGGGCGGGAAGCGGCGAAGGTTTGGTGATTCCTGATTGTTCTATAATGCCACCTGCTGACTCGAGGGCGACGGTAGCCAGTGTATCAAAAGTCCTTTCACGGAGCCCTGCTTTTAACTTTGGTGCTATTTATATTAATGGGATCATTCAATGCACTTCACTCATGTCCTGATTTAGAGTCCGAGGACAGCCCCGAGTTACAAATCCTGAGTGAGCACCGTAAGATATATTGGACGCTAACTATACTGGCTTATTGTGCTTCTGTTGGGTTGTGACTACAAAATATAATGAGGAGGTGATTGAAAAGGTCTTGAAACTCAAAATATTAACATGTCTGTTTATAACACACTATGCTTGTTCATGACTGATGCAAGCAGCAAACATCTGTGTACCAGCACTACAATGCATCTTCACTGAGTGACCAAGATGATAAAAGAGGGGAGACATAAGTGGCTACTTTACTTCCAAGGGAGGCTGGGATCTTACTCCTGCTACAAGCATCCATAGCAATTCATGCAAAGATACATAGAGTAATAAAGAGGCTCCCATCCAGAAGAGGCTCCCTATCACCTACTTTGCAAAGCCTGGGAAAGTGCAAACACAGATCTGGAGTGAATGCCACACCGCTAATTTAATCTTTTTACAAATTGAAAAATCACGGCCCTTTTATCTAACAAAATCTGCACTTCCTGAATTCATCCCATTATGCTGGTTGGTCCTTGTTCTTCATCACTTCCCTGTCTTGACCAAAATCCTGTTTTCACCTCCATCTCTGGCTGAACCCTTTTATTAAGGTATCACCTCCCTTGCAGGGCGTACATGCTCCCAGCACACCTCAGCTACTCCTGCTGCTCTGCCTGTGCTCTGCTGTCCACTCACATCCTTTCAGCTTCTCTTTCCCTTAGCTTTTGCTCCTGGCACCAATCTTATTTATCAGCTCCATAAACAACTGTTCATCCAGGTCTCTCTCTACCAGCACCTGCAGCAAATCTTTGTGTCTTGCTTACGAGCTCCAGGTTGGTGTTCAGGGTACATTTTTCAGAGGGCTCCTGCCATGGGCAGCTTGATGCTCTCCAGCGCAGCAGAGTCAGGCACTGCAATGCCTTTGCACCACTCTGCTCCTTCTGGCACCTTAATGAGGTCTAATTTTTTGTGCTGGCCTCCCACACACTTAATAAAAGACGCACATTCAAGCAGGCTTTGTGCCCAGAACGCAATTAAGCATCCAACTGTCCGATCTGTGTGGCCAAATCCTCGGCGTTCCCGGGTGTTCTCAGGTGCAGGTTCACACTGGTTCATCAGGTTTCCATAGGGGGGAGGAAATGTAATTTAGCTCTTTCAGTCTTAGTCATTGAAAATAAAAGGGGAGTAAGTGAAGCTTGTCTTTGGCTATAGGAATGGCAAACAAACGAGGCATGATTCTTTATCTTAAAAGTGAAATTTGCAAGTGAACAAGGCATTATAATTGATGCAGATTTAAAGATATGAGGTGAGGCTATTCCGTGTTTCAGTTTGAATGACAAACCTTATCTCACTTTTCCCATCCCCTCCCTTTTTCTTCCCTTGCACAGCAAAATTCTCAGCAATAATTTCTTCAGGCCCAGTCCTCAGAACTGCTGTTCCCTACAACTCCAGCAGTTTTTTTGAGCAGCTGGAGATATTTAGCAACCCTGAAACCCCCCCCATTGAACCTCTCTTTCATCACAAGCTGACACCAGAAATGTCACAGTACCTGTGATGAGCGGTTTCACTATGTGCTCTGGGTCAGTCTGTGCCACTAACAAAAATATTATGTGTGATAAAAACAAGCCAAAGCCACAGCACAGAAAATAACTTGTGCATCAGCCCACATGAACATGTGGAGTGACACAGTCTGCTTGACTGATATAAAGACATATATATACATATATATCCTGGAGATAGATCAGATGTGTTTAATTCCAGAGCTGAATCAAACTCAAGCTCTGGATTATTAACTGTGCACTCTGCTAAATGGGAAATGCCTTTCATCATAGAGCTGTGGCCTCTGCCCATCGGCACCTTCTCAGGAAATGCCTGGCATGGCAGTATGGACAGTGCAGAGCCAGCTCTGGCTCCACCCATGGTCCTCCAGCACTATCTCAGCAAACTTTGCATCCTCAGGGATGTCTGGCTCCTCCTCATGCTGCATGCCAGGGCTCACCAAAAATACACACCTGCAGTTTCATGCTATGAAAAACCATCTTGATGGGATACAGCACAGCCCTGGCATTGATTTGGGCACTTTGAACCTCAGACTATGATGTCTTAGGGCCCAGAGGAAACCACAGCACCATAGACCTACTTATGTAGCCAGGCTGTGCCAGAAAACAACATCTGCTCCATTCTATTTAGCAACATAGATGTCACCAAGGAAAGGAACATTTTCACCTCCTAGGACTTACCAGGGGGCATAATTGCCCCTTAATAAGGTCTTATCCTGTAAATTTCTGTTACAAGTTCAACCCTGGCTCAGAAACACTGAAAAACACAGTGGAAGATTTGATCTCTTCCGTTTCTTAAGGCAGTGAGAACATGGGGGTTAGAAGGCAACAAGAAATGACTGATGCCAGAAAAACAGTCCAGGATGAATGGAAAAGTAAAGAAAAATTATTTTATAATGGTGGTACTAAATGACAGAGAGCCATTAGCATACAAATGTGTTGTGTAATTACTCTGTGAGGGAGGTTTTTCATCCGTCTAGAGATGGATCCATCTAGAGATGAATTGTAACATTTCTCTCTCTCACAGCAGCTTCCTTTGCAGGTAGTTGGGCATTGCATTGATTTTATCCCTCAGGTGTAACTAGGTAAGGACAGATAAAGTGTGCAAAGGAGTAAAAGCTGCAAAAACACTCAGACTTCCATCAAAGCCAGAGACCATGGGAGCCTTAGGTCCTTCCATTTTGATTTGCATTTTCCAGCTCTTCCACAGGAAAATGAGATATCATCTGACTGACAGAAATGCTTTCCACTGGAATATTTGACTACAGAGAGAGGTGGATGAACCTTTGATGGATCAGCTCAGGTTTGAAAGAGGTGCACAAAGAGGGAAATAACACATTGGAGAACAAGTGTAAGCTAAGCACACCTTGGAATTCTGAGCTCCAGGATTGGGTTTTTTTTTTTTTGTTTAAACTAGAAATTGTTGAAATTGCTGCAGAATTGTTAAAATTGGTCTGGAAATGTTCTGTTGCATATAATAAAAGGACTACCTCAGTAATTGAGTGGGTCAGCCTTACTAGGTTACATACTTTAAGAGCAAGAAGAACCTTGTTGGGATAACAAGATTTAAAACAGGGTATCTAAGAAATGTGTTTATTTTTGGTCAGTGCAATCAGTGAAGAACAGTTCCTGTTGCACAAAAGCAGGAGGAGGTGGGAGTGAGAGGCAGTCAGACAATGAGGAAAGCATGTTTCCCATTTTTTAAAAAGCTAGCAGCCTCTGCAAGGATGCCCAGGAGTTGCACCCAGCACCACACTGCTTCTCCAGCTTGCACTTTTCCAAATGACTCTCACTTTCCTCTTTGCTCTGCTGTCCACTGCTGTTGGAAGCCCATTCTGTCTCATTTTTCTACCCTCTTAAATATTCCTGCTGCCCTGCCCTTTCATTTTACCCAGAAATATCATCAACAGGTCTTTTCTTCACTCCTCTACATCCTTAATGCTGTCAAATAAACCAAATAAACCAACTGCAGCATCCTCACTGTCGGAAGCTATGAAACACCAGGCTTGGGAGTCTGAAGTGTTACAGGGCAATCACACCACAGAAACAAAAAAATAATCAACAGATTGTGAAGATTTAAGTAATTCCTAAGTAAAAACTTAAATTTTTAAACTCTTTTAAACACTTTTGTACAGCTGTTTAGTATTAATTGTTAATCTGAGTGATACATAATACAACAGTAAATTTGCTTTAGCGGGCAGATCTCTTCTGAGTGAATCAGGAGGTTGTAGGTTTAATGAAGAGTCAGTTTTTAATTATATTTTCTATTTTATTTGCTATATATTAATTATGTTTTCAGTGCTTGAAATGAGAGTGAAAGAGAACATGAGAAAAACTTGTTCTGGGTATTTACTCTGAAGAACCAAGTCTGAAAATACACTTTGAAATTACAGTTGCAGAAATTCTGCCCAGTCTTTTTCCTGCTAAGATTATTGATGCAAATTGAAGCAATACTGACATTTTCATTCCAGTTTGGAAATAAAGGGTGGACAACGACTCCTATTGGAGACCAAAATTAGCCACCTGCTATTTGCAGGGAACACTGGATGGGATAGTTTTCAGAGAAAAGGAAAAGCACCAGCACAGGACAGCCTGCTGGCTTGTCTGGTTTAGAGAAATCTCAAGCCTTTGCATGTTGTAATCTTCCCAACCCAACTCCAGATGTTAAGGCTGGAGGGCTGGAGGGAGGAAAGGAAGACATGGAGAATAAAATGCACCAGATATCCAAGATTAGAAGTTATGAAGTCTCAGGCATTCATAAAAGATGGGAGCTTGGCAGCTCTTCCACATATGGGATGGAGATCTGAAAGTGGAAAACAGCTGCTGTTGTCCTGTGCTGCCTCCCAGGCCATGGAAGTCATGCCACTGGCCCACCACAGCTAGAGATGGTGAAAGACCCTCAACAAAGAACCCCAGATGATGGAGTTAGAGGTGACAGAGGACAATGTCATCATCTCATCCATGACTATCAACCCTGACCACAAGACTACAGCTGACCTGTGATAATGTTAGACCAACATCCTTCACCTGGGGCTGACGTTAACCACCACTGATATGTAAAACCCGTGTGTGACTGTCACATGCACTTTCTCTGTACAACAAGAGTTCCCTGAATCCCTCCATATGACTGATTAGATTTTATGTTTTCTCAAACATCTCCACAGTGAACGTGAGCCTTTGTCCAGCTGCAGTCCCATATCCCAGCTCATTTCACAGGCAGCTCCAGCTGCTACTGTCTGCTACCCTGGCATGCTGAAATCTTGCACAACACACTGCCCTTTGATGTGGCATTGGCACAAGGAGGATGTTCCCTTCCAGCAATGCACAGTGAAACGCTGAGTCCAGGCAGGGTCAGGACGGATTCCATGGCTCCTGTGCTGCTGCTGCCTTCTCTTCACTTTTCCCTTCCTGTAGCAATTATTGCTCATCAGCACAGACTAACAATTGCACAAGCAAACCCATGGAACAAATGAATTCAAGGCTGAGGGCCAGCCTTAGTCAGTGGAGCTGTGCCACTGACTTTACATGGGATTGGGATTTAGCCCTGCAGCCTTTCCCTGTGTTTCCTCTTTACACCCATTCATGTGCTGCACATGTGTAGCTCTCTGGCAGCTCCCCCAGCTTTTGGGATGAGGCACTCACAGGTACAAGCTGCAAAAGTTGCACCCATAACCTTCTGGCGTTCTTCTCCACCCACTCCCTGGCCCTGGCTTTCTGCTGAGAGTTATTCCAGCCATTTTATGATTCCTTTTAAAAGGTAGGAGAATAAAGACAAAAATAGATCTCAATCCATTCATATGGGTTTCTGTTGGGCTGTGAATAATTTAGAGGTCCTCTCACCTCACCTCTTGTTTATCTCGTAGCCTCAGGCCTCATCTACATGAAAGAGTTGCACCCATTCAACTGGATGTTAATTTAAACCAATTCATTAAACTAATACAAACCCCGGAGCGAGCAGAGGGATGGATGCTCCTGCACCATATTAAAACCAGGCTTCTACCGGTTTGCTTTAATCTGGTGAGAAACTAAAACAAAGTAAGGAGTGCCCGTGGACAGGTTTGCTCTGGTTTTACTGAACGCATGGAACAGAGTGATGCAAATCACGGCAGGGAGCTCTCCCTCGGCAGAGCTCTGCTGCTCCCTCCCTGCAGAGACCGAGTCACCACTTGAAACCAACACCTTCCTCTCCGACCCGGTGCCTCCGGTGCAAGACTTCCCTTTCCTGCAAAAGAGAAGCAATCTAACTCCACCCTAACGCTTTAGAGGGGATTCTTCGGATAAACCCCTTCAGCAGACAGGCTCCAGCAGATCCAGACGCACAGCTGGAAGTGCTGCTGCTCCGCAGCTGCCAGGGAGCAGGCGGGGTGGGAGGGACACACATCCCGGGCTGCTCAGGTCACTGCCAAGGACGGGGAGGGGACAGAGGCAGCAGGTTTTGCAGGTTGGCTGGAAAGCCAGCGTACAGCCCTTGCTGGATGTGTCGTGACCTTCCACACCACAGGAAGGGAAAAGGAGTAGAAGCTTCTTGTCCCTCCTCCAGCAAAATTCACCGGAGTGGATTGGTCTGTGCCATCGATCCTGGCCCCGAGCTCAGACTTTCGGCAGAGATCTGGAACCACCAAAAAACATGGCCATGAGCCTTCACCACACAACCAGGGCTGTAAATCCCTCTCTTGCCTTGGGCTGTGTTCTGGAGGTCTCACCCCTCATACCAACCCAGAGGCTCTGCTGCAAGTCTTTGTTTCATGTGTCTTTTATTTTCAGTGTCCCTGCAGGTAGTAATAAAGCCATAACAGTGTTTTCATACCACAGTAACAGGGACTATATAAGAAGCCAGGCACAGTGAAGGTCACCTGAAAAAACTGCCACGTCAGTGGGAGCCAAAAAAAAAAGGAAAGAAGTGCAAGGAACACCACCCCAAATTCACACATAAAGTCTCTATTCAATGAAAACAAACCAAAAAGGAGAGAGGGGAGGAATGGGACCAAAGCACTTTTGCTTCACAGCTCTGCCCTCTTTTCAGGGAATGGAAAGGACTACATCACCTGTTGTCAATATTGAATGAGGATTATGGAGAGCATGAAGCCAGCCTCCTCTCACATGTGCCTAGTAGGAGGATGAGAGGTGATAGATCCAAGCTGCATCAATGAAATTCCAATGGATATTAAGCAAAATTACTTCATGATGAGAGTGGTTAAACAGGGGGCCAGAGAGATGGTGGCATCTCCATCCACAGAGAGAATCAAAACTAAACCAGAAAAATCCCTGAGCAACTGATCTAATATTAAAGCTAGCTGTCTTCTGAGGGGGGTGGAGTTTTGATCTGATGGTTTTAAGTCCCTGTTAACTTAAATCATTCTGTTTTATTCAAGTAAAATAAGGCAGGAATTTCTTCTCCGAAGCCAGCTTCCCATTTAGGCTCGGGAAGTTACTAAGATGTTTGTTGGTGGTGATAATATCAGTTGGCTTTCCCCTGTGTTGGTAAACACTGGGAGCTGGGATGTAGGTGGCTGCTGGATGGTTCTGGCACCCCAAAGCCACACCAGTAGCCCTACACCATGGTACCTACACCTCTAGCAGTAGCCACAGCTCCTAAATTTTCACCATTGAGAGAGCTCAAGGCAGGAAGAGAAACAGAGTCACTGTTAATATGGGCAAAACCCCTTAGGCTGTGTGGGGGCAGCATAAATATAACAAGATTCCCATTATTTAAGAGGAAGAAGAGTAAGACAGAGGAATGGTTTTGCAAAAGGTATATGGATTTTACCAATACTTGACTATTTTTTGATTTGTTTTCATTTTTATATATATATAAAAAAGTAGGAAAAACATTGTGTTGTTTACATGAATTTTGCATCATATTGGAGGAATCCTGGTGTTTTCCTGCAAGATCTGTTTCTATATCACTATGGTTCCTTTCATCCAAGGAATTTCCAGAGGGAGGGCATGCCAAGGGCCACAAAACACAAAATCATGATGTCTAACTCAGGAAGCCTTTAAGCCAGGGATAGCTGGGAGCTGGGATAGTGTACCAGAGAAATCTCAGCAGGTACTGCTGTCCTTGTCTTCTGTTCTAGCACCCAGCAGACGGGACACTGGCTACATGATGTCTTCATATTCTTAACCAGCTCCTTGCACCTCTTGTCCAAGTGATGGTGGTGTTCCCTCGTTTACACTGATCTGCTCTCCCTAGGGATAGATTCCTGGGCTTTGTCCACGCTGCAGCACCTTCCCCTCACACAGACTGAGGGTACAGCCTTTCCTTTCTCCCCACCCCTCCCTCACACTGACCCTTCCCTGCGTTCATTCAGATCCCTTCAAGATGCAAACTCCTCTTCTATTCCCAGTGTACTTTTCTGCCTGCTTAGCCAGTTGATTCCACGTGTGCCAGGGCTGGCCCAAGGGAGAGGAAGGGAAAGCACAGCTGGAAGCAGAAGGAAGAAGAGCAATGTTTTCCCTCACCATGACCTGCTGTTCAGTTTGCTTTTGCCATAACAGAACTTCTGCCCTTGGGCACAGCTCCACCCGACCTGAAGACCTTTGGTGCATCTCCAGTGCTTTCCCTCAGCCTCTTGCTCCTCCTTTTTTGCACAGGCTCTGGCTCTTTTTGTGACCTTCACTGAGCTAAATCAACTGGCTGATGCACCAGTTATTTGGCTTACAAAGGGGTCTGACAACTATAAGAGATGGTACAAAATAAGTAGCAGGACTAATGTGGCTGTCTGGTGGTCTCTTCCAGCTTTAAATGATATTGGGCATTACCTAGACCTTGTTTCAGCTGTTGAATTTAACTCACCTCTTCCACAAAACAGATGTGGCTATAAATTATAGCCAGATTAGAAGGATCAGTGGAGACCATAACAATGCAAGAGCAACTATCAGATTTGGAACTCTGTTGGGTTATGACTTATGTAAACAGTTTTCAGGTGGCTCTGGCCTTCAGCACAATGGAGTCCTCAGTGGCTGTGCAGTGTGGACAGCAGAGGAGTCTGCTCTGCTGCACTTCTTTGACAATACAAGATGACTGTGAAGGATGAGGAGCAAGTGCCCAGAGATCTCACAGAGCTTCCCAAAAGTCCACTGATAATTGCTGTGAGGTGCCTCACAGACATCCTCACCTTGCCCCTAGATGTTCACGGGAGATGCTAAAGTCAATCAAATTATGACTGTAGATGCAAGAATTCAAATCCTACCACTCGGGTGGGTGCTGGTGAAGCCCTGTGTTCAGAAACAATATTCAGTAAGGCCAGCAGAAAAGCAGCCCAGCACAATTAACACATCTAGAATGAGGAATCAGACAGAGGCAGAAAACCTGGTGTAACACAACTTGAGTCACTTCTGTCACAGGTGGTGTTTGTGGCCTTCCCAAACACCTAATCTGGGAGCCGTCTGAAGTCAGTGGGAGGTTTCCATTTACTGCAGCAGATCTCATATCAGACAAGTTATCTGTAAAGCACTGAGATACAAGTATCTTTCAGTCCTTGAAGTCTACAGAATTTGCCACCTGGTCAAATTTGTACAGATGCTGAAGTTAATTTCTAGTATGAGGTCTAGGCATAGTTGAGGGGAGAGGGTGCTTAGAGAAGGAATATTTGTGAAATAATTTTTAAAAAGTATAAAAGCGATCCTCCTTTTTCTAGGGAAACTTCATGGTTTTTCATACTCCACCAGTCTGAAGACCAGTTTTTATTTTCTGATAAAGTGCTGCAGAAAGTTGAGCAGAGGCTTTAAGAAATTATACTGAAACAGGTAGTGTAGTTGTCACTGGGCTTGTCTTTTGTTTGGTTAAAGAGATTAGAACTTGGGCAGTGGTAAGCTTTGCATGGCAAAGAGACACTTTTCTTCAGATTTCTGCACACAAGAGACCTCTCTGTATTTCATGTCTGCTCCATAAAATATACCCACCCTGACACAAGAGATCGAATCCTTGGACACAGAAGACAAAATTTATTTCATTTGTATTTAAGATATGGTGCCGCTATTGCATCCTCACAGCTGTAAAATAAAGAAAATAAGTGAAAATTTTCTTCCAGTCACATGCTGACAGAAGAAACCAGAACCTGTATCTCATCTTGTTTGGACAGCATGGGAAAGACGAGATGGGGCAGCCAGAGCAGCTGCAAATAACTATGTCTGTTTCAAATTCAGAACAAATCATCTTCTTGCTGTAATTCCTGACAAATAATTTTCTTGTCCAAAAATTTTTAGGTTGATCCCACAGGACTGCTGGGATAATCATCCTGACACTGCAGATAACAGGATTGTGATCATAAATCTTAAGATTCAAGCACATTCACCATGGTTGAGTGACCACCAGAATTTTGAGAGAATGAGAATATTTTTCCCCTGAAAAGATGACGGCACGAAGGGCACATATGCAGAAAGTGAAGCCTCAGCATTACAGAACAATGCATCATTTTTATTTTCAATTTGCCATGCACTCCTTATCATTTCACCCACATTCTGCCCACTAATCAAGGGAAGAGGCTTGGCTGGTGCAACTGGTTCTGGATAGATCTATTTGTGGCTGTTGCCATTGGAGCAAAACTGCCTTTTATATAGAAGAATCTGTCACAGAACATAAGTCACTTATTCTGTGGACAATTATTTTTATCTACAGAGTGAAAGAACCTTTACTCCAGACTGGTTTTGTGTGGGGCTATTCCAGTCATGCACATGTGAGTGATGAAGGGAAACACAGTTCTTCTCATTATTTGGCCCTGATTGGTACAATTCTGCCTTTTCCCCGTGGAAGAAGAGAAATCAGTTATTTAAGCAATAGTAATATTACAGAGCTATGAAGCTATTTTTTTGCCTTTTGAATCTAGTTTGTCTTCTGCAAGCTAAATGAGAAAAAACGCAAAATAGCACCGAGTTGTTTATCAATATAAAACACTCAGCTGATGAGATGCCCTAATCCACAGCCAAACCCTGATAAAGGCCCAGCTGACTCGTATTTAAGCCACCACCTTACTCCACGGGTTTTAAATGCGAATGCACCCAAATCCTTAACAATACCTACAATTTGAGCCAATTCCACAGTTAACCACAGCCCTGCATTTCCGTGGTGATTAAAAAAAAATGCTCACCTTCCAAAATGTGAGGGATTTGACATTAATAAAGGCGTGCTGCTCCCTGCTAGGCAATATAGGAACAGAGCAGACATGCCACATTATATCACTTGCAAACCAGCAGCATCACAGGGCAAGTGCATTAACTGAGATGTTGCTGTGCAAAGGGGAAGGGGCTGCACGTCTGGATTTACTTTCTTCCCCAAGGACCTCTCCAGCAACCAGTATCTTCTTCTTAAATTGCTGCCCCATGTCGCACATAATTCTCTTTTACTAGAAATGCCTGATAAGTCTTTTAATTTCTTGTAATTTGCAAAGTGCTCTCCCCTCCTGTGCTCTGCACTCCCACATCGCTGTTCTCCTCAGGCCACACAGGACATCCTCTTTAAAAGAATACAAACAGAGCTAAAAACCAGGAGAGGTGAAAGCAAATGACTGCCCAAAACAAGGCTATAAGCTGTGTTGCAGTCTCAGCCAACGGGGTCTAACAAGTCCCTTTGCTTCCATTTCCCCTGGACTGCAGGCAACCTGGTAAAGCAAACAGACCTCTACAAACAAAGCACCTTTGCTGCACAGGATGCCCAAGCTTTTCTGGGAAAAGTTGGTTAAGCCAACGAGTTAACAGCTTTATTCCAATTGCAACAACAGTGATCTGGAAAACAGCGAAAGCCTCTTACCTTCCCTCTTTGCAATTGCAAAGCTCACGCAACAGGACCCTCATACCCTTGCTGGATGGTTTATATATTCCATGTGTGTGGGAGTGAGTGCTCAGGGATTTGGGAAGGGAGGGGGAAAGGGGGAAGAGTCCAAATAAAACATTTAAATGTAATTCCTTTGATGGCACAGCTGTGAGAGGGCAACTGAGATGATTTTACTGTGATATTTCAGAAGCTGCATAGTTTTCCTGTCTTTCATTGAACAGAAATAACGTTTCCATGGGCAGCCTCTCCTCAAGTCATCTCTCCTGCCCGCAGAGCAGACCTCTGTTCTAAATTCCCACACAACACCAACCAATACTTAGTTTTCTTAATTCCCACACAATACCAACCAATGTTATGTTTTGCCCTCTTCTTGTGACTCCGTCTCCCACCTTCTCTCCCAAACATGGCATACAAGAGGCATTTCAGTGTAAATGAAACAGTATAAATGAAACAGTACAAATGAGCCCTTTTTCTTTGCAAGAAAACCCCAAATGAGAATGTAAGTTGTCAACTGGCCTCCTGGTTCATTCTCAATTCCCTTCTGTGCTTGTACACTCCTTTACATGGTGCCATGTGTGCACCACTGAATCCTGGTCTCCACGGCACCAAGAGCACAGAGCAGGTACCCCAGCTGAGGGTGATCCAGCAGCACCAGGAGTTGTGGCAGTGCAGCTGGATAATGCAGTCGTGCTGCTTCTGATCCACACAGCTACTCCAAGGGCAGGTCACTGCCCACTTCAACATGTCTACAGCACAGAGCAGGTGTGTCCCCACCTGCTCTATCAAACAGGATAAAACACCTGCCCTGTCAGACAGGAGTGATGGTGCTAAGAGACTTTAGAGGGGATGTTTTCAGAACAAAACCCACTGCAAGGCTGTGCTCCGCCTGTGCCCCAGAGTTCCCTTCCTTGAACCTGCAGCCCCCAGAGCTCACAAACCATCCAACCCTTTCCCTCTAATCCTGGTTAAATCAGGGGCCAAGGTGACAAAGTGCTGCTGGTGTCACTGGACTGCACATAAAGGACTATGGGCAAGGCAAGGAGTCAGTCAGTACCTGCAGTGCTATATTGTTTTATTGCAGCAATGGGAGGAGGCACAGGAGGGTTTGCAGTTCTCAGTTTTACCCTCCACATTTAATAACACACATGAATTCAGTCCCTCTTCCAGAATAAATACAACAGTTGAGCCTTTCCCTGGAGGGCTAAACCATTCAGAAAAGGCAAAGAAAGGACTAGAGGGTGCAGAAGTATCTCCTCAACTGCACACCTCTGACAATCAGTGGCGTGACAGGCCTGACGTGATTACAGAGCACAGTTTAGACACCCTCCCTCCCAAACCATTCATCCTCATCCTCCCAGCCCAGCACCTGGCTCCCTGGCTAAGCCCCCCCCCCCCTCTGTTATTTGCATCGTTACTGTCACGTCTGTGAAGACAAGAAACTTGTGTCACACTCTGGGCTGCATCTCGGAGCATCCAGAAAGGGGGAGGGACAGGGTTACCTAGGAGCTCCGGGATTTTCTCCGATAGACTTGGTTCATTTTCTCTGAAGCTTCTGTGTTTTATTTTTTTCCCCTTTCGCCCCACTTCTCTCAATGGTCTGGTGCCCTCAGAGAGTCCAGGAGCAGACACCAGCTGGCCCTAGCAAAGGCCACATCCCCCACTGCCTGTGTTGTTCTCCCCAGCTCGCCTATATGGATCCCTTAATTGCATGCATGTCTTTCAGGCTATTCTCCATGCATGAGCTGTCAGCAAAACCTTGCTGGAAACACTGGAATTTCACATTTTTCATGGAGATTTTCCATATCAAATGGGCAGTTTCACATTTTCCATGAAATTCCTAATGACTACAAAAAACCCCCACATACAGCCCCAGTGTTTGGAAGGGACTTGCTCAGCTTGCCTTCGGGCACCATTTGCCTGTTAAATGCATGTGTGTGAATTTACTTAGCATATCATTTCAGGGATGGGATTGGAATATTTTTTTTTTTTTGTTGGGGATGACAGGAGAGAAGCATGCATTCATCCATTCATTCATAAACTCAACTTGTGGCACGGCACGCCGGGGAAGGGATCTCTCGCATCATTTTTAAAACAGAGAGAGTGCAAAGCCCTGTCAACTGACAATATCCATCCAAGCTGTCATTGCCAATCACTTGAATGGACTGCAGCAGAGAGTATTTTCCACAATGAGATACCAATGGGGGTGACCATTAGGTCAGGAATCTTATTTTCTCAGCTCACCAACCCCTGCAAATAAATTCTCACCAAAAGGAGAGAAAAGCCTCATTGATTTGACAAGCGATCAGACACTGCAGTTGTCATTTTCCCAGCAGTTGCTAGCATATTTTTTTGCCTGGTGTGCAAGATATGAATTTTCTGACTTAACCTATCAAGCTCTTAAAGGGATCATCCTTTTTTCATCTGCATCCTCACGAAAAGCACAACTCACAGCGGCAAGACTGAAAGCAAAATACTGTTCTCAGCTTTAATATGTTATTAGTTGATTTACAATTAAGTTCACGCAGGGGCTCTACTTTGTTGTTAATAGTTGACCTTCAAGAATGGTTTCCTCCCCCTCCCCCATCAATACCCATTTTAATTTGTGAAACACTTTGGGTGGGTTTTTTTCCCCACAAATGCATCACAGCCAAACCAAGAGAGGCTATAAAGGCAAGAAAAACAATGTCTGTCAATGAAAGAAGTCACAATTATCAGATCTGTGTCCTTAGGCACATGAATTTTCATAACTTTTTAAAATACTGCACTAATGTAAAAAAAACCCCAAAATAACTTAATCTTGAATTCCAGCAAAGGGTCTAAATTCTACCTGTGGCTCTAGTCAAACAAATTGGTGCTGGCAGATAAAGTATATCTTACTCCATGCTACCCAAATCCACTTGATCTCTTAGAATTATAGCTTGAAAATTCATGTTAGATTTGCTGAGGAGTTTTTTTGAGGAATACCTTAACATCATCCAGAATTACTTTATTTACTGGTGTAAAAACACAGACTTGGTGACATTTTTACAGGAAGGTTCTTTGGGAATATTTTCTGACCACAAGAACCTGATCCCCAGCTAAGCACAAGTAAGAGCCTGCAGGGAGGTTAAGTCCCAGGTTTAGCTGCCTTCTCCACAACAGGCACAGCAAGGATCTGCATCCAAGTTCCTCAGAGTGACAGCTTTCCTTTTTTTTCATTAAAAACCAGAGCTTTGGTGTACAGAAATTTTTTACACCATGAGAAGCTTATCCCTGCCCAGTTCTAGACACTTTCTGAAGAGCTCACCACCTGTTTGAATACAACTGCTTCAACCAGCCCAGACTGTGATTTGCAAAACCTGCAGTTCCATCCATCCAGCCTTTTAGTTCCCAACAATAAAATAAAACTGCATTGTGTCTCACTCTATGGAGTTATTATTATTCTGAGAAATAATGGGATCCACTCATACTGGAAGCACTTCTGTCAACATTTCAGAAGATTTTTTAAAATATTATATATCTACATAAATATTTTCATCCCAATAATTGATGTAGCTATATTTACTACTGGGAGGAGAACATGACAAGTCAGAATGTTTCTTTATAAGTATTCTAAAGAATGGTCAGAATTCCATTAAAAATAGATCAAGAATTGGGTGAAGCCTCACCTCTGTGCTTTACACTACGTGCCATACTTGGTCTAGCACCAAGATTGTTCCTGGCAATTTAGTTTCTCCAGTGAGAATAAAGGGAAGTTTTATGATCAAATGTCAGAAAAATAGTAAATGGTTATTTTGTAAATTTACAGGTTTCTAGACTTAGTATCAAATGCTTCTAAGCATCGCCAGACTATTCTTTGTTAGTCAGTGCTACATATTTCTTATCTTTGGAGCACATTGTTACAGAAATTCTAGCTGCATATCGAGGCATTGAGTCTGCTTCCAGATAAGCCTGGCTGGCTCAACTTTTCTTCTTTTTTCATTCAAGATAAGTGCTCTAGTGCAGGGCACCAACAAAATGTAATTTTATTCTTTATATATCTATTAATTTGCCATGTCCTTGCGTACAACATTCTATGAGCAGCCTCTAGATGAGACTGGCTCTCTCTTTATTCCTTTTTCTGACTTTCTTTCCCCTGTGCATCACACATGGTAACCTCACCAACATACTCCTTTCACTTGCTGTTAATTCCCTGCTTTGATTTTCACTTCCAACACTCCAACTACAATGTGTAATTTTAATTCAGACAGCAATGCTACTAGAGCAGTGAGGGTTTAGTAGGTCTAGGATACAAACACATTTTAACGCATGTCAAATAATATGGAGTCAATGTTCGGGAATATCGTGAAACTAGTTAGCTGTGGACAAAATCCTGAAATTAATTCTCCCTTGGAAATCTCAAATCCTCAGGAAAAAAAAATAGTTTTCTCTCAAGCAATTTAAAAACACATTTTCAGATACTTCCACTTTAGAGCACTAAGGATTTTAAATACAGGCAGGCCCATGCTCTCCTGTCAGGAGGACTTTTTCCTCCCCTGAAGTCCATTTTTCCTCTCTCTGCTGTTAAGTTACTATTATCTTCCATTCCTTGTAATAATGGGCTTAAGATCAAGTGAAACTGGAAATGGAAAGAACAGTGAAAGATGACAGACTTGAAGGGGCTTTATTGGGACTATGGCTTGCTCCTGAGGTCAGAATCAGTAAGTATAATTAGATTCCTGGCATTTACAACAAATGTAAAGCAACTCAGAGCTCCCTTTTGTGTGCCTGTAATTAAACATGCACTTTTACTGCCCTCTGCAGTGCTCCAAAGTATCTTTGATTCCAGCACATGAAAGTGGAATGAAAGAGCAGGCACAAATCTTCATCTCTATATTGCACTCATATTTCTGAAAACAAAGTATTTCTCAGCAGAAATGGAACAGCCCCTTTCTAAAGAAACACAAAAGGGAACTTTGTTTTTGTTAATAATTAGAGCCATCT
Organism: Neopelma chrysocephalum; assembly: GCF_003984885.1. Taxonomy (NCBI): domain Eukaryota; kingdom Metazoa; phylum Chordata; class Aves; order Passeriformes; family Pipridae; genus Neopelma; species Neopelma chrysocephalum. The sequence continues at coordinate 1,482,835 of NW_020897804.1, read as the reverse complement.
CTGTACCTCCCAGGAACTTTCTCAATAGAAACTTGGATAAGACAGAAAGGCCCCAACAGAGACGGCTGGGCCCCAACTTTAACCCACAAATATAAGCTCCAACTTTTCCGCTCAAAATGAAATTATTTCTTGAGCGTTTGAATCAGAACCTTTTGGATAAATTAGTTTTCTCTTGTGCTTAAGCACAATCCAAGAGGTAAGAGACGAGCTCAAAGAATGAATAGGACTGGTAATCCAAAAATACAGTGGGGGCCAGAAGTGGCAGATGTTACATCTTGGTTCCTTGTATGTTTTGTATTACCCAGATGCCACAAAATTAAATGCAACACAAGTAGAATAAGTTCTGCTCAGCAATACCACTTTCTCTCCTAAATAAAGTATATATACCACATCCTAACTACACTGTTTTCATTGAAAATAAAATGGATTTTTAACACTTTCAAAAGTAACTTCAATCTCTTAACTATCTGTATAATATTTTGGCAAAATTTTTCCTAATTGTCAGGAAGCACTCAATCTTAATTTTGAACAGCTAGTAAACAATCTTCCCACATTTTGAGAAACCATATAGAAGAAAGCAACACAGACGAGTAAGAATGTTCAGTAAGGTCAAAGTTCTTTCAAAGGGGCTCTTGTACCAGCCCACTTTTGAAAAACAAGTGCCTCATCTCCCAGTTTTCCTCATAGTCCATACTCAGGCACCTGCAGTTACTCTACATGTCCTTTGCCTCCACACCAGGGCTTTTATTTACATTAGAAACACAACAAAGCAGATAATCCTGAAAATTATTTTGTGCCTATTATTATGTGCCTGAACAAAAGGTTGTTTGAATGGTATTTTGGACTTAAAAACAGATTCATGGAACAAAGATGGTTTTAGCTTGTTTTTCTTAGAGGCTTAAGCGGTTGTACTGGCAAATCTTTCCCAAAATCTGTCCTGCCCCCTCTAATTTTTGAATTGTCTGTCCAGATACTGAACAGAAAGTTACATATGTTCCTTGAAGCTTTATGTGACAACAGCTAAGTCACGAAGGAAGACCCAATTAATGTCCAAGTGAAGGAAAAGTTGGGACAGCTCAGCTCTTCAGTGTTCTGCTTGCCACCCTATCCACACACACATACCAACAGCCCATCCAAAAACAGATGGAGCTTTAAATTATCCATAGCCATGGCTGCTGTCAGTTAGCCAGGCTTGGCATGAGGATGCTGAAAGAGGATAAGGCTTGGTGTGAAGGGAGTAAGAGAAACATAAACCAGAAGGCACAGGTCTATAAAAAGCAGGGTTGACAGGTTCTGCTGCCCACGGAACAACCTGTTCAGTTTTATTTTTAAAGGAATTTAACCTAATATGGCTAAACTTTGACAGCAGCACTTGCCCGTTCTCCATCTGAAGCAAACTCCGTTGCATGCATCTATGCACAACTGAGCATATGGATGTCGCTTTTCCATGAGATCTGTCACCAGACACTGCTGTAAGTGCATGGGGTTAGCCCACATTTAACCACTAGAGGGCTTTATTCTATCACAAAAAACAACAGTTTTCCAATTCAGTGTTCAGTACCTTTGGAAAAACATCCAAACTTGGATAACATGATTGTTCTCTTCAAATGCCAACCATAAAAACTAAGGTCTCTAAGTAGTTGAGGGTAAAGGGGAATAATTTGTAGGATTAAATACACTACTATGGATGGCCAGCTCCTTCAGGAAAAATTAACAAATCTGAGCCTGTTTCATAAACAGCTACTGGACATGGACCAGTCATATTTCCAGGCTGGAAAATGCTCACACATACCTAGTTCCTGGAGGAGTGTGTATGCTGAATAGCACGGACCTGAAGAGCTGAACAATTTCCCCACATTATACCAATAGCAGAATCTTTTAGTCAGAGAGACTCCTACATTTCCTCCTCCAATACAGATTCCAAAGAACACACATCACAAAATCCTAAGGACTGTCACAGGGAACTCAAATGACTCAAAAAGATTGGTGTTTTTTTGTTTTAATAGTATTTGTTCACGTATTACCTTCTCACAAAGAACCATAATAGCAATCTCAGATATCATTCCTAGATGATTTCTGGAATTAATATTTTTGCTGAAGCTATGGATAAGGTTTAGTAATAAAAAAATTGATTTTCAGAGACATGGAATCTTTCAGATTAGTAATTAATTTTTGTACAATAAGCTCTGAAATGTGTGTCTCCTCTAGCTATCTCAGTGGATAATTATTGGTTCAACACAGAATCATAGAATGGTTTGTGTTGGAAGGGAGCTTTAAAGATCATTTTGTTCTAACCCTCCCTGCCATGCACAGGGACACCTTCCACTAGACCAGGTTGCTCAAAGCCCCATCCAACATGTCCTTGAACGCTTCCAGGGATGGGGCAGCCACAGCTTCTCTGGGCAACCTGTGCCAGGGCCTCACCATCCTCACACTAAAAAATTAACTTCCAACACCTAGTCTAAACCCCTCCTCTTTCAGTTTAAAACCATTGCCCTTTGTCAAAGGTCCCTTTCCACCTCTCTTGTAGCCCCTTTAGGTACTGGAAGGTGCTGTAAGGTCTCTCTGGAGCCTTCTCTTCTCCAGGCTGAACACCCCCAGCTCTCCCAGCCTGTCTCCATAGGAGAGATGATCCGGCCTTCTGAGTATCTTCACACTTTAAATGGTCCATGTCCTCCTTGTGCTGGGGGTCCCAGAGCAGGATGCAGCACTCCAGGTGGGGTCTCACCAGAGCAGAGGGGCAGAATCCACTCCCTTGCCCTGCTGGCCATGCTGATTTTGGTGCAGCCCAGGACACAGTTGGCTGTTCATCCCCCAGCCTGGATTTGTGCTTGAGAGATTGCCCTGACCCACGTGCTTTCTTATTTCAAACCCAGGTCTAAGTAGCCTTAACCTTATGAAGGCTGTAAACAATCTCCTGAATATTCCACTGATCCAACCTGTTTAGGCAGCTATAATGGGGTTGAAAAACTTATTTTTTAAAAAACAATTCTACTGGCTGTTCTGATACTCAGGTATAGACTGACACACCACCAGTCCCTGCCTCCCCTTAAAAATCTTAAGTAGTTTTTTCTCTACTGTGTCATTTAAGTCTCCACTTAAAGGATGAGTTACAATTTACTCCAGGGTTATTTAAGGTTTCCCTATCAAGTCAAGCTACCAGATTTTAAGAGTGCCTAACAGATTAGACAGCTGTAAGCTGTATTACTAGCTAAGATACTCATTCGAGTTGAAGAGTTCAGGTGTCTCCACTGAGCCTGAGTGTTGCAACATCAACACCCAGAAACTTCATTTTAGAGATAAACCCACGTGAGGTGACTAAAACAGGTCCTGTTAGTAAACAAGACTGAAGTGTCCACCCATCTCTTCCAGCAGTTTTTCCTAGAGAACAGTATTTGGTAACCAGCTAATGGACATCTACTAAACTAAACTGCTTCTAAGGAGTCTGTAAAAGATCAACGACAGGCCCATTGTAACTCAGACTCAAATTCACTCTGGTGCCCTGCACAGAAAATATACAGTTTTTAAGGTCCTGCTCAAAGTCAGAGGATGGTGCTAACACAAGTATATCCCAGCCTAGCATCAATATCTCAGATGCACAGCTTCCAGTCTTCTCCTACGTTTTGTTATCCACAGAACACTGTCAGTAGGAAATGAAGCTGAAGAGTCATAAGTAAAAGTAAAGGCAATTCCATTTATTTTCCAGCAACATCCCATGCAAAAGCAATAGAAACATTAACTGCTCTCAGCAGAAAATCTGTACAGTTGTTATCATTTACAACAGTTTTACATTTAAAACCAGGGAATTAGAAGAACCAAGAACTTTCCCTAGACGTTGTTTTCTTGACTGTATTAATAAGTGACTGATGACTATTTACAAATTTCAAATTCAGGCTACTGCTTAAAAAAAAAAGCATTATTGCATAGGATTTAGCATATTGACCTCCAATTTCTCAAGAGAATTTAATTTCCAATTGTTTCTGAAATGTCTTTGCAAATAAAGGGGTTTTTTTAGGGTAGGTAGTTAATCTTACAGTAAGTAACTGCAGTAGATGAGTTTACTAGTTACTAATCAGCCACATGGTTCAGCTGCCACATGCATTACTTCAAGTCAGACTTTTGTAGAAGATGTAATAGCAAAGGAATATACAAAAATATCTCCCTACTTTGCTCTTCATCTGCAGGTGGTGGGCAACTGAAATTATGGACACAGTGGGGGAGGTGGTGGTGGTGGGGAAACTGGTGAGATCTTGCTGTACTATTCATAATTACTTGAGGATAGCACTGCCTTTGGCTAGTTTTTCTACTGAAGAGTTTTATAAAAAAATCTGATATACATAAATTAAAAGTTAACAAGAAGTCACACAACTTAATCGCAATTTTACATAAGTCTGGTCTGGAGAATATGTAGACCAACCACAACTTTAAAAACAGTCTTCAACTTTGCTTAAGCTTTCTTACTATTAACAGGTTATGAATCAAGCTAACTTCTCAAATTTAAAGGAAACTTTCTCTAAAACAGTTTGCATAAGACTATTTAACTCACAGTATCAAATTCTTTCAGTGGTTCACTCAAACACACTTCCAAGTCAAATTCACCTTCTGCTTGATAGTCAACATGTCTAACTTTCGTGGGAGTGCCAGAACAGGTATCCTGGAAGACAAAGGCAGTTAATAATTAGCAGTTAAGTACAGGTTTAGTTATGCAATAACCCAATTAACTTCTGTAATTCATTTAGACCACCCTATAACAGAGGCTTACAAACACTTTAAAGGCCACACAAAAACCCAAGGCTAGTCTTAAGATTACAGAGATTTAAATGCAGGCTTCTGCCCATTCAACCACATTTGAAGATTTCTTGCAAGTGTTCTAAGGATCTATATATGCAAACATGAAAACATACAGATTTAATATTCATCAGGAAAAAAAATCCAGTAAGAAAAGCATTCTTAGATCTTTACTGAAGGTTACTGCTCAGCTGTACCAAGTGCCCTGTGGATATAAAAGAAGCCTTATTCTCTGTGCCAAGAAAAATCACACCCTATTTTAACATTAGGTATTGCAATCTAAAGCATTATTTCCACTCTACGTTACAATTCACAACAGATTTGCTTTCAACAGATACAATTTTCTTTTGTAGGCTATGAAAAATTAGATATTCTAACTCTCTAAACCCAAGACTACAGAGAGATATTGGCTACAGCTGGAAAATATCCAAATTTAAAGATTACTCAGCTTTATAAATAGTCCCTAAAACACAGCAGATGATGGAATTTGTTAGGTATTCAGGCTACTTGGGATAAAGTTCTAAGTAAGGTAACAATTATTAACAAATTGTTAACAAATATATTTATGTAAATGATAGATATGCTTACATCATTATCTTGACAGCTTGTTTGAGATTCAGAATTGCTTCCAACAGATTCTGTCTCCATCTCACCAAGGTCGACAGGACAACTGTAAAATCATTTAAAAGAATACAACACAAAACAAATTCATTTTTTAGTGTTCAGTTGCACTTTGTGGTGCAGTTCTGAAAAGAGTGAGCAAAGGAGAGCAAAGAGACCTACAGAGATCAGAGGGACAGTGGTGGCGAACTGGGGAGAGCAGATAGAACAGCAGGTCAGCTCCACACAGCCAAAATGAATTAAAGTTATGAGACTAAATACTGCAACTTGTCAAAGACAAAAATGCTCCAATACAAATGATAACAAGTGTTACGGAAGAGAGAAGATTTTTTTTCCCCCAGGCAAGGTTTTCATCAATCTGTTTTGCAAAGAAGGTTTAATATCCACTGTACACAGATCTAGATCCCAGCATCCAAAGATAAGACTAGTATTTCCACACCAAAGCTTTGCTTTTAGATCCCATTGCTCCACATTGGTTTTAAAATCAGCACTGTTAGGGAAAACAGCACTTTATTAAACACAGAACTGCTTCCTGAGGAATTAAGTTAAATCTGTGTCCCCTTCATTCCTTTATTACCACAATTTTTATTCTGGATGTTCCCTGATCAGCTGTATTACTTTCTACAGAGGAAAATAAGCAGTTGCATTACTCTGCATCTCTTAGAGCTTCTGCAGCTTGGACTGTGAACACTTGTAGACATGCTTTGAGTTTAATGGTACCTTGAGATGATTTCACAAGTTCTTCTCTCCTCCTCTCTGCTCAAGAAACAACTTTTCTCAACTAGCAAGTGAGAAGGATGTGAGGCACGTTCTTTTACACTGTGTTGGTCCAAGCTCAATATTCAGGGGATCTGCCCTTGGTGAGAACTCTCCAGCACTGCTCCTACCACAGATCAATCTGCAAACTGCTCTGAAACAATCAGCTCACCTCGATGGTGTGGTGTTTTCTTTTGTAGAGCACTGCAGAATGAACTGTTTATTTTTCAGACATTAGACTTGACATATTAGTTTCTATAAAAGCATCTTGAACACTCTGTACATACATTTCTTGCAGATCACATCCTCCTTCAGTCGGTGGATCCCAGGAATGCAGTGCAACTTTCCACAGTTTAATCTGCTGGTCCCATGACCTGCGGCTGTACTTCTTGAATTTATTGGGAGTTCTGGGATGAACTCCTGGTACACGATGGCATCTATTCAGATATTAGAAGTGAAAAATTAGTGGGTTTCACACATACATAACATAGTTTTAAATGTCAAGTCTTACAGCCTGTATTATTTGAGAAGAGACTACTGGGCAACTCCAGCACTCAAGAAAAGGTTTGCCCACTCCATATGAACGTTGTAGTTCCTCTTATTTCAAGTCAAATGAAGAACAAAAAAAAAAAAGGGTTATCAATCACAGGTGTGGAAATCTCATTCCAGACTCAAGAGCAACTGTAGCCCATTTTGTCTTGTAGTTAACTCATGAGAAACGTCAACTGCAAAAATCAGTTTCATTTCCTCTTGTTGACAAGCACAACCAAAAGAACTTTCGTTTCCATTTCTGCAGCATGAGGTATTTCTCACAGACTGCCTAGTTAAAAGAAAACCACACCTCATTTGAGTGTTAGTGCGACTTAACAGCTAAAATAATGTCTTAAAACATTTTTTTAGACACTTTCTATTTGAATGTGTGTTGCATACCATGTTTAGTATATCGACATGCTCAGAGAACAGGTATGACTTACAGTTCAGTTTTCCAGGAAGTCAGGCAGCTTACCTAGGAACTTCTTTGACATATCTATCATATGCAATTGTGTTTTTCCCATAATTTATCTGTTTCTGTCTTCTCATTAAAACCACTTCGTCTGTCTCAAGTTCTACTGTCGCAGTGGACTCCTTTGAATCAGAACTGAAGGAAAAAACATAGTAGATTTGGGACTGCTAGAGAACAAGCCACACTCAAACAAACCCACTTGTAAAAGACTACAAGCAAACAGGCTAAAACTTTTCAAACAAATGCTCTGGGTGTTACTAAATTACAGTGTAGAAGGAGACTTAAAATGAACTATTTTAAACTGAGCGTTTCAAGAAACAACATGGTGCATGTGAAAATTTAGACTTGTTTTCAAAATTTCCTCAGCTAAGCTAGAAATTTAACCTACCTTCCTGAGGAGGACTTCCTTTCTCTTGAAAATTCATTTATCAGGAGTTTTCTTCTGTATCTGTAAGAGTTCAAATCAGGATTAAGAATATACATAACACAAAGAGAATATTAAGACTCAGCCTCACAGTTGATTTTACTTTTCAGCAAAGCAGCAGCACCCCAGACACTGTAAACACCTTTCCACTATGGAATGGATGTTCCAGTTTTCCCTAATTAAAAAAAAAAAATAGGCAACTGAGGACTTTCTTTTTCTACGTATTTCCCCTGTTGTTATAGCAATGATAGGAAAAAACCAAGCCATTAGTGAGATGGTACTTAGATGTATTTCAATCTAGGAGATTCAGGAAAAGCTTCTTCCAAAAGGGAGATACTTAATGATACACATCCACTCTTCAGTGAGCATCCCATGATATTCCTGCAGGACCTAAGCCAAAGCTGACCTAAAAGCAGCAGCCAAGAGGCTAAGGTGGGTCTGATTTTACTACAGTGGTGAAGTTAAAAATACAAGTCAGTAGAGATTCTACAAGACAACTACCATTTCCCGTCTTTTCCCCACTTGATCCTAAACACCCAGGGGTACCTTGCAATTTCTTTGTTGACACTGGTCCTCATTTCATCTTCTTCCACTGCAGTTCCCCAGTCTGAACACCGGGAAAGGGGTCCAGGGCCTTCTGGTGTTGTAAAACTGGAACGAAAAGGAAAAAAGTAGAACCCCTATGTTAAAATTTTGTTTTATTGTATTTCCCACCCCCAGCATCTCCTCCAATCACAGCTTGATCCCTTATTTAATGCGTTTATTTACAGTACTCACAGTGGCTGTGAAAATCTTGGGCTGTTCTATTAAAATGTCATCACTGTAAAATTAAGCATCAGTTCAGAGTTCCACCTTGAGGTTGGGTGGTTTGTGTTGGGTATTTTGTCTTAAAAAGTTTATGTAGGTATCTACAGAAACATAGCACTGTAGCATGTAACGCAGCCCACCCTTTCTATAACTTTCAGCTGGTGTCCTTCAGAAAACAGTACATGAAATACCAGCTTTACTCACTCACTTATTTTCACTCCACTAAATGACTTAATTATTTATTCTTTCATGATTGCAGACCCATTAGCTATGGAAAAGACAGAAGTTAGAAGACAGAATTAAGATGTAAAGCTAATTAATTAAAATTACACCATAGCACCAGGAGTTTCTCCATGTGAAAATATGCCTCACAGAGAAAGCAAAGGCACAATAAAAGTCATATTTTAACCAGCAAATTGAGATTTGCTGTGACTTTGCAAACTGGTTTAACAACTTTATTGCAGCCCATTAGCATCACAAGCAGGTTCAGAGTCTTGCAAGGGAATAAGCTCAGATCCATTCCCAGCCATCTCTAGCTGCCTACATTTAGGCTTGTGTTTTCCAGTTTCTGTCCTCCTGATGACCAATTTCCTTAAGTACAAACTGAAAACTGTATCCTACAGAGCAGAGCTTTTTCAGAGGATCTTGAAATGCTCTGGAGACTTACCAGGATTCTGGGCAAACATGTCCCCTGAAGTCAGGGAATTAGATCCATCTGCACTAAAACCAGCTCCAACTCCCTCCCTGCTACCAAGTTGTCTTGCATGACTTCAACTTTTAGTTAAATTCAAACTAAAAATTTTTTTTAAACAAAACCCAGTTACCAACTCAGCAAAATTAAAAATTCAGAGCAAACAGTACAGGTCCCTCTGCAAATATCTGTTCAATCTATATGGATTCTTAGCATTTTCTGATATTGATTTCTAGTTTTGCAGAGAGCACAGGCCACGTTCAATTATTGCTCTCGGGTGCTAGAGAACAAACAGCACAAACCCAGCAGCCCCAACACCTGAGCTTCTTCCTCAACACTGATGTACCTTTTTATACTTGTTTGATTCTGCACCTGTGCTGTGATTACAGAGAATTAGGGACAACTGGCAGGGCTCTACGGCTTTTTCTTTCCATTAATTTGCTCTGGTGCCAGACATACTGAGCTCAGCCATCTTACTCAAGACTCTCATCCCCATTTCACACCTGGTGAAAGGTTCTGTTGCTGTGCTAGGACTGCAAATGGTGCTCAAACACTGCCAGAGGAGCAGAAAAACAAGGCTACAACCGGCCCCACCTGAGTCTGATGTATGACCCAGCCTCCATCGTGCTCCTCTTTGCTTTGCAGAATTTTAATTTGACAATGTTGAATCGGCATAAACAAAAAAAATAGTAAAAAAAATTTTATCACAGGAAGAGAACGATTTCAGTCAGAGCTGAATCCAAACTAAAATGAAAAAAGTATGCCTGCTCCATTTAATACTGGAAGACACACAGAAACATTGCTTATTTAGGTTGAAGCTGATGAAACTATCAGTAGTTTCATTCTTGTAGTCCTGTTCAAACATGTCATCTGAAATCAATTTAAGTTACTTTGGATATTGTAAGTTGAGCCGTTGACCAACATCTTCCCTGCTCCTTATCAGGAAAGGAAAATGGGTAGTTACAGGGCACAGCCCATGCAGTTTCAGATTTGAAAACTAAATTCAATCTACTGGGGCTGTGGCCACAACTCCCATCCGCTGATCAAAGTCACTAAAGGCACTTGTGGCATGAATATCTCAGACTGTAAATGTGATACTTCAACTAAAATGAAGTTCAGCTGTGCTGGGCAGTGGTAAGGAAGGCAGAAGAGCAGCAGCGTGAACACAATGGGAGAGCTCAGAAGTGGATCGCCCCCCCCACACACGTGCTGACACTTCTCAGTGTAGCCTGTACTGCCTCCAAAAACATGAAGGCAGATGACTTTTAAGAATTGAATTTTTGTCATCTTTTTTAATTTTACCACAGTGGTTTGTACAGCCTATATCTACAGATAAACAATTGTCCTGTACAGCTACTACCTCGTGATAAATGGCAATAAGCAACCAGGAAATAGGGCAGAAAATTATCAAAAATACAATTCAAGAGATAAGAACTAAATATTCACTATTCAGAGGTGACTCCGGGGTAGGAGCACTGCCCGAGATCCTTTTCCCTCCTTTAAGACCAGCTATTTATGGGTGATGAGCGACTGATAAACAGGCAGGGCTTGGAAAACTCCGCACAACAGCCAGTTTACAGCTCCTGGCGAACAAAAAGAGCCGGGAGCCGCTCCAGTGGCCAGCACCGCTCACCTGTCCTGCCGGCTCTCCGCAGGACGGGGCTCGTTTTCCTCAAAAACCGAGGATTCGGGCTCGTTCTGCCTCCGCCGCCTCCCATCGGCGCCGCGTTTCCGCGCCTGGGCCCAGCGCGGGGGGTGCTGCGGGCTGCAAAAGAAACACGGAAAAACACAAGGTGAGCACAAACCAGGCGGGTTTTAGCGCATTAAAACCTCCTTCAAACATCGCAAGTATTTATTTACTCGTTTCACTCCCACGAACCCAGCGAGGCGGTTCCACTCGCCCCCTCCGACGGGGCTCCCCCCCCGCCCCACCACCACCATACACACCTCAGGGACGGAGGGGAGCGAGGGTCGGAGAGCTGCGGGGGAGGGGAACGAGAGCTGGGCCGCCACCACCCCCCGCCTCATCCCGGCGACACTACCTGCTCTTCGTGCTGCCGTGAGGGCTCCGCTGGCGGAAGGACATGGTGAGGGGTGTCCTCGGTGGGGAGGGCCGGGCGGTGACGGGGGAGCGGAGCGGGCGCTGAAAGAGAGCCGGGCGGTGACGGGGGAGCGGAGCGGGCGCTGCGGGGAGACAAGGACAGAGGAACGCCGCCGCCTTCCCGCTCGGCCCCTTCACATCTCCCGCCGGCGCTGAGCGACACCGCCCGCCCCGCCCCTCCGCGGGACGCCTCCAAGGGGACAGGTACGGGAGGGGGGGGAAGGGGAAAGAGCAACTCCCCGCCCCGTGCCTTTACACACTGATACACACCCCATACACCCCCCCGGTAGTGTGGTGGTTCAGCCCGCTCCGCCCGGCCCCGCCCCCGGGGCGTGTTGGCGGGAGAATCGGTTTTTGGCGCGCGCTGGCGGCCTGAAAAAACAGCCAAAAAAAAAACCAAAACGAAAAAACCCGCAAAACCCCAGCCGAAACAAAAGGAAAAAAACTCACAGATCTCCGCGATTTAAATATGAAGGATGGCCGGTCACCGACACAGCTCTTCAGTACCTCTTCAGGGTATTTCAAGGGACAGTTCAAACCCTACGGCAGACGGTTACATTTATGTTGTTTTTTAAAAAGACGTGCCGTTAAATAGTATTTCATATCAATAGTGAAGGAAGTTGGGTAATGCCACGAGGTTGCTATGCCTTGGTAAGCAGAGCTTTCAGGTGTTTTTAACAGCACTTGCATGCACAGTGAGATCCTGTTCATCCTGAAAATCCGGCACACACACTAACATTTTGCAACAGTGATTTACAAACAACCCGGAGAACTCCTGCAACACAATACACACACAGCTTTAAATAAAAATACCTTTGCAGCCTCTGTGGCCTGAAGGCTGGTGGGACATGTCAGAAAGATGCAGCACACCGAGTTTTCTTCTGGCCTTACAATCACAGGATCATTAAGGCTTGAAAAGACCTTTAAGATCATCAAGTCGATCCATTAACCCAGCACTGCCAAGGCCACCACCAAACCATGTCCCCAAGTGCCACATCTGGTAAAACAGATGTCAGAAGTAGCAAACAGAAATTGTCTGAGGGGTTTTTTTATGTTTTGGTGGTTTTTTTTTAGTATCAGTTTAAAACACAAAAGCAACTATTGAAGTGCAGCAATGCTTTTGGAGAGACTTTCTGATCACAGCAACAAGGTGGTGTTTGGTTTTGATTTTTTAAAAATAAAGATACACTTCAGCCTTGCGATGCACAAAGGATGGTGAGAAGAGGATTTGCATCTCCAGAGTGGAAATGAAGCAGAGTTTCACAAACTACAAATTTCTCATGTAATTATTCACAGAAATGGAAGAGGCCTGGTACTGCGTCTGGTGTTTGCAGCCATCACGTCCACAGCTATGTGCCTTATGCTCCTGACTGAAATCAGTACTGTTTTGAGAACAGGTAAGCAAGAACTGTGTTTACTTTCCACTCATTTTCCCCCAAAGGTTGTACACAGGTCCTGTACTTTTCTCCTCAGAGCATCTCTGCTGTAGGATGTGTCCAAAACGCCTGGCTCTGGGTGGTAACAGTCGGGCTGGCTCCCACTAAGATCTGAAAATAGTACCATGAAGGGATTTACCTTGAAAATTCCTTTCCTGTTGCCTGGCCTTACTGTAATTGTACAAGCTCACATCTTTCTGGGTGGCATCTGCATGGACATCCTCACTGCTGCAGTAAAGTCTGCTCTGCCAGCACCTCTCCTTTCCCACACACCACTGTGGAAAACAAAACTGTGTTCCTGAACCAAGGACATGCTTGAAGTACAGCATGGGTTCTAAACACGTAAAAACAAATTCCACTCCCTTCAGCCTGGCTCTGAGATAAGCTGACTGGAACACCATGTTTACCTAAACACATCCAAGCAAGTCAGACAGGACAGCTCCAGCCTGGAAGCCACACACTGCTTTTAGCGTAACGCTACGTACAAATTAAATTCAGTTTATCCAGTAGAACTATCTGCTGTGACACAGCTCAGGGACTGCAGCTGCCTTGCATCTTTCTGTCCTTGTCAGCAATAAAAATCCTTCAGAAAAGCAGTTTCACAGCACAGTGGGAATTTTAGGGAGGAGATATCCTCAACTGTGATCTCAAAGGAGGAGTTTTACAAACAAAAGGTACACACAAGCCATGGCATTTCAGAACTGCCAGTGAAGGAAGGTTTCCACAGACAACGTATCATCTGTAAGGAGATCCTCACAATGGAATCATGCCAACACAAAATACTTGCCACTTCCAGGAAGAAATTTAAACCTGCCTGGTGAAGTTCGGGGTGTATTTTGGCTTAATTACAAACTGAGCACAGATTTAGGCAAAGGAGATTTAATTAAGTTGGGTAAAATTAAAGGAAGGGTATCAAATACAAACTGGGGGTGGAGTGCCAGACTCCTGCTTCACATACTTCAATTGTAAACTCTAAAATAGCCTTGGGTAGGTAAACAAGTGCATGGACAGGCTGCATTCCAGTTTTGGCTGCTCTGTCTGGACTGATGAGGTTACTGTTAATAATTAGAACAGGTGGTGATCCTACATCCAGTGGCAGCACTGCACAAAATTATTTTAGCAGACCTCAAACCTCACCTGCTCAGCATTCCTTCCCTTGTCCAAGCATACAGAACCTGGATTAGTGAACAGATCGACCCAAAATTTCACTGCCACAGGCAGGTTAGTTACTCTATTTCTAGTCTAGGTATCTTCGACCAAGAAATATAAGATCTTTTAAGGACTACTGAAGTACAATTCTTATGGATATGTGTCCATAAATTCACTGCAGGCCCTGTCCATCTTAGGCAAAAGCTTAAGGGCTCTTAATACTCATTAAATACTTAAGCAGAGTTTAACTATTTCATGACAGCCTATTACTCTCACCTGGCAGTTCCATCTTCTCCAGGAAGACACCTTTCTCATGGCATAACAGGTGCTGGGGCTTCAGCTGCTCCCTCTCACCAGGTTACATAAGTTCATGATAAGATGCCAAAATACAAACTGAGGGGTTGGACACAACCCTGAGTTGTAAACTGCATTCAAGTGTCTGATTTAATATCTGAAGACTCCTCCTTCTCTCTTTTAGCAAGGGCTAATAAACCAAAGACACCACTCAAAATAAACAGAACACCCTAAAACAAATGAAAAAGGACTTCTGAACCCACATATTCCTTTTATAATCAAACTCTGAAAACATAACAGCAAAAGCCAACTAACAACGATTTTTAAAGTTAAAGTCTTTAATTCTTCTGCATAAAGGCAAAAAGCCAAAAATGTAACACATTCCCTTATTTACAATCATCATAAATCACATGGAAGCATGCACATTGGAACAACAAGGTTCTAAATATTACTTCTTAAAAAAAGTGCTGTACAGATGTGTCCCTTGCATACACACACTGTGCTCTGTGGTGTGTGACTGAGCCACCCTTGTGCTGGGACAAATGCCTGAGCATGCCTGGAAATAACATTTTGGAACTGGGAGTAGTTTCTGGGGAAGCAGCTTACTTTCAAATCAGCAGCACAATGGGATTTTAGCCCTTGGGTACTGCCAGCCCCACGGCAAGACTGTGGCAAAAAGGCAAAACCAAACTCCTGCAGAGAGACAACTCCCAGCTCTAGCAGACATTGGTATCCCAGGACATGCTACACAAAATGCCACAAGGACTATAAAGTTCCTGTAGCTGGCACATGAATTCTGTATAAACCACTGTAGCCACAGCTCTCACTTCAATCTTCTGAGCACAGTGCCAGAAGAGTAAAACAAAGGAGAACCTATCCCAACACCATCACAACCCTCAGACTGGACAAGAGCAGCTCCACATGTGCAAATACTGCTTCTCATCCCCAGTTCTTGTAGGAACAGCAGGCACTGAACTCATCCTCTTACACTCTTTAACAGGAGACTGGCTCTTTGGGTCAGGCTGCAAAACACATAAAAGCAAAATCCGGGTATTTAAGCTGTGCTGAGGTTCTAACAGTCACTCAGCCCCTTCAAGAAAAGGATCTGATTTTGATAAACTATCTCCTTTTCCTTTCCCTTCTCTCACTTGCCTTAGGCAAATGCTATCTTAATACATCTCAGAGAACAATAAACAGGCCAAATGGATGATCACCCACTCCAAAAGTTCTGAACAGCTTGTCTTTAACAACTGGAGAAAGGTTGAAATTATCTACATTCTTCTGAAGCAGTTCTTCAGGCTGGATGTACAATTCTGGTCCAGTAAAGCAAAGGGACTCCTTGGTTTTAGGGCTGACATTCCTCAGTTTGACTGAATATTGAACCAATTCCCTGGCGTAACATTTAGGAGCAAGATCTCCATATGGAATGGCAGGATCCATCACCTGAAGTAGCCTTTGCAATGTGATGCACATGTCACCTGCAAATGCAGGTACAGCAGAAACGTTCTCACAAAAGCTTTAAGGAATATCCATTGTCACTGTAGCACAGGCTTCATGAAATTTGAAGTTTTACACTTGAGGCACAGCTTTCAGAAAACAATCTATCCTTATAAAGATCTGGAGAAACCTAAACAAAAAATCAGATAACAGCATTTTATAAATATCCTATATATTCCTAAGGTATTTGTCAAAGAGAAAAGGAAGCACCTGAGCCTACCATTCCCAACCCATCGCAGAATTTTCATCTAAATGTCATTATTAATTCATAGAATACATTTTTCTCTTAATTCTAATTAATGAATTCTGCCATATCTTAGGTGTCCTGCTGACTAAGTTTTTCACCTAGAAAGGAACCAGATAACATTCATATTTATGGACATTTAACTGTGCTCCAAAACAGCCACATTTATTTTTCCTGTTTAAGACAGAAATGTTATTTTAACAAAAAGGCAGGTGGTGTGGAATTCTACCATGTAACCCACTGTCTGGTTTTCAAGCAAGATTAACCTTCCACAGATAAAGTTCCTGCCATTTGAGAGTTAGAGCTCATCACACCTAAAAGCCATGGTTAAAGGCAGTGTCACTCTAAATACTGACCTTTGCATCCCAGGAAACCCATGTGCTGCTCCATAAAGAAGCTTTTTAATTCACTTTGTACATTTTACATCTAACACAGATATTTTTTCAATTAGAGTGATTACAAACCCCCTGAAAATATACACTCCTTAACTGAGCCTTATTTACAATGCAGACCACTGCAAAACAGCTGAATACCAACTATCTAGAAACCAGAAAGGCTCTGAAGTGTGATGTAGAGAGAAACGCTTCTTTTACCTGAATAATTTCACCTTGTGTTGATTGCACGTTTGCTGACTGTAAATCTCTTCCTCTTGCAGTGCAGATCCTACATGACAGCACCAGTTTTCCAAGACTTGATCTGCTGATCTCAGACTACATCCCTATTCTTCAAGTCTTTTTCTGTCACAGGAGAAATTCCTTCTTCAATACTTCTATATACAAAGAGAGACTAGATATTTTCAAATATTGAATTAGCACTTTGGCAAAGTGAATGCATATTAAATCTTATTCATGCTCAAAGAATTTAAATTAAAAATCAATAAAATATAAAGAAAAATGCTATCAGCTTTTTTTAAAAGCTCTATCTGCCTTTTCCTCCTATTGCTAGAATGCAAAATCTGAATGTAAAACTGATTTTGTGCCAGCAAGTTTTATTGTGCAAAATATTCAAAGATCACTGTTTAACATTTAAATCTTAGTCCACGTTTCCAAACCTGCACCAAACATAGATCAAAGACAATCTAATTACACAAAACATTCCCTGCTAATAAAACCTATTTGACCCAAGATTACTACCCATCCTATTAATGTACCACAGGAATTTACAGTCCAAGAGGAAGTTTTCACTAAAATTTACTGCTGCAAAACTTAAAAGTTGTGACTTCATGACATTAAGAGATAGAAAATGTGCTACTGTAATAATAAAAAAAACTGGCACTTTTCATTTGAGTGATAAAACACATTTTCTGCCTGACAGATAAATATTTCAAATTAGCAAGTGTGAATCATTAAATTTTTTCATTCAGGTGCTGCATTAAATACAAGAGGATGGGATAAAGTACTAATATAATAAAGGAATAAAATAAGATCTGCTTGAACTGAACAGTTTGATTGTGTAGAATGATACTGTGGATGGGCTACTAAAACAGAACAGGTTAAATAAGTAGCCAGCACAAACTCACCTTGGTATTTAAATTTTTTTCCTCATTATTGTATCTTCAGCATTTGCACTTTCCCATCCTCTTTCAGGGTATTCTGACTGATGTCCTTCCAAGAAACTGCTACAAAGTTTAAGCCTACAAAAAAAAACAAAGACGAAGTGGCTTTATTATGGTAACCTTTTTAATCTTTTTACATTAAATAGGCTACAACCTATGTATTCTAATACAGACTGTAACATGAGAACATAAGGACAGAATTTTACCATACAACAAATATTGGCCAACACATCCCCTAAGAAGAACAGTAAAAAAAAAAAAATTTAAAAATCTATCTTTACAATAAAGGCTTGGATTGAACAGCATTATTCAACAAAGCTTCTACATTAATCTGCAAAACAACCCCCAAACCCTGATTGATGAGCTGCGTTTTATACCTCTCCAGCCTGCAGTCTGTGTCTCTGCAAGTTTTGCTGTCAGGCAGAAAGAAGTTGGATTTCTTCTGTTTTGGATTGTTCCACCCTGAAGAACAACTGGCTGGAATTGGGTCACTGCATAAAAACAAATAACTATTGTTGATGTCAGCTACAAAACAACTTAACCTCCAAGGAGACAGAGAGGAAGCTTCCAGCTCCCAGGCTGAGGAAGTGAGAGGTGAGTAACAACCACAGGGACCAACTCTGCAAACTGCCACTGCTTTTCATAAGACAAAGAGTGTGAAAGGGGCTCATCTTTTGGCATTACTTAATGGCAGACGCAGCAGAAAGCAACAGATGGAGAGTCAGATTGGAAAAAGCCAAGTAAATTCAAAGAACAAAAATAACAACGAAACATATCACAGGTTGGAGGAAATGTAAGGAAGGAAAAAAAAGTAGCATTAACCCATGAAGGAAAAGATTAAGAAGAAAAGCAAAGGGCACCTTCACAGCATAAGCAGTAAACAGAAATAATGTCATAATGTTTGTGGTATTTACCTTGTTATTTCTATACCTTGCTGTACTGTCATTACTTCATCATCTTCACCAAAGGCTTCCCACTCTGAGCATTTTGAAAAAGCCTCCTGATGTCCTGAGTCAGTAAGGCTGGAAATAAAATGAAAAGGTCTGAATCCATGCACCTTTGTAACACAGTTACTCTTAATTTTTCTGAAGATAAGGGGGAATAAGTAGAGAGAAAAAAGCCAACCTGTATAAACATTTTTACTAAGGTTAGCGTGGAAAGTCTAGTAAACCCCTGAAAAACTTAAATTGATTGGTCAAGTTTTCTGGTGGTTCTGACAAAATTTTGTACAGAGTTAAACCATGCTCTCCTTTACACAGCCTATCATTTCTTAGTTGTAGGAAGACTTCTTATGCAGCAGATAAGAAAGGAGAAAAAAGGAAATATGATACCAATAGCTATAGAAGTAGCTTAAATCTTGAACAACTTAGAATAAAGGTGTTGGCCTGAAAAACTCTACCCTTGTATTATTCATTTTTTAACATTAACCTCCCTCTGTCCCAGTCCCAGTCTGGGTAAACCAATTCCTTGTTGTTCCAACCAGCATTTTCTTCCACACCATCTTTCACAAGGCAGGAAAAGCCTTAATCAAAATACACAAAGCTTCTTTTCACATACCTTAAGGGTTACAGTTAATACACATAGTACAGAGAAAATGTAACTTAGTAATAATTAAACAGGCAGCCAGTTTCAGTAGTCCAAGAGAAATTAAGAGCAACCTATTAGTGTTGCCTAAAACTACACACAAAAAAACCTCCCCTCTGTGCTGTGACTTGTGACACTGAAATTTTCCTCATCTTTGCAATGGACCTCTGTAAATATTTGCTATCATACAACACAATTATTCTGGCATGATTTCCCGTCCTTGTTAAATTGCACACACATTTAGATAAAATTAAAGCTATTAACAAATGGAGGGATAAATACCAGTCATATTCCAAAAGTCATTTCATATAATCAATGAATTTCCATATTTGGAAATGAGAGCCATTTCATACCTTTCCAGTGTGTGGTACATCTGCACATAAGGGGCTTTGCTCTCTGAAACCACAGAGGACTCAGAATTATTTCTTTTTCTGCGTTTCCATACTGGAGAAGAATCGGATGAACTGGGACTACAAAAATAAGACATAGATTTTACACACATAACATTTTTCATCTGTGCTGAAATGCTTGTCAGAGTTCTGCTAAATAATGGCACATGCTACACAGGATGACTCTTTTTGAGGTATGATTCTTGAGGCACACAGAGGAACACAAAAAATGGCTCAAATTTTGGTAACCATGCCATCGTATTATGGAATGTGAACACAACTGCAGAAGCAGCTTGGAAGCAGAACCATTCTGAGCTTCACACACATCCCCCCCCAGGACAAGATATCTTAGTTAACAGGGAAGTGCATATGGTGCTTCACTGTCAGTCTCCCTGTTGTTCTGCACACAGGCATAATACTATTAAGGATGGTGACTCCTGCTTCTGAAAAAGTTCCCCTACTTTCAGCACATGCCAGTGGTGGTCAAAGAAACCTCAGTACCCCACTGTATTAACAGAGAAGCTGAAAAAACACTGGCTTTTCCTCCTGTTAGTCATGTAATTCTGCAGTGCTGGTAATTTGTCCACATTCATGCTCTGTACCACTGATGGATTACATTCAACATCAAAACTGTCAAACTCCACAGCTGCATTTTAACTGCTCTTCCACAGAAAACATTTCCTGCAAAAACCTGACAGCATTGACATGCACTGAATTATTTTCCCAAGTTAACCACAAAAGTTTCATCTCATACCTCTCAGGTGTGTAGTCAGTCTGCCTGGATTCGTCTTCACATTCATTTCTCTTCTGCTTTTCGTCAAACACAAAGGAGGCAGAAACATCCTGATCTTTGCAGAACCATTCCTGGGAACTGCCTGAGGGTTCTGTACTACTAAAAACAGGATAGAAAAAAAAAGTTTAAAAAACTGCCCATCTGGCTTACTGCTCCAAGCAGACAGCAGTTAAGCTGTGGTAACAATTAATGGTTCATCTCATATGACATCCAAATGGTGTAAAAACTGCAACTTCCACCATAGTTTTACTCTGTTGTAATTTGACCTATTTACACAGTGCAGTAACAGAGTCAAGAGAATTCCATTCACTCTTTTCCTCCCTAATTTACTATTCTACATCTTGTAAAGTATGAGCTGGCATTAAAGATGGAAAGGTTATCAAAGTCAAGGAACAGTAATTACATTTCTGCTTATGTCTATCTCTTTCTAGAAAAATAATGTGACCTTGTGCTCACCAGTGTAAATACACAGGGGAAGGGAATGTACTACTGCAGACAGACCAAATGCCTCCCTCTCCAGAACACCTGATTAAAGATGAGCTTAGACTAAGTGATGGGAATTTCTTGAAGACTAACAGAATTCAGAAGGAAAACAAGGCATTCAAGGAGACTCCCACTTCTGAGTCTGATCTCCTCTCTTGCTCCCAGTCAGGAATGCTCTAAAGGAAATACAGAGCCCTCCTTAATGCCTGGCTTAATTCACCCATGTACACACACTGGCTGCAGATCCCAGGTCTCTTCAGCAGGAGGATCCCAGGCATGCAGTGCTATCTTCCACAGCCTGATCTGCTGATCCCAGGATCTACGGCTGTACTTCTTAAATTTGTTGGGAGTTCTGGGATGAACTCCTGGTATTCGCTGATTCCTGTAAACACACAGTAACATTTATTATTTCAGACCATTATTTTCATTCTTAAAAAAACCAAAACCTCAGTCCATCAGATCCCACTGGCACTAGTGGTCTAATAAATAAAACATTCCTATCTTTAAATATCTAACTGAGCATGTCTATTCTAAAACATTGTCAAAAATAAATCACAAAAGCAACAACTAACAATAACACGCTGAGTCAGATTTGAGGTTCATCCAGTCCAGTACTCTGACAGCTGCTAAAAGCAGATTCCTATAGCCCTTGGACAAATATGAAACTGAAGCAGCATAACTCATACCCCCTCATTAGCAGCCTAACCTCCAGCTTCTACTCAGTTTTCCTGAATCAGGTGCAGTTTCTTTGTATTCAGTGTTGTACCGAGTCTGGCTGTGATGGAGTTAACTTCTTTCACAGCAATCCCTGTAGTGCTGTGTTTTGGATTTATATCTAAAACAGTGTCAATAACACAGTAATTTCTGGCTGTTGCTGAGCAGTCCTTGTACTTCAAGGCCTTCCCTTCTCCCCACTCAGCCCTGCCCCATCCCACAGCCATTAAGCTGAGGGAGAACACCAAGCTGAGATGGGAAGCCACTGAGACAGAACCTACATTGGGGAGACACTGTAACAATGCTGTCACAAAGCAACCCAAGACTCTCTGAAGAAAAAGACATTACTGAAGATGTGACCATGCTACTGTGCTACAGTCCTCATCCAAAGATGACATTTCCTGGTACCAACTAACTTCACACTAGCCTAGCAACACTCTCCAGAATCACAGGGAGCTGATTAATACAGAGTTTACTTAAAGTATACTTGCTTCTAACAACAGCAATGCACAAAGGGAACATTTAGCTTTAAATGTTCCCTATCAACATTTGCTCATATGCAGAAAATACCTGACTTCTCTTTAAAACATCAATTGGTTTAAGTTTCCTTCACTTGTTGTTCACAGAATTTAAAGAGAACTAAAGCTCTGTGCTGATCTACGCACACATCAGGAACAAATAAGAATTTATTTGGAAATCTGCAACACAGGGCAACTTACTTTGGAACTTCTTTAATGTATCTATCATATGCAAGGGTATTCTTTCCAAAATTGATCTGTTTTTGTCTTCTCCTCAGAACCACTTCATCTGTTTCCCTTTCAGCTGGATTAGCAGAATCACTTGAAAACAAAAATTACAATTAGGTTGAAAGGAACCTTAAGAGCTTTACAAGAAGTTATATAAACAAATACTCTAGAACTTCCTGTATTTTACTCTGATAGGCAGTAAGCACAACCCTTACCTCACTAGTTTACAGAAGAGAAAGTTGTGCTAACCAAACCTGAATCTGAAATTATTATAGAAGTAGCTTTTGAGATAAAACTTCTCAGTGCTACTCTCTCCTTTAGGTTTCCTTCAGGCTCAATACGAAACAGCCTGGCTGTGTTTCAAATCTTCTTTAATGCATGTAAAGGAGTCAGAGATCATCAGATGGCTATTGCTAAAACCAATGCAACAATACTTAGTAATTGTTCAATACTTACTTCGTCATTTTTTTATTTGATGTCTTCATTGTTTTGCCTTCTTCAATTCTACCTTCCCAGCTGGGGCAGTTAGAAAGAGACCTAGAATGTTCTGGCGTTGTAGAGCTGGAAAATAAATGAATGTCTGCTTCTCATAACATATTTAATGAACAGCAACTTCAACAGTGGACAAAACCAGCTGCACAACCATAAAACCATGGGCATGCCCTTACTCTATTTCAGTTCAAAGTCACCTTCAGCACTGATGTAGGATTATCAGTTTTACTTTGCAAGGAAAGCAAATGGTCTTGAAGTGAATCTCCTGTCACAACACCTCACAATCTCTTAAAATACTTTCAGCTCAGCTTTCTCTACTACTTGAAGACCTTATGGAGATATCAATTCCACCAGATAGCCGAAGTCATGGAATTACTTGAGGTTAAAATGAGCCTAGTTGCTGCTCTCCATTGTCAGCTAAGGTCTTTGTAAAGGACCAGGGAAATGTTCAAGAAATAGAAAAACATCCATCCTGTGAGCAGAACTAGTATTTTGTCCGATGCCATCATATCCCAATATCATAATTTCAAAATGCAAACTTTGCTGTGCAAAGCCAAAAAAGCAGTCAGGAAGCTCTTAAATCATCAATTGTATCACTGATGTTCTCCAAGAGGAGGAACACTTACCAACTTCCTCATTAACTTAAAAAATGACAGCATTATACGGTTTCCACTTATGTAAGTGTTGAAAACTTCTCCTTTCAGTCCGTCCTCTTTTGCCAACATTAATGCCTCAACATTTAACATAAGTAATACAGAAGTAGATTGAGCTTATAGTCTTACTTTCCATAAATAGTTTCACATCAACAGATGAAACTACCATCCATGCTGACAGTGTCACTTTAACACAGGAAGTAAAGATTTCACACTAAAAAGGAACATATCTACTCAGCAAAAGAGAAACACAAAATGCTGCTGGCACATCCACTTAGACCCACATTCAAAACATACTGTTAGTATTTTTCATGACAGCAAAGACATAGAAAACACTCCTGAATACAAGGACTTTCCTAAGCTCTTCAAAAATTCATTTATTAACAAAGCAATATTAAACATGCCATCAGAAATTACAATCACATTCATACAATGTAATACTCAGAGATGTATGAATTATGTAAAAAAACCCATTTTCATGTACCCTCAGTAAAATATTTTCTCTCTTCTAACTTACATTCTGCTCGGTTTTCTTCAAATATCCAAGCACTCACCACTTTTCACCTTGGTGTCAGACATTAATATACCAGTCTCAAATACTTCCTCCATATTAAGACACCACTGCCTCTACCTTAGGTCTTTAGTCTAGAATATCTAAAAGCAAAGCAAAATCTTCCTAGAATTACCTACATATAAAATTTTATCTCATCTCAAATTGTTCTTAGTACTGGACTACGAAAAAAAAAGAAAAGGTGTTTACTAAAAACTGCAATACAGCTGAACATACCAAGTGCACCGTCAAGTGAAGAGACAAAGATGGTTTGCCCACATTTACATGCATAAATGCATAGGCAAAGCATGAGAGTGACAGCATATGGCTTCAATGGGAATTTTATACTAATATTGAAGACATCAGCAGTAAAGAGCTTAGACTACTGCCTCAGTATATTCCATCTCTCCCTTTCATGCGGAATACTTGCTAATATTATGGCTTGTATTTCAATCAGACAAAATAGATGGTCATCTCTTGGCAGGATGCAGGTATTATTTCCTAACTCTATATACTACTGTATTATTAGAAAACATTTAACCTAATCATGTCCAAGCTTTTCTTGAGTCCTAAAGAAGAATGCAAGAAAGTGAAGATTTAAAGACACATTTAAAGAATACATTTATTCCTTACCTCTCCAGCCAGTGGTCTGAATGCTCACATTGATATTCCTCAAACACCAAAGAATCTGAATCATTCCAGCTTCTACATTCCTGTTCTTGGTGCCAGCAGTGTGGATGTTGCACAGAACTAGAAAACAAGAATTTTCATCTGAAATCAAGTCACTGGTAGTCTATCAAGTCACATTGCCTACACAAAACAAATATGGACAATCTGATTTGGCAAACAGGTATGTGATTTGCAAGAACTTACTCATTCAGGTAACACTAACTTAACAAAGGTGTTAGACAATGCAATTGCTGAGAAAAGGCCTTAGACTAATGCAATTAGGACATCAGAATTTTCAAATAAACCATTAATATTTAGATAACAAAAAATATATTCTATTTGCAAACAACAAGGCAGGGGAAAAAACCCCTAATTGAGGAGTGTCCTCAGGGTTTATGGACCTGTGCCAAAGTTCAGACTGTCCTCTGTCAGCAATGCATTATTTGACCCTTACTTACTGTCCCAGCCAGCAGTAAACTAGTGGAAAAGGCAAATGTAGAAATATCACTTCAACACAGGGAAACAATATGGCTAAGCAGAAGTAGGTCAAATGTTCACGTGGAAACACTTTTACCCAGGAAATCCTTTACCAGACACTGCAGAGCCCTCATAAGGAGCTGACTCTACTGCTTTGCAACACACTGGCAGGACAGCCAGAGATTGCTTAAGTGTTAAGAGTTCTCTACATTTTCCTTCTCAGTTTTGGCGGCTTGGACCTCTTAAATGACAGGTTACTAAACAAAACACCCTCACAGCGTCTGCTGACACCAGACTTGGCTCCTGGGCCAAGGACCACACCTGTAGATCCACCCCCACCACCTACCTGGGAGAACGACCTGGTACTGCAGACTCTGCACAGCAAACACACTGTACCTGTGTACGTGTGAGTAACAGCAAACACAGGGCTCTTTGTGCGCCACGTCTCCCGTGGCTTAAGTCAACAAGTGAGAGTAAAGGAAGGCTTTTGATATTTTAATCCTGCACTAACCACCCATGTTTTCCTTCCCTTCCTCCTCCACCCCGACTGGCTTTGGGAGTTTCCCACTCCCAGAAGGCTCAAAGTTACCACCAAGACGTAGAGCACAGACAGCTCGCTCCGAATCGCGGATCCAGGCAAAAGGACACTGCCAACGCGCTCAGTTTTTGCAAAGGCAGTGGATGGATAAAACCCTTCTCTAACAGCCTTCAAGAGCAATTACTCGATTTAAGGACTCGAAAGAAACAGCGGGGAAAAGAATAAAATGCACCCCAGCTTAGGTACAACAAGACAACATATGCCACTGTTTGAAAACGCAGGAGGAAATGCTAAGCGAAAATGCTGACCTTTTACAAACACTGCAGTGTTTGCCTCGCACTGCCCGCCCACTCCAGCCTGAGGACAAGCCCAGAGCCCCCATCGGGCTGGGGCACCGAGCCCGAGCCCACGCCCTGCCCGGGCTGCTAGTCCCTCACTCCCCACCGACAGGGACACCAAGGCAGCCTCTGCACGGGAGGCGAGGGCGCAGGAGAAAAGGGGATGTTTGGCACAGGATCCCAACCCTCCAGCAGCTCCTCCCGGAGTAGCCCCACAAGAGGTGCCCTGGGACGGGCAGCACCACCTCTCCCCTCGCCCACACCCACAGCGGAGCCGCGGTAGCTCCAGAGGCGCCCCGAGGGAGCGATGCCTGCCCGCCCCGGACCCCCCCGACCCCCGCGTCCGCTCCCACCTGCGCAGCCCGGCCGGATCCCCGCCGCCGGGGCGCCGCTGCCCGCCGGACATGGCTGAGGCGAGCGGCGGCTCCGCGGCCGAACATGGCTCCGGCTCCGCCGCCAGCGCAGGCGCGGCCCGGCCTCCTGGAACGCGGGGGCAGCGCAGGCGCCCTCCGTGTTGTGCCACAGCCGGGAGAGAGCCCAGTGTAGGGAAGGCAGAAAGGTGCTGTTCCTGCCGGAAAGCCGATCGGGAGTTACAGGGGGAGGCGAAGGGTCCTGCAGCCCGCGCTCCTGTGAGGGGCAGGGCGCGGCTCCCTCACGGCGAGGGCGCCATGGCCCTCACAGCCTCTCCTCTGCCCTCACCCAGCGTGGGGGCGGCTGGAGCCCCCGACCCACTGGGCTCGCAAATCCAGGGAAAACCCCGGCTCCCACATCACAGCGTTACCTCACGCGTGAGTCGAGGGTTGGGTTTGGGTCAAGTTAGCCTTCTGCTAGATGTCGTGAGCTAAATCATCTCACCCAAGGTGGGCACCACAAGGTACGCTCCGGAGAAACGTGTCCCACATTTCACACCATTAATGGAATCACAGAACAGTTTGGGTTGGAAGGGACCTTAAAAATCACATTGTTCCAACCCCCCTGCCGTGGGAATGGACACCTTCCACTAGGCCAGGTTGCTTAAAGCCCCATCCAACATAACTTCAAAATTAAAACCAGAAGTCTTACATAAAATCAATTGTATTTTTATTCAGTTCTTCAGAGAGTTTTAAGATTAACTGCATGTATTCATTAAACCTTTTCCTTAAAGGCTACCTAAATAATACTGTCCATTGTAAAAGAAGAGGTAAGCTATCTAGGAAACCAAAACCCAAAAATCACAAATAAGAAACCCTGCAGTAAGTCTTTGGAAGAAAATGTCTTGTAATGTATGTAAAAGCTTGAATATTTATATCTTACCTCCTTAAACAGCTCAAAGTCAACAAATATTTCTTAAGAAATGGCACTCAGACCTTTATTCTTATTGAGGTTTATCCTGACTGGAATGGTACTTAGCTGCAGTCTAACAAGTAAAATAACAGAATGGTTTGGGTTGGAAAGGACCTTAAAGATCACGTAGTTCCAAACCCCTGCCATGGGCATGGACACCTTCCACTAAACCAAGTTGCTCAGAGCCCCATCCAACCTGCCTCTGAAGACTTCCAGGGATGGGGCAGCCACAGCTTCTCTGGGCAACCTGGTCCAGTTTTGATACAACAAAAATACTCATATTGAAGAGATCATGTAATAACCTGGTATTTTGGGTTCAAGTCATGCCAAGCCTCATGGTAAAAAAAACTTCATTCGTATAATTGATCCAAATTATATCCTGCTTGGAAAAAAAAATGTCTTTTTTTGAGTTAGCAAACTATGTTAACCTAAAAAATCAACAGATAACATATTTTCCTAATATTTTCAGGAATGCTCAAATTACAGAACTAACACAATCGTGTAAATAAATATAGCCACTTACTGAGCTGCAGCACAGAGTGAAATTTGGGCTATGCATGTACACAGACCTATGGCATATTTATACTGACAGTGTGAACCCACAGATATGTTGTCTTAGTTTAGTGACATCACATTTATATAATGTACTTCAGATTACTCACATCGCCCACCCACAAGTCAGTGATGTGGAAAAGCATACACACTGCTGAAAAATGCAACACTAAATCACTAATAGTGATTTACACACAATAATAAAAGAAAATTATTTAATAAATATTTTAGCCCATCACATTACTTGTTTTGTTTTTTTGTTTTTGTTTGTTTGGTTGGTTTTGTTTTTTTTTTTTATAAAATGCTGTAAAAAGACCAATTCTAAACTCTATCCTCATTTTTAAGAAACGTATCAAGATTGTGTGGGAGGCAGTGTTTTCTTTGCTGCAAACAGAGAGGATCTTCTCCACAAATGGCCCTATATGTGCAGGTGGTTCTTTGGCTGATGACCTGAAGCTATGACAAAGACAAATGCCTATTTTTGTATTCCATTATTTTCTTGTTCAGTGGTTTATTCACATCTCATATGACTGTGCAGGGAGAAGTCACAGTTCTTCCTTCTACTGCCTCTAAGAAGGAAATGTCATATGGATTTTTAACAACTTGTTTCTCTTACACAGCCCTTAAGCTTACAAAATTTGGAGGCATGCCAGACTACTTTGAGAATTTAAACTTGGGAAATAATAGTTGTTTTAAGGAATTTAAGCCAGGCACTATTATTAACATAAATCATAATTTTATTTTGGTAATTATTACTAAGCTTCCTAAGAGGCACTTCTGTGGATAGAGCATTAAAAGATGCAAGGGTATCTTACATTTATGATGGTTACTCCATCGTACTGTTATACTGGCAAAAGAGGTAAGATGAATAAAACCAAAGTTCCACTGAAATGAAAACTTCCAGTCAATTCAGAGTAGATTTCTGTATGGAACAGCTCCAATTGCACAAGCAATTAGAAGTCTAACGCTCTTATTACATGAGATACTATTGGCAACTGACGTATTTTTCTTCTATAAAACCATCTGCAGCTACATGTATCTACTATCTAAGTTTCTCAAGGCCTTTATGATTTTAACTTCACATATCTTTACAATAAATACTTTATTTTCAAACAGGCAAAGAGCTGTATGAACTGAATGACTGTCAGTGGCAAAAACACAGGTCCAAAATCCTACCCTCTCTCCTGCAACTATTTCAAGGATCACATCCCACGTGTCTGTGCCACATTATGTAAACTTTCCAGAAGTAAATGTTGCAAAATGCTTATTTGTAAAGGCTGCTGTGTAGCAATAGGTGCATTGTCAGATGACACTACATGGCCCTATGAGAATGTTCCAAAGGTTAAAAAAGCCTGCAGAGACCATTTTAAACTTGCAAATAACTTTACCACAGAAGTAGTGGGAAATATTTTAAATTCAATCACTGATCAGCTCCTTGATTTTTTTATTAATTTTCATACCTGTCAACAAATCTGTCTGAAGCTCTGGAACTCAATCCTATTCAGCTGAGGAGGGACATGCCACTTAAGGTCTCTTTGGGAGAGACAAATCCATACTAGCTGTTTCAGTGTCAAATTTTCACTCTATACAATGCAAAACAATGGGTAATGAAAAACAGATAAACTACCGTTATTAATAGGTAGTTTAGATAATTGCATAGCAGATGTTGTATATATAGCAACTGAGATATGCTGAAACAATTAATGTCCTTAAACCCAGTTTGGACTTTTATAAGTGAGTATTATTTGAAAAATCCAAAGGTAAAAACCAACACCAACAGCATAACATAAATGTTACTTTTTAAGCGATGCTGTCTAATCTGTTTTCAATTCCTTATCCCTCTCTAAATTGTGGATTGCAGTCACATTCATAACCATTTCCTGCCTGGCTTAAAGCGTAGCTTGGTGCAATTCACCATCTGTAGCTCGGCTGAGACTCATGAAATGTTTCATGGTTGTGCTTCCAGTACTTGTACCATTTTTGCATCCTATTCCTGCTCAAAGCACTTGCCTGTCAGGGTAATCAAGAGGTTTTCATGGAATCATTGGCGTGTCATCTCTGCTAGTGATTTACTGGCAAGATCCTTCTTATTATTCATGTGGGAGATATTCCGGCTTTTATTCACCTAGAACAAAGCATTAAAGTATTCCTTTCTCTCTTTTATCCTTTTTCCCCTCTGTTATTTTAATTCACAAATTAAAGCTCAGATGTTTGCTGCACTCCCTTCAAATGTAATAAAAAATGTCCCATCATCTAAAGCGCATCAAAACCCTAAGCAATGTAGCTCCTAGAAACCAAGAGATTTCAGGATGCACAGCATTAGCAGTGTAGGTAAATGGGTTATATTTCTGAATCCTTCTGTTGTTTGAAATAAAGACATCCATCAAAATGTAAGCTAGAGGCAAATTAATGGAATAAAAGGTCACTATGGGAGTTGTAAATCTTCAGGGATTAGATTTCTTAGCCTACTGAAATCCTTTGGACCAGGAGAAGGACCACAACTAATACACTTTTTCGGTGAACAATTGCAAAGATTACTAAGAACTTGACAAGTGGAGTAAAGAAAAACAAAGCATCAATGAAGTCTAACCAAAGTATTTTTCTCAGTTAGCCCTTTATTAAAGAATCAAAACCCAAGTTAATTTTAAAAATGTAAAGAATTTCACCTACGTTAAAACTTGAAAAGAGAATAGTACTGCAAATATAGAAGGATAACCTTCCAAGACATAAGAAAGGAAAACATGGGTTAAAAAAAAAATAAAATCCAGGAATTGATATCAGGTGAGGAACTACCAAAGATACAGGCAAGAGTGGAAAGGAACTGAAAAGATTTGCATTTGTTTTCAACACTGTAAAAGAAACCTTTGGAGTTTGCACCCTTGTAGAACACGAAGTCTCAGAAATAAATCTAGGAGGCCTTTGACCAAACCCACTGTGAAATACATTCAAATTAAAAAAGTTAAAACGTACCCAAGTACTACTCATCGTATTAGGCAAACATCTAAAATGCAAAATTTGGCTCTGCAAGTCGGACAAGGCACTTGGCTCGACAGCCAGGTCTCTGGGTGCTGCTGATCCTGTCGGCTGGCAAACCACTTGCCCATGCAGGTGAGGCACCACATGGGGCGGCAGTAGCACTGCTGGCACTCCCCTTCGTTTGGCTCCTGGCAGTTCTTGATGAGCTTGATGTTAGCAATAGTCTGCATACACCCTATGCACGGCTCCAGCTCCTAAAGGAGGAGAAAAACGCCCAGATTGTGAACTGCACAGAATGGTTTCTGTGATTGCTCTTCAAAGGCTTTTAGAAAATTATCTGTGGCAGAATAATCAAGGCAGAACTGCCCCACCAGAAGATATCAAATGGTTTTATTACAACACTTTCTAATGAATGAGAGCAAAGTTTCTCTTTAAACAGAAAACCCAGAACTGCTGCATGAGACTAGTGATTAAACAAAAATGACTGAAAATGAACATTCTTTCTATCTCCAAAGAGCTGCACCAATTTCCAGAGCACAGCAGCCACAGCAAGGTAAGCACACAGCCAGCTTTATCATTCACACAAGATAGTTTTCAAAAAACATACCAGTATAATGTAAGAAAAACAAAAAAGCAAACAGTTCTTACCACTTGCTACAGCAAATGGCTGTTCCTATCTTCCATCTTTATAGGTAAGATATATAAAAGGGGAAACCGGGGCCGTACTGAACACAAGGACACTCATCTTGAAGGACCAGAAACTTACTTTTCTTGGATAATACTGTAATAATTAATATTTCCCCACAGTTAATTATGCCACATGAACTTGTGGTTGCATATAGGGACATCATCTTGATGTGAAGTGTTTTACAATTCATAAACAATAATTAGCATTTCCCCTGTGTCTTCCAGCTGTCCAAGAACTTGACAAAGTTCAAATGACAGCACAGTGAACAGGCACAGAGACCTGAATCCTGTTCATACTGCTACTGGTGTAACAAAAAGCAGCTCTGCTCTGTGGTCTCTAGTTCCCAACTCCAGTGTCTCTTCCCTGTCAGCTCAAGTGTTGCTCAGCCACACTGGCAGCTTGCCTATGGAGCAGATCCAGACGAACACAAACCAACTTGCTTCGCCTCTTTCCACCCTGATAGTTTCACACAACCAGGTTCACCACAGACAAAGTCTTGTGTCAACATGGGGACCAGGAGTGTGCAGGAAGCAGGACTGCTTCTTTCAGAAGCTGCATCAGCTTTAACTTGTGAAATTAAGGCTTATCTTAGTTTTTAGGCAGGAAGAGCTCTAGCACAGAAAGATTAACTAACTTTTTCAACTTACTCATGGAGCTTCAGAATTGGAAACAATTCAATGTTGTATTTTTTTATGTCCTTGTCATAATTTGTGGTGACATTTATCACTCAATGTCAAATCAAAGACCAGTAGCTCAGCTGACACTTAAATGTGTCACAAATTAACTTATTTTAATTAAAATGAAAAATTATCAGGTTCTATCTTCTCTTTATTTTGAACATCTCATTTCTCTACAAGCTGGCACTGCAACCAAAATGTACAATAACATCATGTGCAGGCAAATCTGATCCAGTTTTATTTTAGCTAGTTCAAGGAACCATAGAGTGAACACACCATGACAGTACCACAGATACCAACTACTCCCTGCATTAGCTGAAACATCAGACACAGACTCCCTGCAGGGTCACCAGAACTGGTTTAATTAGTTTCCTCTGGTACATTGGACAGTGGTATAGTCACACTTCTGATTGCTGCACAAGTGAAATAATGACCAGGTCTCTGTGAGTATAGCTGCAGGTAGGACTCTGTGGTGTTATTTACAACCAAAGCAAGCCCCAATTAAGATTCATTAGTTTATTTCAGCAGAAGATCCAGCAAAACCTGGCTGTCTAGAAAAGCAAGCTGTAATGGAGCAAACTGCCTAAAGAACACCAACAGCTGTGACTCCTCATAAACTTTCTGGAAGTGCAACGACATCATTTCCAAACGTTTTCATGTAATATTTTTATGGGAATTATTACAGGGGACTTTATTTCACTGTGTTATTTCTCATGTCTCAAAACTGCTCACAATACAGTTCATCTCCTCGTAGAAGGAACGGAAGCAGCAGCCTGAACTACATTTATGATGTGTTTACTGAGATGGCAGGTGAGCCCTTGTGAGGGATGCACCCACCTCGACTGAGCAAACAGCACTTTGGCTCTGGCATCACCCACAAAGAGGCCTGGCTGGAGTCAGCATGGCTGTGCAGATTGGAAGGAATTATGCTAGGCTGTATCTTCTCAGGAAGTTAAGGAATCTAGGCCATGTCTTATTAGGAGGTAGCTAGATGACATTGTAAGTCCTACAGCTGCACACCCACACCAAGGGCCAGTTTGACCACCAGTCACTCACTCTAAGTAAGTTACTGCAGCCCCCCCAAGCCCATTGAGCTCTCCTGAAGGGCAGCAGGCTGTGTCAGGTAGGCAGGACACCTCTCAAGGTTACCTCTCAAGGCTGAGAAATCCCTTCCCCTCTAACTATTATCCATAGCCAGGTAAGCGACTGTTTTTATTAGATCTAAAGCATATTGTATACAATTATTAGAAGTAGCCAGTAGCAGAGTGTTTGACTGCTGTTAAATACCATTTAACTACTGATTGATTACTGTTTAATTACCATGTGATTACTGCTTAATAATCCTCAATTAATAATTATAATTTAATCATCATTCGTAGTTTAATTCATATTTTTAATAAAACCATTTTGTTAATCTCACAACAATGAATTCTCTTAACAATTCACCTGAGACAGCCCTAAGTAAACATTTACCAATTACACAATAATCACAGGCTCACCTACATTGAAAGTATAATTATTACAGTGTCACATGGATAGAAAGTCTCACCTGAGTGCTTGGAACGTGATATGGCTGGTTAATTTCTACCAGAGACGTAAAGGTTTCTAAAAATAAATCACTAAGGCTTTGATGGATCACAACATTAGCTGCATTGCTGATAGGAGCACGGAGCTTTTCTCGGAGCTCCCCATACTCTGTGGAGTTCAACCTGAAAAAGAAAAGATGGAACAAAACATTACCACGATTATCCACTCCAGTACCTTGACAGTACATTGCAGAGGTTGACATCAGAGAAGTGAATCCACAGAAAAGCTATTTAGGCTGGTTCATGAGTCAGAATAAATAAATAGTGAGCATTTTACTTTCTTTTGCTCTTTAGTGATTGGTTTTGACACAGCCAACAGAACACACTGTCCTACTTCATATCCATGTCAGACTGCGAACAGGATATGCTGGAGATCAGCTAAAACATCACACAAAATAAAGGAAGGCTTTTGAAGTGATCAGCATGAACAAAAGCAATACAGGTTTATAAATCATGCATTAACTGTAAAGTACTGCATACACAATTTTTGCCCATCTTTTTAATGCCTAATTACTTAGATCATATATAAATTCTTGTTCATAAACTCCTGAGGACAGAAATCAGTTATATCTTGGAGCACATATCACAAGGTGATATAGTACACATAAGTAGCAGAAGAATGTCAATCTATCAGGTTCTGTGATTTTATGATCCAATTTTAGACAAACCCAGAAATTTCACAGAAGTTACAAACCGCTGCTGATTTAAGGTCGTAACAAGATGCATTTCACACCAGCTGCTCCTGCTAAAGTAAATGTAAGTGATGCCCACAGACCTCAAGTGGCACTTGAGGCCTCGCACAGATCCTGCAGTGACACATCCCTGTTGTTACCCCTTTTTACTGTAACAGTTCAGAACTGTAGCAGCAGAACTCCCCAGCTCAGTGCTTCCACTCATTAAACAGCTTTCATGGAGCAGTCCCTGGAACTGTAGCCCTCGTTCTTCCTACCACTGAGTTCCCAGAGCACAGCACAATGCTATGCTGGCTCAGCCTTAGCTCCCAGTGGTCTCCATTGTTTTAACTACTAAAGGATATTTGACAGATTATTTATCTGTTTGTTAACAGACACTACCCGTGCAAATAACAGAGACCTTTCTATCCAGAGGAAAAATTCACATTGAACACGCAGGGAAACATGGCCCACCTGCACAAAAACATTTTTCTTCCAGAAACATCCCACTGTATCTGATTCTGGCTATATACTATGATCCTATATGATTTTGCTACATTCTAGCAGAGATTTACTATTTCTGACATCTTATTAGAGGAGCTTTTAAACACTGTTCTTGATGCTGTGCTGTTTAGCCACAAAATAAAGTGTGGGGGGAGTTGGATTTTTTTTTCCCCTAAAAAGAATTGTCAGCTGGGGGTGTAGTTTTATCACTCTGGACTGACGCACTTACAGAAGAAAATCATTAATTGTTTAATACTCATTTGGTCACCACTCTCACAGGTCTGTACAAGTCTCTTAGGACTGTCACTCTTACCTTAACTAATCTCTTGTTCTGAGCTCTGTTCACCTGGATCTTTAACACAATCACCTCTATGCCTTCCTCATGCTTGCTCTACAGCACACCTACAAGTCTGGTGATCTGTCTGCTTTTAATTACTAGTAATTACCTAGTAAATAAATGCTGCTGACATACACATTTACACCAAAAAGACACTCGCATGCCTTTTCAAATATATAGTTTTAGGAGCCCTAACATGGCTTTCAGTACTCCTCTCAATGACACAACCAAAACAAAGACTTTGGCACCTTTCTACTCAGTGTTAGATGTTTCTGCAGAACTTGTACTTTTGCCCAGCTACACAGTGCTACACAGTGCTGAAAACACCCAGCACGGGCCCTTACAAAACAAGCCCTAACAGTTCATGTGTGCTAAGATTTACTGCTGTGAGAAAACATAAATCAGAAACAGACCAAAACTACTTCCTTGCTTTAAGGGCAGTTGTTTTACAGTAGCTCAGTGAGAACTCTTCTGAGCAGTGACAGAATTACGAGTCTTAAGCAGAAGGAAAAAACTGAAGTCATGGGTGAACAACAGCCAGTTTTGGAGAAATAACTATTTCTCATCACCCAAAATTTGGAAGACCAAATATTGTTCTTTTCATTCCTGTTCTCCATCTTTGACCTAAATTGGTCCAGTTACTTCTTCTCCAACAAAATCCTCTCCCTAAGAATGGATCAAACAGTCTCTCTGTTTAACCACTGTCCATTCAATGCTGCAGGTGTGTGAATCTTTCTTAACAACCCTTCTTCATTGCACTGAAAGGCAGAACTGCACACACAGCATCTCTGAAAACAAGCAGGGAGAAGAAGGGAAGGGACAAGATCAGGGAGTCTTCAGATCGGACACAGAAGCACTCCATCAGCACCATCATATAGTATATATGTAACAAAACAGGGTTAACACAGTTGTTTTACCGGATATCAAACGCCTTCACGTAGGGATTGATACTGGAAACTCGGATGGTGAGGAACTGCACAGGCACGTTTGAGTCTGGGGTAAGTTCATGCTGTCTGGAGTCTGTCACCGTCAAATGAATGTCCTGCTGCTGGGCAACGTGTAAACAGTAGGTGGTCACTTTAATCACCCATGTGTCTGTAACAATCACCCTTGCTCCTGGGGCTCCAGTGGCAAATTTGTCGATTCTCCTGAATTCTGTATTGATGGAGGAGGCTACTGCCCTCCAACCTGACTGTGGGAGAGCATGGACAGCGAGTGTTCGGGCTAACGGGTGATTGTTCCAACCTTTCCGTGACCAGTAATACGCCAGGGCACTGGTGACTGCTGGAAGGAGAACTGCAAAGAAGAAGAAAGTTTTCCATTCTTTTGAAGCCAGGTAGAAAAAGCAAAGATGTTTTTCAGGTGCAGCAAAGCACATTCCAAGGTAATAACCTGCAAGGGAAAAAAAAAAACAACTTGCTTTCAGAAACCACTCAAGTACACGCATAAACACATACCCCTATATCATATGGTATCTAACCAGTGAGCTCACCTCCAGGAGAGCTACTGTACTTCTGGATGACTTCAAATTCAAGCCCCTTGTCTTAAGCAATCTGAGGTAAATGCTTAGGCATCACTGATTTTTAAGCTAAATGAAGCTGATTTGAATTTGCACGTTGAATAACTTGTAAGATGCCAATTTTACCAGAATTATATAGCTAAAGGAAGGTTACTTGAATTTGTTGAATAAAAGTACCTGCGAGATTATACTTTTACCTGAATTATACAGCTAAAGGAAGGCGATTTGAATTTGTTGGTTGAATGAAATTACCTGCGAGATGCCACTTTTACTAGAATGATATACCTGAATGAAGGTGATCTGAATTTGCTGAATAAAATTACCTGTGAGATGCCACTTTTGCCAGAATGATTTACCTGAAGGTGATCCAAATTTGTTGAGTAAAATTACCTGTGAGATGCCACTTTTGTCAGAATTATATACCCAAAGGAAGGCAATTTGAATTTGCTGGTTGAATAAAATTACCTATGAGATGCCACTTTTACCAGAATGATACACCTGAAGGAAGGTGATCTGAAATTGTTGAATAAATTTACCTGCGAGATAATACTTTTACCAGAATGATATATCTAAAGGAAGGTGATCTGAATTTGAATAAAATAACCCGCGAGATGTCACTTTTGCCTGAACCCTACACCTAAAGGAAGATGACTTGCATCTGTCGGTTGAATAAAACTACCTGTGAGACGCCAGAA
Source organism: Neopelma chrysocephalum (assembly GCF_003984885.1). Taxonomy (NCBI): domain Eukaryota; kingdom Metazoa; phylum Chordata; class Aves; order Passeriformes; family Pipridae; genus Neopelma; species Neopelma chrysocephalum. The sequence continues at coordinate 1,445,515 of NW_020897804.1, read as the reverse complement.
CGACACACCTTAAAGAAGATGCTTTGAATTTGCTGAACAGCATAACCTGCAAGGCGCCACTTAATTTTTAACAGAACTCTATGGCTAAAGGACGCCAGGTTGAACTCCCTGGTCGAACGAAACGCAACTCCTCGGTGACTGCTTGCGCTCCGGGTGCAGCCGGACGGCTGCCGAGCCCGGGGAGTGCACGGGGAAGGAAGGACTCACCCAGGGGCAGCAGGGAGTGCGCCAGCAGCGTGCCGGTGCTGCGCCGCAGGTGGTACTGCACGAAGGCCGCGTCCTCGCTGCCCAGCCAGGCCGAGAGCAGGCTCTGCACCGTCAGCCCCGCCGAGCGCACCTCGTCGGGCGGGAACACGAAGCACACGGCGAACACCACGTAGGCCAGAGTGAAGGTCACCGCGGGGCTCTCCATGCTGCGCCCCTCCCGGGCACGGCGGGCCCCGGGAGATCCCGCCGCGCCCCCGGGTGCTCCAGGGGGGAGCGGTAATTCCTACCGCTCCGGCGGCACTTCCCGCCGCAGCCCCGGATGCCGGGGCGGGGACCGGCAGTGCGAGGGGAGGCGGGTCCCGGCCCTCCATCGGCTCCCTCCCTTCCATCCATCCGTTCCCGCCCCTCTATCACTCTGCGCCTGCCAGGCCACGGGATCCGGACACCGGGAACGGGACATCGCCCTCATCCCGCGCCTGCCCGGCCTGGCCGGGACACGCAGCCCCTCCCCGTGGCCTGCAGGCTTTGTACGAGGTCATGCTCCACAGGCCTGGCAGAAGGAGCCGATTCCAGTTCCTTACAAAAGTGAAAGAGCTCTCTTGTTGGATGAGGGCAGCGTCCCTGCGAAGCAGGGAAATGGACTATTTTGCTTAAGGGTCCGAAAAAACTTCCCTTTGTTTTTCTTTGTCTACTTTGTGTCACATTTTCTAATATTTTCTTTTTTTAACATTTTCTAATATTTTTCTAATATTTTCTTTTTTTAGATATTTTCTAACATTTTTCTAATATTTTCTAACGTTTTCTAACATTTTTCTAATGTTTTTCTAATATTTTCTTTTTTTTAAATATTTTCTAATATTTTTCCTAATATTTTCTACTATTTCAAGACAGGCACGTAAAATCTTAAAAGGCCTTAAAGGGAGACAGATTTTAAGATGTCTTTGTACCCCCCCCCAGTAAAAGGATCCCCTAACTGGGATCTCTGGTTACTACTGAAGCACAAATAATAACTAATAGCCCCAAGATTTGCCGTTTCTCATGGGATGTAACAAACCCCTTGCGTGAACCCTGTAATTATAATGAATTTCCATATTTGTCTCTTTTGGAGAAAGGGGAGATTGTGTAACTGGAAAGGCACAGCAGATGTTGTACACTTCCACTTATGGGGAACCAAGTCATAGGAAATGCCACCCCCCCAGAACGTGACATCTTAGCACTGGCAGGTGGTTGATATATTACTGTCGTGATGGAGATCGGGAATTCATAGTGGTTTAGTGACTCTTAGAGATGGTTACATCAGTAAAATCACGCTTGGATTCTGGGCATCTTACTTCATTCTAAAAGGCGTCCTTGTTAGCAAGTTTATTGTTTTAGCAACCAGTCTGACGACTCAACAGTAAGGACTGTTTTATTTCGCTAAATGGGCCACGAAGCTCAACAATAAAAAGCAGGCCGCGAAGCAGCAAGTTTTTTTTCCGTGATTTTGTGCAAGGGATTATTGAAAAGCAGAACCACAGAACCAGTTGGGAGGGGCCTTAAAGATCGTCCAGTTCCAACCTCCCCCACCATGGGCAGGGGACACTCTGCACTAGATCAGGTGTGGCGGTGCATCCCTCCCTCCGGGCGGATCCCCCTCTAGGGTTTATCCATCCCCGCTCAGGTTAATCCCCCCTCAAGTTCATCCCTCCTCAGGTTAATCCCCCTCAGGTTTACCCCCCCGGCCCTGCAGTGCCCGCCCTGCCCCGCGCGGGGGCGCTCCGCGAGGGGCGCAACGGCCACGCGTCGGGCTGTCCCCGCTCCGCCCCCTCCCCCCTCCGCTCCGGGGGCGCTTGTTCTGATTGGCGGGAGCGACCCTAGCGCCGCTCGCTCATTGGCGGGCCGGGGTTGCCGTTGCGGTTTGAAATCGCGCGGCGGGGGCGGAAGGGGCGCTACCGGGCGGGGGTGTTGCGGCCCAAGTGCTCCCGCCGCCTCAGCCCAGCGCCGGAGGGTCCTGGTAGCCGCCGGCAGGTACGGGAGGGGGTGGCTCGGGGACTCCTTTGTGTGTTCGAGGGGCTGGGAGGGGGGACTAGAGGTCCCCTCTGTGAGTTTGGGGGCCTAGGGGGGACTCCGGGACCCGTCTGTGAGTTTGCGGGGGCTCAGGGACCCTTCTATGAGTTTGGGGGGCTGAGGGAGACTCGGGGATCCCTCTGTGAGCTGGGGGGGACTCGGGGAACCTTCTGTGAGTTTGGGGGGTTGGCAGACCCCTCTGTGATCTTGTGGGGCTGGGGGGGGTCTCGAGGACAGCTCTGTGAGTCTGGATGCTGTGGGAGTGGGCTTAGGTACCCCTTTGTAAGCTTGGGGTGGGGGGACAGGCTCGGGGATCCCTCAGTGAGCGTGGGGTGGGACTGGGGAGCGGCTTCAGGATACCTCTGTAAGCTTTGGGTGCTGTGGGGTGCGGGAGGGCTGGGGAGGGAAGCTTGGGGGGTGTGTGGAGACTTGGGGAACCCTCTGAGCCTGAGATGGTTTGGGGCTGGCTTGGGGGCAGGGGGAGCTTGGGGATCTCTTTGTGAGCTTGGGGTGGGGTGGGACTGGGGGAAGCGTCTTGAGGACCCCTCTGTGAGCTTGGGGTGCTGTGGGGCTTGTGGGGGAGCTCAGGGATGACTTTGTGAGGTTGGGGGTCGTGCTCGGGGACCCCTCTGGGCTTGGGGTGGGGTGGGACTGGGGGCACCTCCGGTCGAGAGGCCTTAGGGGCGTTTCTGTGAGCTTCAGACTAAGAGATTTGGGGAAATTTCTGTCAGTTTAGGGATGAAGCAGAAGCAGGAGCTTGGGGGTAACGGGAGGAGGGCGTCGCGGGTGGAGCTCGGGTGCCTCCCACCATGAGTTCGGGGACGAGGCGAGGACCTTGGGGAGCATCTCTCTGTGTTCTGAGGATGATATGGGGCTGATCGGGGACTGGGTTGATTCAGGAGTAAAGGGGGGCTGGGGGAGGGTTGTGGGGTTGTTTTGTTGTTTGTTTGTTTGAGTGTCTTTTTTTTACTTAAAGCACGGCTCGGTGGGCAGGGATGGTGCTACCCGGAGAGCCGGCACAGCCTTCCCTGGCCTTGCTGCTCCTCCCCTGCAGTCAAGAGAAGGTGATAGTGAGCCAGTTAACCAGGACAGTGTTTATTTGTTCTGAATATGTTTGCGCTAAACATATTTGTGTCCATATAACAGTCAGCTCTGTGTCAATTTGTATGGAAATATTCATAGCACGTACTAAGTTACTTTGCCATGAGTGAGAGCTTTGCATCTCTGCTGCTGGAGGAGTTCAGAAGGATAATTAAGTAGAAAAATTCTGTCCTTCCCCTTGTTCAGTGGCTTTTTCAGGCATTGGGGACCACGTTGGTGTTTTGGATGTTTTGCCCTGTATTCGTTAAATAACAGGTTCTTGCTGTGAAGCCCCCACTTTACAAATTATAGGTACCTGAGGTTTAATTACCTGATGTCACTGAATTTGTGCTTATTCTCAAATACAGAATGACAGGTTACTGCTTGTGCCTGGATAAATATTTTTCTAAAGCTAGGAGCAGTTTTGTTTTTGTGAACTTTAATAGAATCATGGAATTGTTTGTGTTAAAAGGGACCTTGAAGATCATCTAGTTCCAAACCCCCTGCCAGGGGCAGAGACACCTTCCACTAGATCAGGTTGCTAAAGGCCCCGTCCAACCTGGCCCTGAACTGTTTTGCTCTAGTGGGAAAACCTGCTGCCTTTCACAATACTTGCCTTGGACACTGACCACTTTAAACAAAGATGAATAAAGCCTGCCTTCCCCTTTCGCTTTATCATAGCTACTAGCTAATGAACTTGTGAAGTACAATTTAGATCAAATGGTGAGCACAAATTTTTTAAATAATTGCTGAATTGCTTTTAATGATTTAATCCTGGAAAGAAACTTAATTTTTAGATTTAATATCTAAAACTCTCAGTACATATGGTGTATGTATATGGTGTCAATTTATTGGGTGTTTTAATGATCTGAATTTGGTTTAGCAATGGTGTACAAGTATCTCAATGAGAAAGCTGAAAAATTCTGCAAGTAAACCTCCCCTACTTATGGAGCTTTTAGAAGGTGTTGACAACTTTATCATGTCCTACGGTTGTTTCTAAAGTAATCACAGCAAAAAACTAGTTTGTAAAGATTCTCTTGATCTGTTGTCTCAATTTTAATTTGGAATGTAAGAAAGCAATGAAGTTCACTTCAAGTTCTACAAGTGGTCAATGTAAAAGTACTTGATATACAGAATAACTTGAGCTAAAGCATTAATATGATGAATAAAGAAGGAATGAAGAAATAGCTAATACAGGCATGCTTTGCATGCCATTGCTTCTGTAGCCATTGTTTGCATTCCATTGGTGATTAAAAGTTCTGTTGTCAGGCTTGCAGACAAAGTAGCTGAGTTCTGTGGAGAGTATGAAGCAAATTTTCCTGTAAGGATTAATGTAAGAGTGAGGAAATGTGTTCAGAAGCCTAAATACAGAAATTTAAATACATAAGGGCAATGAGATTGAAAATGCGATGTTGCATAAGATTTTCAGTTGGAGTATTCTTGTTACCTCTTTATGCAAGTGAAAACAATCACTTGTAGTCTTCCTGAGCTGATTTTCTGGATTCATCTGGAGAAAGAAGATAAGGATTAGCTGTTTGGTCAAATCAAGTATTTGAGATCACTTGGAATTCTTATCAGTTGCAGGAAGCCAACATCTTGTCCACTTGATGATACCAATTATCTTTATAGGTGCTACAAGATAATACATCAGTTCTTATGAAATAAATTGCTTTGATAGCAGTCTTTCAGATAAGTACCTGCACTTCTCAGGTGTCCTTTGTGGACAGTGATTACACTCAGATCTTCCTTACCATGCCTTCTGTCTTTCTTTTTTTAAAAAGCAGCTGTAGTGCCACTGAGGGTTAGTGTCAAACCTTTAAGAACAGCAGAGACTCCAATAAAAGGTAGACAGAGTTCAAGTACCTGTAACTTGCCTGCCATATTTGAAATGTGTTCTTTTTCTATTTCTAATTTTTCATCCTTAATCTTAGTTGCAGCAAAGGCTTTAGTTTCAAGTCCTGCACACTAGTAAGGTTAGTTCAGCATATATGATCTACTAAAGCTTGTGCCTGTCAAATATAAGAACAATATTTAAGAAATGCCTTTTTAATGACTTTTTTTTCCAGATTTGATACCAATAATGTCTATGCTGCAAAGGATTTTTAAGTACTATGTGTTTTACAAAAGCAGCACGTGCTCAGAGAGTGCAGGAAAAAGCTAAATAATTTGACTCAGGACTCTGATCCGAAGCACACCCTAACTAATGAAATTTGTTTTTGCTGTTTGCTGCTGTGCAATGTAGTAATGAGGCCATGTGAGTAAAACAGAGAAGTGATTGTCACGTGCCCCTTGCAGAAGCGGTACTTCTGCTTAGCTGGATACCCTGTCACAGGAGACAGGGCTGTACGTCACTGCTGGCTTAAGGGGTTGGGAATGAGGAAATGTTGTAGATGACAGAGCTCCCTTTGAAGGATGGCGGCTTAATTAGTAAGGGCATAATGTGAACTGTGGAAGGCATACTATCAACAATTAACCTCACAGACCCCTACCAAAAGGGCTGTGCAGTGCTGCATTTAGATACTTTGAGTCTTCTGAGATACACCTTTCCATAGGAAGACTTTCCATACTTCCAGAACTCCTTTGAAGCTGTTAGTGTTTGCTAGCTGGTGCCAGGCTGCCAACTTCTTCCATTATCTGAAAGTGCATCTGGCTGGCCACACCCTCTCATTCATGCTGTGGTGCTGTGTTTGTTGATGTTCTAGAATGAGTCTGCAGATTTTAAACGCAGAAAATGGAGAAAATGGAGGAAACATTAAGGATGATCTAACAGCAGACGACTGTGGCTTTTTCTTGGCGCCGCCGGAACCTACAGGGAGACCTTCCATTCTACGCCCATCCCAGAAAGAAAACTTGCCACCAAAAAGTGTGGCGAAAGCAATGAAGGTAAACTTTTGCTTTTGTATTGCTTATATTCTTTCTCCTTCTGCAGTCTTTGCTACTGAGTGCATAAGCTATTTGGAGCTTGAAAAATATTGAGCTCATGTTTTTCTTCCTCCCGCCCTGCCTTTCTTCAAGGTAACCTTTCAGACTCCTCAAAGAGATCCTCAGACTCGAAAAATCTTAAGTCCTACTATGACAGACAAACTTGAGACTGCTTTTACACTTGATGATTGCTGTGAAGGCTCGGTGGATGATGTTTTCCGTGCACTCTCTGATGCTGAGTGAGTAATGAATTCACTGCTAATTGTATTAGCCACATGGGATGTGTTCAAGGTAACTTTTCCCCATTACAAAACTGTACAGTTAAAATGTAATTTTGTATTTTATGACAAGATGTAAACTTCATGAAAGGACCAAAATTAATGCTGACTGATGCATGAACTTTTTCAAAGGTAACTGTCGATAGTTCTAAGAAAAGTTCATCTCAGTTGTAATGTTGAATACTGAACTCTAATTCCTCTGTAACTGATTTCATAGAGATGACTTAAGGTATGGATAAATAGCTTAAGAGAAAAGATACATCAGGTAGAGAATACAAAATCATTTCTTACAGTAAAGTTTTCATGTGAGAATGCAACTATTCTGAATCTAATTCTTAAAGTTCAGCCTTAAAATATCTTCTGTTGTATGTTAAGTACTGTTGTATCTTAAGGAGAAAAATCTAAAGAGATAAATCTTCTGAAGGGTTAGCTTGAATTGAATACTCAGTGAGTGTTAAGATTAAAGAAACCGTAGCAACACAGTGAATATAACATCAATCACAAGTATAAACAAGTTTATGTGCCTTTATAGTCTAGCAGCCTGGGTCTCAAAGTGGCTCATGGAAGGTGTCTAGGGAGGAGCATAAAATCTACAGTGTTTAAATTTGAGGGTATCATGATAATATTTAAGACACCTCAATGCATATTTTTGTTACTGACTTTTTTTGCCCCCCCTTTAAACTTGTATGTGATGCTTGTAATTTCCGGTGGCAAGAAGTCTTAAGACTTAGCTTTGCCTTCTGCAAGCAAATAGACCCTTTTGTTAGTTTTTAGCGACCAAGTGCTTTCATTTGACCCCTATTTTTGTTGTTTGTAAGGGGGGAAAGGAGAAGGGTGGGAACACTTAAATGTTCTTTAAATGTAAACATTTGCTTCAACTGTTTGTTTCCATGTGTAGTCTAGTTTAGAAAAGTACTTCTGAGCTAACCACCACAATTAAATGACTTAGTCATTTATGCCCCAAACTCATTGCTTGCACAAATAAACAAAGATTTAGTACTTATAGAGTTCAAGTGAGTTAAAAGGATCAGCACTGAATTGGTTTTAGTTAGAGCATGATTATGTGTCAACACATTGCTTGTACTGTCCTTTCTAATTGTAAATTGTGAGGATTTTTTTGTAGCAGATAATCTGCAGGGCTCAGTGTTGCTGAAGGGTGTCACTTTTGACAAGTGATGGGCATTTCAGGCAGGTGTCTCGCTCTTGACTGGCATTTATTCGGTTAAATACTGAAGGAGAGTGGGAGGGACTTGAGTAGTCGGAGCAGCCTGGGGCTGAGCTATTGCAGGGAAGAGGCGCTCAAACCGGGTGAGAACAACTTCAGCTCTTATCTCCCGCCTATGCTTTCGAGTTTATCAAAGTAGAGTTTTTAGTGAGTGGCTTTTAATCGTGTTCTGTTCTGCAGCAGATAAGGATGGCACATAGAAATAAGAACTTTACAGAAGGGACAAAACAATGGGAGGAAATCCTGTTTCAGGAAGTAATGGATTAACTCTCTGTAGTCTGAGGCTAAACTTCAGAAGTTGTGCAGAGTTTAGGGAAATAAAGTGGAGAGCAATAACTTGTAGAATTCTTAGCAATAGTGAGTACACAAACTCTTTAACCTGTTTCTTTTGTTAGAGGGTCTTACTCTCTTGCTGAAGAAGTATTTTCTTGTATATCACTCTGCTCTTCAGATCTACTGTTTTAGAGAGCTTGGAGTTTCTGAAGTCCAGGTTCTGTTTTGGTATGTAGGCCCTCATAGATGAAATGCTGGTGCATACTTTTGGGAGGAAAATGTTTGCCAGAATGACCAGACAAAGTAATGACTAGAATGGGAAAACCTGAATCATGACTTGGTTTGGTCCCAGACTTGAGTCTGTCATGACTCAAAGATGAATCTGCATGAAGATGAACTAGGAGCTGTGCTTGTGTTTGAGCTGCTTACTGTCAATGACTTCTCCTAAGCAATGTGTGTTTCTCTGTCCAGTAAAAGGGCAATGTCCATATTCTCTGGTGAGCAGAGCAGTCTGCAGGAATGGCTGTCATAAGGTAACAAAGCTGTGTAGAACAGGTAGCTTAAGGACACTGGATAACTTCTAGGATTGATCTCCCTATAGTTCTTGTATTCCCAAGCTCGTAACTTCTGACTGTTCAGGTGGCAACTGAATTCCTGTTGTTACGATATAATTTTGCTGTCTGCTGACTTATTGCTAAAAAAATCAAATTATTCTGAGCACGCAAAGCTACTTGTGCAAATATCTTTCTAAAGATAATTTCAAGAGATGCCTGAAAAATAACTATGGTATGTATGGTCTTTTTTTAATGCAGCACATGTCAACAAAAGATTGAACCTGAAGCAGACAATACACAAATGCCAGAGAAGGTCAGCGTGGCTTCTTACCCAGATGATGAGATGCCAGTGAAGAGCCGAGGATCCTACAATATTGATTTCGATAACTTAGATGACATCAATCCTTTTCAAAGTTCAGCACAGTTGCCTTATTCTCCTGGAAATCTGCAGAAGTCTCCTGTAAAAGTAACTAGCAGCCCCAAGAAAACTTCTGAAAAAAGTAATGATTCTCTTCTGACAGAAGATACAGGTCCTTCTGCTTCAACCACAGCGAATACAGAGTGTTTAAGTGAAGAGAAGCCTTTATTCTCTGCAGAAAAACCGGCACTGAGTGAGCTGGAGTCTAATAAATCCACACTGTCCCCTAAGCAAGCACTCAGTGACTCTGAGCAGGGTGTGAAGCCTGCTTCCACAGACGTGAGTGGAACTGATAATTCAGTGGGATTAGCAGAGGCACCTACACCTCCTGGACAGTTACCTGGCAGTTTAGGTCCCAGTAGTTCTGATGTAACTGGTTCTTTTAAAACTGGGGAATTGAAGCGTCAGGATGTTTTGGTAGCAGAAAAAGCTTCCACAGAAGAGTCAAAACCTAATGAAGATCTGGCCATCTCCAAAGGGAAGCCTGCAGAAAAGCCTGATGTCCCCAAGGCTGGACCAGTAAAACTGGAATTTGACTTTGATAATGCCACTGCTAAAAAACCACCTCCTAGGAAACTAGGTAAAAGACCTGGAATTAAGCCACCTTCCAAAAGAATTCCTGTTACCAAAACAAAACCAGAGAATACTGAAGTGCAAAATAAAAGTAATGTGGAAGATGAAATCCCTCTTCCTAAAGCGTCTTATAAGTTTGACTTGGACAAACTTGACGATCCAAACTTTAATCCGTTTGGAGGAGGCTCCAAAATTTCCACCTCGCCTCGTTCTAAGCCCAGCCCTCAGAAAGTTCACCTGCAAGAGGAGCAGGATAGTACCACTTCAAGAAGGGACCCTCTTCCAGTGCAACAGGATAACTGTCCAAGTACCTTTGAAACTCCTGAAAAACCAGAACCCAAAAATCCGTAAGTAAATGCGTAGCTAAATGCAGAAGCACCTCAAACCCATGTGAGGAAAGTTAGATAGTATCTACCTAGTTAATTCCTACTTTGACTTCTTCCCTCCAAGGTTGGCTGAGTCTGTTGTTGTAATCTTTGACACAATTATGTTGCAACAGCAAAGATCTTACTGGGGAAACTATCCCAAGATGACTAGCTCTAGGGAAAAGTTGTTCTTAAATCTAGAAGAATGGGAAGAAACAGGCTTAGGTGGAAGGAGCATTGGGTCATATAGTTCTTTCCCCACTCCTCCAAGATTAGAGTAAAATGTGGAGAACTAGGTGACTGCTACTTACTGTCTTTAAATCAAATGCCCAGGGAGCAGGCAATTCTGTTTTCTGCTGGTCTGAGGTGTTGTTTCTCCCCTATGTGTTCTTAGTATCTAAATGCTATCTCCAATAAAAAGGCCTGTCTCTGAACCTGCATTTTTTTTTGGCACCACAAACTTTTTATTTGGGAATGGAATATATTGTGTGTTGCCTTTCCTAGAAAGTCTAGTTATTAAAGTGTCTGTGTTGCTATAGACAGTCAGAACTGGCACAAGTTGGTCATTTGACAGAAATGTTTGCTCTCTTGCTCCCTGTATGATGTGATCAGTTACTGTTTACCAAGGTGAGAAGTTTACTTACTGCTGACAATGCAAACTGAAGTATTGGACTTCCCTAGTGAAGTTCTGTGCTTTACACTAATACAGCATTGCTTTGGGAACAGGAGCAGGCTCTTGTAATTCTGTTCTTAATTAAACAAAAAGCCTATCTTTTATTTAAAAAATAGTAATGAGCCTAACAAATGGAAATGTGAGAACAGTGCTAAGTGAATAGAAATAAGTGATACCGCTTTGACTTTCTGCTTCCTACATAACACTGCTTCTGATGGAGGGAGAGCTTTCTGTCGCTTAAGTTGTCAGCAGTGAATTTACATCCCTGCCCTCTGTAAAGCTTCCTGGGCTGTGGCAGTAAAAACTATCAGAAAAGGTAACTTTGTTCAATGTATCTGGTAATACAGAATTCAGAACTGTGTGACTTAAATTTTGATTTTTTTTTTCTTTCTCTAGGGAAATTGTGAAGCAGAGTGTGGTAGAAGACATGCCAAGAGCTCCAGAAGAGAAGCCAGGAGTTCAAGCAGAAGCTGAACTTCCAGGAGAGAGAGACATGGTAAGGTGTAACAAAGATAGCCAGTTCTTGTTTCATGAAAGCTTCATGAAGTTGACTTAGTGACTTAATCTTGTGAAACCTATTTTTGATATTTTGTCTAAGAATTAGTGGGTTTATGCATCTTTAGCAGCTCTAAAAGGAATATCAGTTGTGTGGACTTGTCTTTTGAAGGTAACATCAGAGACAGCCAAATTGGTACCTTGGTATTTAGTATCTTTTTTGATCAGGAGTCACATATAAGGACAAACATAAGGGTGTGGACTATAAAAAAAAAAAGTGACTCCTGTATAATATGAGCTGTACTCAGTGTTGGGAGTTTAATTTCTATGCCTGTGAACCCTTGTTTCATTATGTTGGCTACCCAGCTAATTTATGACAAACCAATTTGATCATTATAATGATTTTCATTACATTTAAGTAATTATTTTAACAGTAAAAGATTGTGTTTTTTCTCATCAGGAGGAGCAAATGGACGCATCTAAAATGTCTTCAGCTCATAAGGTCCCCTCTCAAGATAATTTGGTTTCCTCTGACAGTGGAAAAAAGTCAGTGTCTGCAGAAGTTAAACCTCTTTCCCACAGAACTGAAATAACAGCAGATGAGGAGACAGCTGATGCTGAACCTGAAGAATTCTTCAGACCATCATCTGAGGGTAAGGGCATTTCTTTTAAACAGACTGAAAATATAATGTTACAATAACCTGTGTGTATATATTTTTCTAGTTCAGTTTTGGCATGGATTCTAGTTTTGTCTCTCTTTCTACACTTCTGAAAGGACTGCAAAACCTACAATAACTAGCAGTGCTGGGAAAAGTACCTAAGCCTATTTCTTTTAAGCTAAGTTCACAAAGCTGGGTATTAGCATTCAGCTGCCTGGGAGGATAAAATTTAGGCTGGTACAGAAACAATCTGTTTAGAGTTTCTGTGGCAGCTTTCTGTGCTGAAAAAATGCTCCTTTAAAATAATTTCTGGTGTATTAAAGCCTTTGTAAATTGAGAGTAATGTAACTGTCTGTAGTTGTGAGTCTTGTAGATTACTGCAGTCTTAGCACTACTTGAATACTGGTTTCAATTTGCGGTGTGGATTGTCTTTCTGCACTGGCATGCTTGTCTTGAAAGCTTCCTACACAGCTGTGACTTGACCACTTGGTGGGGTTATTCCTTGTAGAAGCATTGTGTGGAAGGATGAGGAAATTATTTCACTGCAGTGCAGTGTGTCATTGACCTTCAGAGTGGAGTGGAATCAGTATGTTGGGAAATGACTATAACTTCATTGTTCAAGTCTGAGCTGTGTGCCAGTTTTAATGGTGAGACAGACAGCTGTACTCTATCATGGGGCATTGTGAAAAATAGTAGAATATCTGAGTGTGCTTGTCTAGTGAAGAACTAGAACTCATGAGAATGAAAGCAATATTTGCTTTATACACATATCCATTTGTTTCTGTCTGTGGTAAGATCATATGACATCTTCATTGTATCTTTTCTGTTTTTTTCCAGTCCTAGGAACGGGCATAGAAATAGACTATCTGGAACAGTTTGGGACTTCATCAGTAAGTATGACATTGAAATGTTTTGTTTGCCTCCCTGGCAGGGTGGAGAGGGAAAGCATAGGTGAAACTGTTAAACTTTAAATCTTTTTGTGAAAGAACTTCACTTTGAATTGTCTGCAGAAATATGGGTTCTGTTCCAAAGGAATTGTGGTGACAAGGCTGGGCAGGGGATGGTGGTGGAAAGGAAATGTATTTATAAGCAATTCAACTGAAAATTAGAGGTCTCTTGCTTTCAATTTGCAAAGGTGCTGTTTTTTCTTTAATAGCAGTGAAGCCAGTGTGGCTGTTTCACTTCTGGTGGTTGCAAGAACAACACAATGCTTTGAAAGTGCAAGATCGTTGTTTCAAAAATATTTTTAAACTCTTTATGGCCAGTTTCAGGAAATTTGTCTCTAAATTGGGCATGTCATGTTCTAATTGGTTCAGCTTCATTATTCTTTCTCCTGCTTAGGTCCAGAGTAAGAGCAGCCCTGAATGTACAGTGAATACACTGAATCGGAATTGGTTTTTGGTCACACTGTGTTTGTCCTTATTATTGTCTGTAAATGGCATACGCTGTTTCTTCAGCTTACAATACTATCCTTCCCTTTCAGTGTCTTCTGCTGGTTTTGAGTAGTTCATAAATGTTTGCCCTTTTGATTCTGTCTGTGAGCAGATTGAGTTCACTTGATATTACATAAGGACTTAAGCATGTGGGCACTGAGTTCTCTTATGTAATTTTCCTCTTGAGAACAATGCTCTGGCCACTGAAGAACAGGCTCACCCATTCTCCAGAGGATTGTTTGTGTGTGAGTGGGATGTGTGTGTTATGCTCTGAAACAGCATAAATGCCAGTTTATGCCTCTTTGCCTTCAGTTCAAAGAGTCAGCCTTAAGAAAACAGTCACTGTATTTGAAGTTTGACCCTCTACTGAGAGACAGTCCGAGAAAACAGTACCAGAAATTGATTGAAACAAATGAGAGTGCCATCACAGCTCCACCTCAGCAGAGGTAGGTATTGACTTAGTCTAGGCTGTAGTACATAAAATCAGGGTTGTTTAGGTTGGAAAAGACCTTCCAGATCAAGTCCAACAGTTAATCCAGCATTCATGAGTCTACCGCTAAAATGTGTCCCCAAGTGCCACATCTACAAGTCTTTTAAATTTCTTCAGGAATAGTGACTCCATCACTTCCCTGGGCAGCCTGTTCCAATGCTTGATCACCCTTTCAGTGAAGAAATTTCACCTAATGTCCAATCTAAACCTCCCCGGTGCAACTTGGGGCTGTTTCATCTAGTCTTGTTCCCTGGGGGAAGAGACCAAGACCCCCCTGGCTACAACCTTCTTTCAGGTTGTTGTAAAGAGTGAGATGGTCTCCCCTGAGCCTCCTTTCCTCCAGGCTGAACACCCCCAACTCCCTCAGCCTCTCCTCATCAGACTTGTGTTTCAGACCCTTCTCCAGCTCTGTGCCCTTCTCTGGACTTCCTCCAGTACCTCAGTGTCTTGTGGTGAGGGGCCCAAAACTGAACACAGGATTTATGTGGCCTCCTCAGTGCCCATTACAGGGGAACAATCCCTGCCCTGGTCCTGCTGGACACACTGTTGCTGATACAGGAGCTTTACAAGGAAAGGCAGCACTTGAATTTAATGGTGTATGTTTGTTTGTTTTTAGTCCTGTTCCTGATTTAAGTAAATTGCTTGAGGAACCTGAAAAGCCTCTAGTGAGTCTTCAAAATGAAGAAAAACCAAAAGGACTAGATCTTCTGGGGACATTTACAACTTCTGTAAGGGTGCCTACAGTGCTATAAGGTTTCATGTTGGTATTTTGGGAAAAGGATAGCCTAGGTTCTGGACTTGACTTGAAAGATCACAGAATGTGATAAATGTTTATTTAAACTCTTGTCTTAAACCAGGTTGGATACTCACTTGTATCAAAGTTGAACTTTTTGATGGACTTCATTTTCTTAAGTATTAAAATTTTTTTGTGAAAACTGGTGCCATTGCATGTGGTCTAGGAGAATTTGAGCTGTTTTTAAGAATGCTTTAGTAAGGCAATATTTTTTTTTTATGCAAGTGAAGCCAAAAAAGAGAAACTTTGTTTTTTAGTTGCACTGCTGAGATGAAAAGCACTTTGATTAAACTCAATGCTTTATAGTCTATGGTTTATGGCATGAACAGATCTGCACACAGCAGTTCATCCTGAAGTGGTCTTTTTTTTGCTTGTGGACAATAGTGTGGTGTCATCTGCTTTGTAGCATCTTTTGATAGCTGTAACTGGTGGATAGCAGTTCTGGTTGCACCATGTAGGTATCTTTTAGAACCATGTAGTTACCTTTTAGAGTAAGAAAGTTATGAAGGTATTTTGTATGTTAAAGTAGTCTGTGTTGACTTGGCATTGAATTATGTGCATAGATCTAATCAATGGCATGACACTAGGAATCTGTTGAAACTTTCCTTTTTTTTCTTTCTCCTTACAGGACACAGGTCCCCTAATTCCAGACTCCCTGAGTGGTGATGTTCCTCCAGTCCCTTTTACTGCTTCTACAGACACTGCTGTGGATGCTATTATAGATGTGCTGAAATACAGCCAAAAGGACATGGATGCAATGGTATGGTGGCCCTTGCAAAACAGAACTTGGCATAGCTTGGAAATTCCTTTTGTTTAGATTATCTGGGATAAGTCTCTACTTTGTAGGTCTTCTCATCATACTTGACATAGGCATCTTGCTCTGAAAAGCTGTGCACTTGATGGGAGCTGTAGGAATAAAACTCCTGAGAGCTAATACCCAAGGAAATAGGTTAAACTTCATTTCTAGTTAGGTTCTGCCTTAGAACTGGTGCCTTAGAACTGGTCAGCACGTGTTGTCGGATGGGATGGTCAGGCTTAACATCAGTGATCTGAATACCTTCCGTTCAGTGCTGTGATTGAGTTTTTTTTTGTGGGACCCGAAGGCACAACAGTATGTCCAGCTAATAAAACGAAGATGAGATCTGGAGCTCACTCTGGAGGAGAAAGACATTAATGGGGCAGGGAAGTAAGTAGTTGATAGGGTTTCAAGCATATTCTGGAACTGCAGAAGTTGTCTTTAAATCCCCATTTGCTTACTGATGCAAGAAGATTTGTGTGCCCCCTCACTTAAAAAATTTGAGTACTTGATTCATTATGGCTTCTAGGTTATGTAACTTTACAAACACTAAATAATGTTAAGAGGAGTATCTAAGCATAAATACCTGTAAAGCTAATCATGTCACTTCAAAGTTAACTTGAGCAAAAAATGGAGCATCAAAATTCCTGACTGCAGTACTGCAGGCACTAAGGACACCAAATGAAGATGGCCTGTGATTATTTGCTACTTAAGTTATTGTTTCCCTTTAGAGTACAGAGATAGTGGCTTTTCTAGGAGTAACTTTTACCTTCTGTTACTTAGGAGGTGACTTTTACTCAGTGTATTACAGGAAAACAAGTGCAGCTTTAGCAGGGGACAGCTTTTAGTGCATTGATCTAATATTAAGAATTTATATACAGTAGGAAGGGGGAAAGCTTGTAATATCTTAAAGTTGCTGCTCTAATTTCTTGTTTGAAAGAACTGTTTTACACATGCAAACATAATTATAGGTGTGACTGGATGGCTCCAGCTGTGTAACTTTAAACAAGTAAAAAGGCTTGGAATTACTATATTAACCTTAAAGGAAGACAGACTAAATTTTAAGATTTTTTTGTTTTTGTCTGAAACAAGTCGAGAGTAGGAGAAAAGCGAAAACCTGTTTTCCTTCCAAGCAAATACAACACTTAGGAAAGTGCTTTCTTGGGGTCTACTGAACCATTTCTGAGCTTGCAAGTGAAAGTTTCTAACATGTTTCCATCTTCACATGTTTGCTTGTGTAACATTTGTTTCTAGCATAACTATCACTAGTCCTTCCTCTTTATTTTTTGTACGTTCTGTTTTCACTTGTGCCCCTCTTCCTGTCATCTGAAATATTGCAATAAATTTAAAATGAGTTTGCTCCAAAATAAATACTGGAAAATGAGTGTACTACAGTATACTGTGCAGTTTTGGGGCAAAATTAGCAGTTTTTGCATTTAGCAAAGAGTGCTTATGCTGCTTAATATTTTTACTGTGAGCTCTGCTTTATTTCAGCTTATGTGAAATAGCTATGATTATTCTTAAATGAGTTGAGGAATCTTTTAATCCTCCCCCTACCATGTTTCCAACTTTGGTGTTGAACATAAATTACTTCAAACAGCAGCTTGATTTTGAATAGGCTTCTGGTATTTTTTTCTCTCATGTGTTAAGATTAGCAGGTTTGTGTAGTGCTTTTTTTTGTCTGCCTTGTAAAGAGGAGAGAAATGTCTCTTATTTGAGAGAATGTTCCTTGGCCAGTTTTGTTCTCTCAGAAATTTTAATGATCTGCATATATAGTGAGTAAGGGTAGCCAAGAGATTGATCTTGCCTTTTGAAGACATTAGGTATGAAGACATGGTGGTTATTGTGTATGCAAAATAATGTGTCAATCTAAAGCTTATTTGAGTCAAGTTTGTAATGAAACAATTTTGATTCTGTTAAGCAATTGGAACTTATTTCTCTCCATATTGGGTTATAAGTATACCTAAGCTGCCCTTCAGACTGTTTTTAGTATCAAATATTTTTATCTCTTCCTGTGCAAGAAATAAAGGTTTACTTTTTCACCCTCACAGGTTCAAGAGAAAGAGATGGAGACTGAGAAATGGAAAAACAAGTATAATAAGCTTTATATGGAATACCAGGAAATGGGGTATGAACCTGTCCTGACTTTTATATCTACTTATTTACTCCAGATGCTTTTTCTAACATGTGTTCAACATTTTTTTTTTCATGGTTTTTAGAAAAATAGTTGCTGAGTTTGAACAGACAATAACACAAGTTATGGGTAAGTTCCTTATTTACACTTTGAATGTCTTGGGGGGCTGGGGCCTGCTTAGCCTAGGGTGACTAAGTGAGGCTAGTACTCTTTCACCTCTGATGACATTAATATTTCAAGTCCTTCCAGGGTGAGTGTAAGGTTTCAGACAAGATAGTTAGACTAACAATTTTATGCACATTCATACAGACATGATATCACTTGGTAGGTAGCAATGAGTTCCTGAATCAGGCATGAACACATCTGACTTTTTCTTATTCTCCAGTGGAATGTGAGTTGTTGGTTCATTAAAGCTGGAAGATCTGGTTGTCAGCACTTTGTGTTAACTGCTTATTATCTGACATCGTTTAAGTGGCAAGATACAACCAGGAGTTCTTGCTGGACAGACCTGGCCTTTGCTTCAGTCAAGTTTGTGACTTCAAAACTAGGAAAGACATACAGCGAAACTCTCATTGTATAGGTGCATTTTCTTAGTTCAAAGCTGAATAGACACATTGATGCCTTGCTTAAATTTAGTTCTTTAAGGAGACTGAATATTATGCCAGCTTTTTTGTGCTTCTTTAAGCCTGTGGGAAAGATAGCTCAGGTCTGCTAAGGTTTGCTATGCTAGTTTGACTTGTTAACCCAGTCTTCTTCAGATCTTCCAGCTATTGTGTATGTTTAGTGAAAACAAATATTTTTGAATTCTTTGCTTCTATCACAACATTGGAGGCTCCTGTTATGGTAAATTCGGGTGGAGTGTTTTGACTACATTGCAAGAGAGACAGTGCTTTAGGCCAGCACCTTGTCATCAGTGTTTAATGGCCTTAATTTCAGTGTGAGGTAGCATGTAGCAAATAGACAAGGACTGCTTTCTTAAAAGCACAGATATGGTGTCTTTCCAGATGAGAGGCCATGTTGTTGAAACCCTTTTGTGCTTAAGAGCAAGAATTGAAGGCATGGGGGTTGCTGTCTGTCTATTCTATGGAACTAGTTTTATGCTAATGCAATAACTGTAATGGGTTAACTCCACTTTCTCTAGAGGATTCTGAGAAGCAGAAGGAAATCTCAAGGAAAGAAATTCAGAAGCTGATGGAAGAGAAGCAGCAAGCTTTATCAGATCTCAACTCCATGGAAAAGTCTTTCTCTGAACTCTTCAAACGACTTGAAAAGCAGAAAGAGGCACTAGAGGGTTACCACAGAGTAAGGATGCTATAATGCAAATAATATCCTTCAAGATAAATGAGATTTAGTGGAGAGGAAATAGTGGAATTTCAGAAGCAGCCATTAACTAGCTAGTATAGGCACTACTTGGAAAACTAGGTCTTAAGTTGTTTCTTTAAAGATGATAAAAAATTACTAGCTTGTTGTATTTAGTGACTAACTTAAAGTATAATAATGACATCTGTTAGAAGCCAAAGTTTCTTCAAACAGAAGCGAGCTGGTTCTTGCTGCACACATGTCATTTTTATTTATCATAGAGACACTCTCATGTACCAACTACTGCACAGGAGCAGCTTTTTTCTCTTACATCATATTGAATGGTTGTTGAAGAAGGTTTGCTATTACAAGTCAGATTGATAATAGTTTATTGGGTGCTCTTTACTAAGTTGTGGTTTTTGTTAAAGCTAAAATCAGGCCTTCATTCTGCAGCTTCTTCAGAGGCTGGAGGAAGGAAGCTAATGAGGAGCATAAGCTATGGCTTCTTACTGCATAAAATGCATAAAAATTGATTCAATTGGCATTTTAAAAAAGTGCCTTCAGATTTTTTCATTCAGTTATCCTTAAACTCAAGCTTAAAACTAGCCTATTACAAGTTTCATGGTAGTCTAGGTTTGAGAAACAGGCAGGGTGTCTGTGTTAAAACTTCAGTTTCTTCTTAGGCTTCCTTCATCTTGTGTCCCTTCCATTTCTACCCTAAATTCAGAAGCCTGTTACTTAGCACAGAAACACACATGGAAACAGAGTTGCTAAATTCAAGAGCTGCAATTAGTAGGGAGTCTTAGCACTTGTTTCAAACAGTTCCAACTTTCTATGATAGCTAATAAAATATCTTCATAGTGTGCCTAGCAATGTAACTTTCTTGCTGTTAATGTTGTATTAATTTACACTGGGGTCCAAAGCCTGAATCTTTCCATGGGTTCTCTGAAGAAGCTGGATTTCTAGCTATTCTTGGGACAATTGCAGCTTAAGACAAAGATGATTTAAAAAAAAAAAAAAGGAAAGCAACAAAGCCAACCAGTGACTGTAGTTTTAGTGACCTTTGCCTTTACTATGGTTTGCTACTAAATAGTGTATGGGGAGGGACATAGGGTGAGTAAATCTTAATTTGCAGAGTTCAGGTAGTTGAAAGGAGCCATTTTAGTCTCTGTAGGTCTGTGGGACTTCACAGCTGTTCCTGCTACCCTGGTGAGCAAATACTGCCCCTTGGGTGTATTCAAATAGCCCGTTTGTCAGGTGGAGAGACTCTTCATCTACTAGCACATAAAAGCTAACTAAGGTTCTTGGTTTTTGGGACAGAATGAAGAACTTTTGAAAAAATGTGCTGAGGACTACTTGGCTAGAATTAAAAAAGAAGAGCAGCGGTATCAGGCACTAAAGGCACATGCAGAGGAAAAGCTGCAGCGGTAAGTACCATGTCAAGAAGCCAAGTTCTGGGAGTGAAGTTGCTGCAGTATATGTTTCAATAATACCAGAACTTGTCTTAAATGTGTTTAACTTTGAGATTAATCCAAAGTACAAGCATCTAGTGTGATTTGCTGTGCTGACTGAAGGGGACATTAACACCACCTTGCAACCATTTCAGAGCAAATGAAGAAATTGCCCACATTCGAAACAAGGCTGATTCAGAGGCTGCGGCGCTACAAGCAACTCTGCGCAAAGAACAGATGAGGAACCAGTCTCTGGAGAGGAGCCTTGAACAAAAGGTTAGTCAAAATGCCATGGGTGAGCCTCTTCAACCCTTAGACTAGGTCAAGAACTCCCCTGTACCAGTGCTAGAAGTAATTGTGCTAACTGTGCTGGTTTTGGTGGCTGCTGTCCTAGCAGGGTGAGGGAAAGAGGCATTGAAAACAAAGACACAACTGTATTGTGGCAGGACTTGTCTGTATGTTTAGATTTTTTTTTTTGAGCACGAGGTTTGTTCCCATAGGTGGATTGTAGAAGTGATCGATCTGGGCTACTGTGTCAGGAGGTTACCAGAACTACTGAAAGAGGTGGTGATCCAACAAGTAAACGTGAAACAGAGCAGAATTTGGGAATAAATCTTGAATAACTCTTTGGTTCAGCTTGTTCATGGACATGGCTTGTAAGCTGTTAACACTAATACAGACTGACTGTATATGACTGAAGTCTTCAATATTGTTCAGGCCATTAATCCTTGTACTTTGTTTAATTTTGCATAGGTAAAGTCTTACAATGTTTTGTAAAGGGCTAGCAGTTTCCTTTGTTGGAACCCTTCAAAGGAAGAAGCTTTTTGAGGGTTAAAAGTCTCAGCTGGAAATGCATGCAGTTTTACTGCATCATGGTTGTCTCTGCCAGCAATGAAGACTCAAAAATGGATAATGCTGACACACTCCTATTATGGAAAAATCCCATATTTTTTTTAATCTTCAGGCTTACGGCTAAGGTTTGCATAGCTGAGGAAACAGTAGGCCTGTAACTGGAGAGATGAGACAAGCCATTTAACACAGAACTGGTTTTGGTCTTGTCATAAATACAGTAATACTTTATGTTAAGAGTTCTTATCAAAAGGGTTTGACCATATAAGGAATTCTACAAACTGGAAATTGTAATTTGTCAGTGAAAATATAAAAGCATTATTTTAAAGTGTCTTGTGAAGATTAAAATCTAAACTGTCATTGTCTTGCATTTCCATGTACCTAACAAAGACTTTGGGTCTGAAAAGTATCATTTCTCTGGATCAGTTGTTCTCCATGTGTTATGGGAAAGTCTGGAAGAAGTAGAAACAGTTTAGTGGATTCTGGCTCATTTCCCGAGGCTCTCAGGGATGCCATGTGCCCTTTGACATAGTAGACTGTCCTTTACCTTAAATTTGCATGAGTCACTATCATGTAAATATACTTTCTGTTCTATTTGCTGGCAAACCTCTCCTTGGAACTCAGTACAAAATGGTAGCATAGTTTGGACATACCTGAAACCCACTCTTTCTTTCTTCCACAGACTAAAGAAAATGATGAACTAACGAAAATCTGTGATGACTTGATCTCGAAGATAGAAAAAAATTGATATCTCTACTGTCTTGTAAATATGTTTAGTTTCTCCAACTTGCTGTCTTGTGTGTTTACTCACTTTTTTTATGTATGTGGGAAAAAAATAAAATTTTTGATTCACACTTGTCTTGCGTATTATTGGCTGCATCTTTTGTGGAAACATCTGTAAACTTAAGTAACAATGTCTTGCATAACATTTTTACATGTAGCTCAAAGGAAAAATTTTAGTCATCATACTTTGTCTGTTCCTTCTGTAGTCCTGATCTGGCTTTGCTGTGGGGACTCCCCATGGGCCATGTCTCTATTCTGCATGTTCTGCTCTCACTTAAAGAACTCCAGAGTTACAAGACTCTAATAAAACTGGACCTGTCACAAATGCTATAAAGTATTTACTGATGTAAAAAATAAAAATTGGAACTTCAGTTTGATTTTGTGCTTTAAGAGGAGCTGGAGGGATTTTGTTTTTGCAGACAAGCTAAGCAGAGGGCTGAATAGCAGGACTGATTGCCTGCTACTCTCTGGGGTTTTTCTATGTCATTAGTCTGTCTGATGCTATTGATTTTTAAAGTCCCCAGTCAAGAGCTCCTTGGTCCTGCTTGTAGAGGAAGGCCTTGAGAGCTGTAGGCTGCAGGTCACAGATTGTGATGAAGTCAGCTCTAGGCAATAGCAGACATCTCAGATGAGATGTTATTACCTAACAGACATTAACAGGATTGACTCATTGCAAGCTACAGCTTTTTACTTCTAATATTACTTGGGAGGTTAGTGCCTCACTTGCCTGGCTCATAGCTGCATCTTGCTCAGAAGGGCTGTTGCTGCTGAGTATGCTCTTAACTGCAGTTGGGGCCTTTCTCAAGCTCATGTTAGGCTACACTTAGCACAGGTTTAGCATACAGCCACAGTGGTTAGACCTGTGCTTTCCTTTCCTGGTGTTGGATTATCTCTCTGGTCTGATGAGCCCGACTGCCAGGTCTGGAGGCTTTATTAGGGATAAGCCTGCAATCCTAAATCTTTCCACAAGATGTAGCTGCTGCTCTTTGAAACAGGGACTTTACTCGGCTGGGTGGAGCTGGAGGTTGTCCCTCTCCTCTAGTCGTGCTTAGTGCTAACAGAATAATTGTTTTCATGGTTTCCTCTTGGAAAGGATGAAGAGCTGCACAGCAGTGAATGATAATGGATTTACTGTAAACAGTGACAATGCTATCTGGAGTTTTTGTGCTACAAGTGCCCAAGTATTACACTACTGTGTGCACCTTTAGGAAACTGCTCTATCAGGGAGCACTGGGGTCTTCCTTACCTTCCTGAAGAGGATGAGTGAGCAGGTTTTGTATCTGTGAGTCCTCAAGGCATTGCCTATCCTTGAGCTTGGATAACTATTTCCCTTGCCAAAGGTTGTGGGACTGAAGGGGCCTCTGCATTTTAAACTGCTCAGAAGGGTTGATTTATTTTTCTCTGCAGGTGCAATATGTGACTTAACACTCACTCTACCTGTAAGATTTTAGTATTTTGTAATTCCTACCTGAAAAGTATTGTTTAAATGTTACCTTCCTTATTTTAAAGAACTGTTCTTGCTACTTTCTTATGCTGAACAGTCCTCTTCAGAAGAATTCAGCCTTATAGCATACAGTGGAGGTACCCAAATGCACATTTAATGAACTTATGTGAGCTGTTGTGTGGAAAATATGTGTGTGTTTCAGTGGGATTAGTTAGTGTTCGCTTACTGAGAAAAGAATCAATCTGTCTGGGATTTTTTTGCCTTATTATTTACTTACTGAGCCTCATCTGTTGTGAATTCGCCTCTCTGCAAGCAGGTACTAGGAGGGAAAGGTGATACTGCTTGGTGCCTCTACTCTCTGAGTTTTATTTATTATTTATATGAAAAATTGCTCAGTGCTGTACAGAGGATGACAGTTCTCGCCCCAGACAGCCTGTTCCTGGTTCAAGCGTATGGAAGGATGTATTTTATTTCAGAGCTGACTAAGGTGGATCAAAGGTGCTGAGCCTGCTTGCATGATCTACCATCATTGGTGTGTTTATATAAAGGGCTTCCGCAAATCTGTGCCTTTAACACTTTTTCATGGTATTTCTGGTGTTCTCCAGGAACTCTTGAGGATACACATTTGCCCTTGGACCGTACTACCATGCAGGCAAACTGTGCCATATACCTGCACTGATGTTGGTCAATCTCTTTTGTGAGGGGATTTTTTCTTCTCTTAGGCTTCCAAAGCAAACATAACTGTAGCCTGGCCTACATGGTCCAAAGTCACCTTCTTCCCAGCCATTTCCACTCCTGTTTCCAATTTTCAGCTGAAAATTCATCATGTTCCAAGCATAGACTTTAGACTCTGGCATAGTTAAAGCCTTTGGTTCAGAAACTGTGGCTTAAACTCTGCTGGAGTCAGGTAATATCTCCAGATTGATCCTAGAGTCAGTGGGTTGTACTCTGACCAACTTTCCAGTCTTTTTGTGCAGCTCTGACAGCACAGAGTAAGTGAAGAAATTTCATAGTTTGACATGAGGGGATTTCAACAGAGTCACCTCAGTGTGAAACTGGAACCAGGCAAGGGCTGAATCAAACTCTGACTTCAGCTGGACTTCCAAACATACAGCTTCACTTCTAAGGCTGCAAGTTATGCCTCCAAAGCAGGTATTTTCCCCCTCTCTGTTGTAAAAATTAAAATTGCACAGAAGAAACCAAGAGAAATAATGAACCATCTCCTACTTTTCCTCCTTTGCAGGATGGATTTATTACCTAAATGAGAAAACAACAGAATGTTTTAAAGCAGAAAAGGGAAATGAATACTATTTTTCTGTTAAAAAACGAACTTAGAAAGCATTTAATTTCAGCACGCTGTCTTTGGCTCTGGGAAGAGCTCTCTGTCTTTTCAGAAGTCACTAGATCATGACATGACTAATCTTTTTCTGTTTTTGAAAGATCTGTGTGGTTTGACTTTGAGAAATGGATTAGTCACAGCATCTACTTTCTTACAGATTTCTTTTCCTGTCCACCTCACCTAATGCAGATAAAATAAATCCTCTGTGGGAGTGAAGGGGAAGGAAATTCCCTGTGAGTTTTTTCCTATTTTTGATGACAGTGCCAGTAAAACTAATGGCAGTTTACATCAGCTATTTGCTTTTCAGTGCTTGCTGCCAGGTTTTTGCCAATATTGTCTTGCTGTTTGCAGACAGAACCTGCATCAGACCCTGATTTTTTTCTCCCTCTTGGGAGAGGGCTTCCCAGTGGTGAAGTTCTGCTGTCCATAAGAGGTTTGTGTTGTAACTTTATCCATCTCCATGGAGTCTCTCCCGGCTCTCAGTGTGTGAGAGGACAGTCCCTTGGCCATTATCACCTGTCAGAGCACTACAGGAGCTGATGGGGCTGGGGACCACCTTGCCTGACTGTGTTTGTGTGATAGGTCTCAGTGGCCCAGAAGCAGCTGTGGCCATTTAATGGGGCTGACACATGTTGTGTGCTCACTGGTGTCATATGGCTTGTTTGGCTGGAGGAAAGAGCCACTGGGGACACAAATGTGGTGAATATTCCTCCCTCCATCTTTTTAAATGCACTTAGACTTGCAGCAAGTCTAGGAGTTGAAGATCAAGACTATGAGTTGAAGATCTTCAAACCTATTAACTTCTGTATCTCCTTAGTCCCAAACTTGGTGTCCTTTGTATAGTGTTGGGGTTGACTTCAGACTCTTCTGGAGGAAATGGAGCAGGATGGCACTGAACTGGCTAAGGGGTCATTTAAACTCTTTCCTTTCTCTCTGTTTTCCAAGCTTGCTGAGCAACATTGTGTCCTGGGGCCCAGTTAACTGCTTTACTTTTTACTTTGTCATTTCTAATACCTTAAAAATAAGATTGCTTTATATTGTCCAATTTAACTTCATTCTCAACCATGTCTTTTTTTTTTTTTTTCCAAATCAAGGGCCTATATCACTCCCTCCCAGCACAAGTGAATGTTTTTGCATGTCAAATTCAATGAACCCATTTCCTACTGTACAAGTTCTTCAAGCCAGTTCTCCATTATTTCCTCTGTGAAATGCACCAGCCAAAAAGAGAACAAAGCCAACCACAAGGTGATGCTGGCTTTGGGGATCAAGCAGCACATATTACTCAGTGTGAATGAGCTGTGCTTCCTGGAGTGTGGGAGGGTGCCAGTCAAGCTCAGGTGGTGAGGAAATCCAAATGTTTCCCATGGACTTCATGTATGGGATCTGTTCCCAGTTTGATGGGCAGGTACCATTAAGGAAAAAGAAATAAAATAAAAGACCAAACAAAAAAAACCCCGAACAAGCAACAAACCCAAACAAAATCAACAACAATAACAACAACAACAACAAACCACAACCAAAAAAATCCCCAAAAACCAGCAATGTGAGGTAGGCCCAGGAACTGAACATTTTTGGGAAAGTTAGTTTTGCAGTGTTTCATCACACAGAACATTCCACCGGTTGTCTGTCTCTTGGCATTTAAAACACCATCCTCTGCCTTTCTTTCCATCAGCAAAGCCAACTGGCTGTGTTTGGGAGGCAAGCGACAAGTGTTACCCTGGCTTGCACCAAGGAGATGTGTGAGAGCCTGTGCCTGACAGCTGGTAATTTTATTTATGATCGTGGCACCACGATTCACTGTTCCATTTGAAAGCATTGTTGGTGTTACAAGGGAGAACTATGTTTGGGTTGGAAGAGAGGTAAATGTCAGTCTAAAAATAGATTCAGCCTATCTCCTAAACTGTACTCAACAAAGCTGAGGAGACAGGGATGCGACAGCTGCTTTGTCTTCCCAATCACAGCATCATCTGCTGCTACCCAGCATGGCCCCCAGAGCCTAGATGCAGAAAGTCATTGGATATAATCCATGATGCCAATTAATAATGTTGTTTATCGGCTGTTGCAGTAAAGATGAGGTCTAGTTCATTGCAGGGTGTAATGATCTAGGTGATGGGAGCTGAATGTGATTGCAGGGATCTGAGTTCTGAGTAGTAACACGCTCTTGAAGAAGAGCTCTGCACCTCTTTCCACAGTGGTGGCTGGAGATTAACACTGTCTGCTGCTTTTACACCACACACTTGGAGGTTTTCAGTTCCAAAAGCTGTGTGTGTTGCTAATATTTTCCATCTGATGGGCAGCCTGGAGTGTGCACTTCAAATTTTAGCTGCCCAGATCTCATGATAGGAAAGCTGTTGTTCCAGTAGATGAACTAATTAACAATGAAGCATCACATCTGGTTGAAGTATCTCTGCTGTAGTTTCTATGGAGATTTCTGTAAATAAATAAAATCCTTTCCAAAACAGTGTCTCTTGATCAGCAGCGGTTTCCAAACAATAGAGCTATATCTGGGTCCCAAATCTGAAGTCTCCAGCTAGATCTAGTTTCACTGGGATATCAGGACTGGTGGATTTGCTGTGGATTTAACTCTTCCACGTAGGTGATATACAAGAACTTCCTCTTTGAAATAGAAACCCGATTTAAATTGATTGGGTGTTTTTTGCATTACCTGTGACGTGCAGTGTGGGAGCTGTCTCTGTTCCTAGTGCAGTGGTACCTCTAACCCAGGCAGTGCATTTGGTAAACAGCACACATTTATAATGAGAAAAATGTGATGTTTTTAAATAAAAATGGAAACAGTTCTCTGTAAAATGAGGGCTTTTAAGGAGGCTGTCACTGGTGGCTGCTGTTAGGACCCTGAGTGAGGCAGAAGTACCTCGTGGGCATCCTGGAGGACCAGCCTTTGCAGAGCCCACAGCAGCCGGAGTGTCATTGCACACTATTTAGCTGGCACTGACAAATCCATCTCTCCAACCTGTGTCATTTCAGTGCTTGGAGTGACTCAACACAAGCAGTGAGTGTCATTAACCCCATTCTGGAGCCTGAGGTCCTTGCAGTGACAATTATGCAAAGTGGAGCCTGGAGACCGTTTGTCTGGCAGGGATCTGTAATTCATTCCCCCGAGCACTGCTCTCATGTTTTACCATAAAGCCCAGCTGAGGAGCCCTGGCAAAGCACTTGGAAAATAAGAGAGCTCAGAGGCTGAGGCAGGATGCTGGTGGTGACACCAGCTGCTGATGTGGAACAAGGTGATTGAGAAATGTGTGCAACTGATAAATAGCTGGACCAGGTGTGAATGTACTGTGAAATAGCCTTGGTATGGACTGAGAATATTATGTCAATTCAGACCACACACACACACACACACACAAATTAGGAAACATCTGTGTATGCTTGAGAATAAACATTGGTTGTGTTTGGCTGGCTCCAGAGAGAGGAAGAGTCCCACCTGGAAAGAAATGAGTCCCTCAGTGACCTTTGGATTTAGGAGTACTTAATTTCCAGGATTAGATCTAATCTGCTCATCTGTGGTCCATGATCAGGAAAAGAACTGCAATTGGAAATGTTGGCAGCATATTTGGTTTTTTCTGTTCACTTGTGTATATGATGCATATAGCTAGATATATGTGTACCTGTATGTAGACACACATCTCTACAGGTTTCACTCCTTGCTGTGTGATCAAAGCTTCCTAGGACATCAGCAGCAGATGATATGTGCATCTGTCTGTTGGAAAGCACAGTTAAGGGTTGTTTTAATATCCACCTATTCCTTCTTACCCCAGCACTGGCTGGGCAAGCTGTCGCTTGTTCTGGCAAGTGTTATGCACAGCTGGAGCTGCTGGTCCCTGGTGTCTTCATTGGAGGGTCTCTGAGGGTGAGTTTGGCTACAGAGAATTGACTATTCCCCCATTGCACAAGAAGCTTAAATCACTCAAGAAGAGATTCTCAAGGCCCTATGTGAGAAATAGTGGTGCAACTTTTAGTGCTTTGCAATTAGTCGGGGTCTACCTGTCTCCCGAGAACAGATGCCCAAGGTTTTTGACTCTACAACTGATACCCCAAAATCTTTGTGTGTTGAAAGCCACTAGCCTTGTGCTGTGGAGAGTTGGGTGACACACAGGTGACTTGGGAAGACAAAAGCCATCACTCCCCTTCCTCTTCCTCCTTCTTCCCTCAGCTTTACATGCTGAGCATGACGCCACATGATATAGAATATCCTTTGGGTCAGTTGGGGTCAGCTGTCCTGTCTGTGTCCCCTCCCAACCCCTTGTGCATCCCCAGCCTCCTTGTTGGTGGGGTGGGGTGAGGAGCAGAAAAGGCCTTGACTCTGTGCAATCTCTGCTCAGCAATAACAAAAACATCTGGGTTATCAGCACTGTTTCCAGCACAAAATACAGCCTGATAGCAGATTCCATGAAAAAAACTAACTCTATCCCAACCAAAACCAAAACACACAGCTAAACAGGAGTCCTGATCCACCAACAGGAAAGCACTTTGAATGGCTGCCAGGTGTTTTTCAGCTGATTTGCCATGGATGGACAGGGAGCAAGGCAGGTTGATTGCTGTAGACAAGGAACTAGGCTGGCTGTACTGCCTGTCCAGGTGTGACACTGCTGTGCACTTTATTACTTGCTTTGCTCACAGTAAAATTCACTTAATCAGCATTGTAAAGAATATTATTTGTAGGAATATTATCCTCCTGGCTACCAACAAAGTAATTACTTCAGACTGCAACTTTCAATTGTGTTTTGCTGTGATTTGTGGCTGTGAAATCCAGAGGATGTTAAAGAAATGGATAAAAGGGATTTTCAATTACATTCTTGCAAGTAAAACAAACTGCGGCTTGTGTTTGTGTTTGATTAACAATCAGTAAAATAGAAAGGAAAGGGCTGTAACCCAGAGATTGCAGGAGAAATTAACTGGATGGGCCAATTTGAGTTCCAGGTATTCTGATGTGGCTCAGGCACAACTGTGGATCCCTGGGTTAGCAGGAAGAGTGTCTCCAGGTCCACACAAGTGTGCTGAGAGAGATCTGAGCTGTGAATTCATGGTAGCTGATGATGATAGACCCCAGAGCTCAGGGAATGCCACTGGCAGCATGCTGGCTCTTGGACACAGGGCAGAATGAGCCAGGCTGAGTTTCAACCTGTGATTTGCGAAAGGTTGGGGCTCCATGACAGGTAAGTACATGCTGCAAGTGGGTTTGAATCCTCCAAATACTAGTTCAAGCCTGCTTTGGTGTGCTGGTGGAGATCTGCAAATAAGAAAAAGTTAAACCAAGATTACTCCTTCCTCCTCCCTTGGGACAATCAAGATGAGACAGATCAAACTACCAGAGAACATTTCCACACCACCTGGAGCCAGGTGTGGGAAGAAGTTAGGGTTTAGGGATAGAGTTAGGAGGTAGAGTTAGCCTTGAGTGTAAAACTGTGTGCTCTCAACTTGCTTTATTCCCACTGCAAAACTTAAGAGGACTGGGTTAGCACCAATATAAACCAACATATTCTCAGTAATAATGATAACTAGAACCAAAGCATGTTTCAGTATGACTCATGCATGGGAAGCTGGAAATATCCTGGTGCTTTAAGGTCAGATCCTCAAAGGGGTTTAAAAATGTTATTCTCATGGATTTTGATGGGAATGAGACACCTACTCATGATGAAGACCTGAGCCCTATTCCTCCTTTACACATGGTGCTGAGATGGCAGAGTTTAGATTGCCCCCTGCTACTAAGCTGCACTCTGCTGCAATTCCTGTCTGCTGAAATAAGCTTTAATATAACTTATGATTCTAAAGATATCTTTAAAAATATATGGCTGAAGCAAGCTGGTGTCACTCCACTGAAATCAAATGTTTTCTCTGCCTGAGAGCTAACCTTCATCCCAGCCTTTCCCCCAGCACGAAATGCACTTCTCTAGTGTGTCACAGAAAACTGCCTTTCCTTTCCTTTTTATTTCCCTCATCACAGCTCTGGAAATGGATCAATAGACCACTTCCAACTCTCAGCTTGCTTTTTAGACCAGTGGAGAGATGATCTCTCGTTTATGAAGAGAACTAGGGAGGTGATAGAGCAAATCCTTTTGGATTAAACCCACTGAGGGGTCATCGCAGGAGCAGAGAACAAACTGCAGGAAGGAATTGGGAAGTTTTAAGAACTGCAGCTTTTAAAGACTGGCAGGTTGGGGCCATGTTAGAGGTCTGCAGAAAACAGCCAGGATTTTTCACTCTAAACGGTCTTACCTGACTGAGGGTCTGACACATAAGCCACGAGCTCAGTGGAATGAAGTCTTAATTCTTTCCTTCTGTCCTATTCCAAGTCACACCCATCCTGACAAAATCAACAGAGCCAACACCTCCTTGCACAGAAATAAGCAGAATTAAATCCCCCTTGCTAGAATAAGACAACATCATCTTTATGAGGCACAGAACATGTGTCCTGGGGCATGTCCCTTGCAGAGACACTGCAGGTGCTGTGGTATCTTTGTCTCCAGGAGTGGAGGAAGCCGAATTGCAGCAGTAAGGATCTGGGTGCTGTGGTTTCCAGCCCATGTCCCCGTGTCCCTGTGTCTGCCCAAAGCCCATGGTGTATCCATGGGCAAAGGCAGTTTCTGGCAGGAGGCTCCCAGCCCAGGCAGGCTGATGTGTCTGCTGCCTCCAGGTAACACAAGCCCTGGTGCAGCTGGACCTGCTGAGCCAGGGTGGAGTAAAGGTGAGGAAGGTGGTCTGGCACAGAAGGCAAACATCTCAGATCCTTCTTTCTGTTACAGGTGGGAATTCAGATGCTTCCTGAGACCAAGAAATTCTTGAAAATGAATTTTACTTTCACTTGGAATGTTCAAGCTTCTTGAATGAGTTCTAAGAGACTCTCTCAGACACAAACTTGCTGAGTGAGAGGGAGAAGCAAAGCAGCAATTTGATTTACTCCCTAATCTCCTTATTGGAGCCACTGGTAAGGAAACAAGAAGCTTTTTTTTGCTGTCAGACTTTTCTGCTGGGCAAGAAGGTGGTTTTTTGCCTCATGCTTTACTGTGGCTCAGGACTGTGCACACCAGCAAGTGTCTGCCTCTGCATAATAAATTGGAGGTGACCTGAAAAAAAATGGATAAGCTGCAGTTTCTTGGGAGTTCAGAAAACATATGCTCCAAAACCTGTTTGTCTGTATATTGATGGTTTTTTCCAATTGCCAAGGAACTGCATGTACGCTTCTGCTTTTTCAAAAGCACATTGTGTGTGTTGTTGACAGGAGGCACTTTGGCTCCAAAATTCTCCCAAACAGCCTTGTCAAACTGAGAGATTTTCCTCTCTTTCCCCCTTCTCTATCTCTGTCCCTCTCCCCTCTTCTCCCTCTCTCCTGTCCTCTCTGCACCTCTCTCCCTGATTTGGAGGATATGGGGTGAGAGGCTGTGCTGTGCAAAGGGGTGAATTTCAGGCTGTGGATTCAGCAGTGCCTTTGTGTTTGTGATTTTTTAGCTGCCGAAGGAGCCAGTGCCATGGCAGTGACCTTAACAAGGTGACAGGGCCCTCAGTGTCACACGAGTGATCACTACCTGAGAAAGGACATGAGAGGGTGTCAGCTCTGACACAGAAATACCAAAGGTGCGGAGATCAAAGCAGGCACCTAAAGGCAGGTGTTGTTGACAGGGACCTTAATATGTAATTACTATAAAATTCTAAATTAGTACAATTAATTAAATAATTTAAATACAAAGTTACAAAGTTGTTTTGAGTTGTAATTAGAAGCGGCAAATGTTACTGAGAAAGGCAAGGAGCTAAAGTTGTTATTTTGGCTCAGGAAGTGTAAAATGAAAGGCAAAGGTAGATGGCATTTTTTCCCTGGAATTTGTGCATCTGGTTGTAACATTCTGGTTTCAGGAATGTCTATTAATATTAACTTACTCACTTGGGTGACTTTAGTAGGTGGAAACCAGAACTGATTTCAAAGGACTCTGAAGGAGGCACTTCATAAAGGAAACAAATAATTACACATTGTTTTTTATTTTGTTATGTTTTTACCTTATTTGTGTCCAAGAAACTTTAAATAGGCTTTCTTTGTTTGTCCACACTGGAGCAATATAACCAGGAAATTTGGCAGAGCCCCAGATCCTGGCAGCAGCTGCCAATAAAAGCTCGCTGAGCAAGTACAAAAAATAAAATCACACAGTATCATTTTTAACTTTGATTAAGTTGTGCTGAATTGCTCCCAGGGAGGTAATGGCAAGCTCCAAGGGGTTAGGACCAGCACGGGATGTGAAGGATGTTTATCTTTTCCAGTGTTTGCTTTGTGCTGTGTATGTAGTTCCCACTGCTGGGGAAACACTTTGTCAAAAGCCCACTATTAGAAGCGCTTGGGGGAATAAACATTGAAACAATGAGAACAAATAAAAACCTTTATGCCGTAATGTGCATGGCAAGCCACTGTCAAATATAAAAGCTGAATATGCTTTAAAATGCTCCATGCCATCACACGGTGGGGCTGCCTTAGATTTGCCAGCAAGTGGCTGAGCAATGTTGGAGACCATGGTCTTGGGGCTGATGTGCCACGAGGAGCAAATGGGTGAAGGGCACAGTCACACTCTTGCTTCAGGATGACCACAGTCAGTGCTACTGCTCCTCTGCAGTGCGATGCTGCTCAGCGTGGGGTGCTGGGGAAATTAGCACCTGATATTTTGGCCTTGTGTGCAGTGAAATTTGGGGCCTCTGGGAGGTCTCCTGGGGAAGGCACCTCTGAGAAGGGGAGGAGGCAGCCAGCTGAGCAATGGGAACTGCCACAGCTCCTGAGGTGGTTGTCTGTGGGGATCCGAGGAACAGCACCTGGGACATTGGGCTACTTGTGTCAGCCAGGCTCGTGCCTCATGTTTGGCATGGTGAGGATTATCATGAGTCCATGTTCATGAAGCCAGTGGATTGGACCCATTCATGAGGAAGTCCCCCAGCCTCACCTGAGGCCCTGGGGGCTGCTGGCTGTGCACTGAGCTATCCTTACACCTTTTCCCACTCTGGTCTCTGGTTGCTCTGCACTGTTTCAGTGGTTTAGTGCTGGTCTCTTGCTTAGGACATCCTTAGCCAGTTCCTGACTGTCTCTGTGACAACTGTTTGGGAGTTATCTCTGAGTATATGTTCAGAGATTTTATGTTCAGTGGATTTTAACTGGGGTTATGTTTCACAGTAGGACCATTCTGTGTTGGGCTGCAGATCACTCCTTGCACCAGGAGTTTCCTCGAGGGTGGTGATCTCCCTGTTGACAGCAAAGGAGTGATCCCATCCCCAAATATTGGCATCTTGTGCTGGTGAGACAGACTGGGGTGCCAGCAAGGTCCTGACCAACCTGCTCCAGTTGACCCAGCTTGAGCAGGGAGTTGGATGAGAGGGTCTCCAGAGGTGCCTTCCCACCACAGCTGCACTGTAGATCTGTGCTAAGCAGAGGTTAGGGACTATCCCTGGGGTGCCCATGTGTTAAAACAAAGCCTTACCCAATCTTCAGGGGTCCAGTTGTGAGGAGATGGGGTCTCAGCTGCAGCATGGAGAAACGGGAAGGAGACTTCTTGGGGCAGAGCTCACATGCATGAACTTGTCACTCATATAAAACTGTGTTATTGCAAATAGGAGTGGTTATACTTATCCCTCTGTTTCTGGACAGACTGATTGTGCCCTAATTTTAAACCTTAAGCTACCCAAAATGGCCTGACTCTATTTTGTAGTCTTTTCTAGCTGTGGAGGTGGAAAGCTCATTTCTCTTCCCTCTGCCTGTACCCATTTCCTTGATGCTTCATCCCTTGGCCTCTCTTTTTGATGAAACTTAGAAAGCAGATCTCTATACTTTTGTCACCATTGCT
Source organism: Neopelma chrysocephalum (assembly GCF_003984885.1). Lineage (NCBI taxonomy): Eukaryota > Metazoa > Chordata > Aves > Passeriformes > Pipridae > Neopelma > Neopelma chrysocephalum. The sequence goes on along the minus strand of NW_020897804.1, from coordinate 1,411,106 downwards.
ATATCCTGCTACAGCTCCTGCATTCATTTCCTGTTTTTTCTCTGTATTAGGAGCAATAGTTTTACTCTGTTGGTGCCTTGTTTGGTTTCATGTTCAGGACAGAAAAGGAGGGAGCTCTGTGTTGTTGTACCATATTATTCAGGTTTGGGGTGGTTGTAGCTACAACTCAGGTCATGAACATATCAGATTCCTGCTTCTTTCTCTGAGCTCTTCCCTTGGAAAACCTGGGCTCCACCTGTCCTTCCTGTTTGCAGGATCCGACCATCCATTTGGTGCCCAAGGCGGCTGTGGCAGTTGTTTGGTGACACCTTTGTACTTTTCCAGTAATGTCCCAGTTCTGACAGATCATCTTTCCTGGTTATCTCCAAAATCCCCTGCTTTCAGGGCTGGATAGTGGCTGTTTCAGGGTAAGACCCCTCCTCACAGACCCCTTGCAGCAGGGTCACGTCTCCATCCTTCTACCCCTCGCTTATCAATGACGTTGTCACATCAGGGAGGGAGCTGTTACCACACTGATGGGCTCTGACTTCAGTCTCTCTGCACTGCAGTGAGGATACGGCTTTCAAGCCCTTGTGTGCAGTGCCCCCAGCTGCACACTGAGCTCTCCTCCTCTTTTCCTCTCCTACCCTCACCGGGTTTTGCTACCAGACTTTAGATTTGTCGTGTTGATGTGTGGACTTGGTCCTTTTCTCTGTCAGGCCAACAGCAACACACCTAGTCAGGCAGTCCAGAGGACCAGACTGTATTGAGGTTAAGTTTTTGTGTCATTTATGGCATTACTAAGCCACTAAAAAGCAGAACCAGATCTCCATGTGTGGTAGATGATGGGTTTTCTCTGAAGGTGCAGAGGCGTCTCTGATGCTGAGAGCCCACACTGTGAATGCAGCTGGCAGATCTGCCCAAGGAGATTTGTAACATGTCTGGGTGTCCAGAGAACGAGAGGATGCAGCCAGGAGAAGAAAGGGAGCACCCAGTGTCCAAACATGTGGAGTAAGAGCTGCCAGCAAGGTGATCAGTGGATGCACACCTCTGGGATACCTGTGATGCCTCCTGTCCATTGAACCTGGCCGGGAGAGCAGAGGAACCAGGGTGAGTAGTTTACAGCTCAGCAGACTCCCATTGCTTCAGAAGCAGTTTCTTTAGAACCTTCACCTAGGGATTGTTTAGACAAGATGTGGCATGAGGGTCTGGCCAGCCTGATGTCCCTGTGGGCAGCCTGGCTGGAGATCTGGGAAGGAGACACCAGACATGAAAAATGTATCATGAGGCTTTGAATGTGAAATTCTTCTCATGTGAGAGCACCAAGGAGAGGCATTTACTCCCATTGGTTTTCTTTATGAAAACCCACAGGTTTTCTTTGGCTGCTTCTTTTAGCACGTTTGAAAACACAAGAAACCATTTCTTAGGGAGCAGCCAATGTTGGGCAATGGGCCCTCCAACTCCCAACATGTTTCCATTGACTTTAACATATTTTTGTCATATTTCTTTTGGCCTGTGATATAATTTAGGCACTTGCTTCTATACCTCTTTGGTACAGGCTTACATGGAACTAAAATCCCGTAGTGCTTTGCTGTGTAGGCTTGGGCCTGGCTGAATGTTTTTAAGATCTTAAGCTCTGCTGTGTCTTTTAGTATGCTGCATAGTGCCACTGGTTAAAGAAGTAAATTAACTGCAGTAAATTAAATGGGAGCCTGTTTGTATTCCTTGTGTTTCCTCTTGCAGAAATACCTGCAGTCACAGGAAAAGCTTCGCCAGCAAAGGCTGGTGTGACTGGTACTATTGTATATTGATACTCTGAAATGGCCTCCATTTGTGCCAGAGGAGGTTTAGATTAGGTAGTAGGAATTTCTTCACTGGAAGGGTGGTCAAGCATTGAAATAGACTGCCAAGGGAAGTGCTGGAGTCACCATCCCTGGGAGTGTTCAAAAAATGTGTGGATGTGGCACTTGCAGACATGGTTTAGTGGTGAACACAGCAGTGTTGGGTTAACACTTGAACTTGATGATCTTAGAAGTCTTTTCCAATCAACGATTCTGTGACTCTGTTCTATGGTTCTGTTTCAGGAGTGGTGGATAGGGTGTATATGTGTTCAAACAGCCTCATTCCTGTGCCTGTACCTGTAATGTGAAAATCTCAGCGTGAAGGACTGATGTTCATCACAGATGTCATCCTCAGAGGGGACAGACATACAAGCATGTAGAAATTACACTGACTTTCATTTAAAGATGTATAATATCCTGCAGTACAATCACTGCCCTGGGCTGTTTATTTTGTTAAACATAAGCAGCACTTGGTCAGATCTCTGGCTTTGAGGAATCCAAAACTGCCAACCCATCGATATTTCAAACTGCAGCCTATGGACAAAGTGCCCTCCTTGCATGCATGCAATTCCCATTGCTGCAACCAGCATCTGCCATGCATGCCTTGATCCCTGCCTCACCCTCTCCCCAAAGGGACTGCTGGGCACACTGGTGGGGTTTGTTCCAGCAGAGATGGTCCGTTTGTTTAAACTCATATTGTGGTTCAGGAAATTTCCAAATATACCTAAAACTCCTGGAGTCTAAAGAAATAATCAATTTAGTGTTCTTACCAAGCATTTTTTTTTTGTGAGGTTTTCTGCCCTACTCTGGTATCTTGAAGCTTGTGCTGTTTGTCAGGAGCTCAGAATCTCACCTGTGTACTTGAGTGAGGGCATTGCAGCTTGAGGAGCAGAGCCCCACACCAAGGGCACGTTGAACTAGAGAGAGCTGGAATCAGTGCATGGCTGTGAACTGAACATAAATATGCAAGACTGAAAAGCTGGTGTGTTTACCCACCTTGCCACTCCCTTTTATAGCAGTGGTCTTTCCTTTTGCCTGGGAAGGAAAAGGTATTTCCGGAGGGGGGTGACTCAACCTGCTCAGCATCCTTTTTTTTGGATAGGATGAATCATAACCCCAGGAGGGCTGAGGGGAAACTCAAAGCTGGTTTTTGCAATCCCATGCTCCAAGGCAGGGCTGACTCTCATAATCATCTGAAATATCCCCGCAAAGAGTTCTTGGAGGAGTTGGTGATGGGAAATCCAGAGCCATCCCAGCACTCCTCATATCCTCTGGCCTTTTCCTTCTTATGTCCCCATAGGGCTGCACACCATGTACCTGCACCAGTGTCACTGCACGCCACTGTCCCAGGGTCTTTAGAAACTCTCCTACCTGGATGTTTCAACCAGCCACAAGATTTCTGCCACAAAAAACAAAGCCAGACTCTGCACATACCTGCATAGTATACAAGTGAATAGCAAGTTTTCCTGTGCATGCATAACTAGAGTATCAGAAAATATGTATTTCATACGCTGACATCTGCAGTGCTATAACTTCCCATCCTGACTCTCTATGGGGCAGAAGGCCTGCAGAGATGTGACTTAGCTGGTTCAAGTGCATCAGCCTGTTCATACCCCTGTGTTATTACAGCTCCCCCTTAAAGAAGAAGATTAGCACTCCATTTAACAGCTCTTTATATGACAACACACCATAAATTAAATTCAGTATAGAAGGAAGTATTTGCATGCCTGGGCTTAGTTTCTGAGACTTTCTGTTAGGAGTAGAGCAATATCCCAAATTAAGATGCTATTAGAGCTCTGGGGTTTGCCAGAGCCCCATAAAGAAATGAGAACAGGCAATAATGGGGAAACTGGCCAACTCTCTTACTTGCCAGGCAAATGTTCCGAGATGGATAAAGGTATGAAGTGTCTGGGACAAACACAGAAAGCCATGAAGAAACTGCCATGTGTGGGTGGGGGAAGGAGGGATTTGGAGCAGCCTCTTGGCATTGGCATTCTGGAGAAATTGGAGAGAGTAGCTTTGGATGCTGCTCTTGTGCCAGTGAGATGAGCATCTGGCCTTGGGATTAAGACCTCGGGCAGCCAAAGGCTGAAGATCATAGAATCATAGAATCGTAGGATCAGCTGGGTTGGAAGGGACCTCTGAGATCATCAAGTCCAACCTTGACCCAAGTGAGGTGTTTTTGGGACCTACAGAAAGTTCAGTGGAAAGACAGCAGGAAAATAGGAAACAGTATGAGTAATTAAAATTATTTGCAAGGTCTATCACAGTTTCTCTGTCACTGGAAATATCTGAAGCTCAAAGAATACTCAGCCAATGCAGACTCAGATACTATGCATTTACAGATGAGACTCAGGTGGTTTGGCTGGTCTCTAGTGGGGTACACCCTCACCCTGGAGAATGGCAACTGTAGCCATATATAAAATAAAGGGGAGGGAAAAGCTACTGTCTCGAGGCATGTATCATGAGGTTTTGAATGTGAAATTCTGGTGTGAGAGAACCAAGGAGAGGCATTTACTCCCGTTGGTTTTCTCTGACAAGAGAAGGTAAACTGGTTACTTGTACTACACTAAATAACCAAAGCCTGGGAATAATTCAGACAAAGTAGTGGACTGAGTGGGAAGTGCCGGTGTGAGTTGTGGAACTCACTGCTGCAGGACACTGCAAGGCTGGATGCTCATTCTGAGGCAAAAAATGAGCAGATCTTGGAATGAGGTGGGGAAGATCCAGAACATGGTTTCTGACCTCTTCTCTCGCCCTCAAGAGAGTCCTGCAAGGCGCATTAACCTTCATAACTGTGTCTGTAGATCATTCCCTCCTAAGATAGACTGCCTTGAGGGAGAGGTCTTTGATACTGCTTTACTCATGCTGTTTTGAGTGGAGGCAGGTGCAAGACAAGGCTGTGGACCATGTATAACACTGGGTGTGAGGGAGCGTTTCAGTTCTTTTAGACTTCCTTCATTAAGCTGCCTAAAAAAAAAAGAAAGAGCTAAAGGTGCTTAAACCCCTTCTGGGCTGCGGGAATTGGAAGGGGAAAGCAGGTAACATCCTGACCCCTTTGCACAGGGAGGATTGGCAACAAAGCAGTCCATATATAATATACATAATATATAAAAATACATATACAAAAATATATATGAATACTGGTGTGTAGGGCTTGTAGTGACAGACACTTCATAGATATGCCCTCACTCAAGAATGTGGTCACTGCACACAGACATTGAAATGCCAATTACTTATCACTGCAGTGCTGTTCAGCTAAGGAGAAATGGGAACAGAAGAGTATTTTTGCCTCTTATTAACAAGACACACTTTCAATTACAGGGCCCTATCCTGACCTCAATTACTCTAAGTGGTCTCTACACTGTAAGTGAGGTAGTTTGGTTTATGCTGTGATATTGAGATGTGGATCTGTCCTGTTAGAGGCCTTTGTATTTTAAACTAAGAATCAAAACTATTGCAAGGATGGTTGATCTTTAAAATAATAGTTGCTCTCATTAACTGTTCCAAGTGTGGTTCAAACTGGGATGTAGAATTCATAATTAAAAGGAATGTGCATATTTTAGTCCATCCAAGATTCAGCCACAATTAACATTCCATTAATATGCTGATTTATTCCCAAACAGTCCCTTGTTACTCAGAGAGTGAGGCAATGAGCAAGATCAAAGGCACGTGGTCCTGGCACTTCAGCATCTCCTGGGAAATCTCTGCTCCCTCCTGACAGGAACTTTTGCAGCTGTAGCTCTGGGACCTGGTTGTTGCTGCTCCTGGGTACCCAAAACTGCGGTGTCCTACTGCATATAGCTGCTCTCCTTGAAGTGTTTAAAACAATTCCTCAGGAGTGGCAAAGGGTTCCATCCACACTACCTATTGGGAAAGCAATTCCTGGGCCATGTTGCTTTGTTTTGCCCCAGTATCTTGTGGGAGGCCAAGGACACCCGTGGGAACCTAGACAGGGTCTTTTTCCATCTAGGATACCAGTATGGATGCAGCCCCAAGGTGAAATCTCTCCTCCAGGAGCTTTGTCTATTGAGTGCTGGTGGGGTCTGGCTCAGCTGCTGCCAGTACAGCAGGTCCTGCTTTCTGTGGAGGAGAGGGAGGAAGAGGAGACGAGGGACAAATCTCTCTGTCCCCTTGGGTTCACTGGTCCATGGCTCTTGTAACAGCAAAGCAAGGCACAGATTTGTTGCAAAACCAGACAGGCTAGATTAGAACATTTTGTTCCACTTGTTTTTTGCACATCCAGCTCCTCCTCCCACGTTTCTGTGTGTACCACAGTGCAGATGTACACAGCTGCTGTGACCTCCTCCCTGGGGGTGTGTAGCACCAGGGCCATGCAGGACCGTCCTTTTCTGTACAAACCTCACTGTCTGGCTAACCCACTTTTGAGGATATGACATTTCCACATCTTTTTGGGGAAAGCACACACTACCCCACACTCATATCCAAGGTATCCAGTTGAGTCCTTTAAAGGCCAGCTTGGAGAGTTTGAAGTGATGGGTCACAAGGCAGAGTTTTCCCCTAGATCAGAAGAAAGAGGGAATTAGTTTTTTTTTCCACTTTTGCTCTTTGTGAGCATGGGGCATGATATGCTTGCCAGCATTATCTCAGAGCTTTGTCTTACAGATTCTTTCCTATCGCAGAGAGGTTTCTCCCACTCTCTTCCACTGGCACATTAGAGTGATTTCCCATGATTTTCTGCTGCATGTTATAGGTTGGCCCTACAAGTGGCCCTTGGAAGCACAGCACAGCACCACTGCGTGTCAAGGTGCATGGAGGGACTGGCCATGGGCCTTTTACCTGAACTGGATGGATGTTTTTAGGGCATTGGAGGCAGTGACCCTCTTAAGTTGCCTTTGGAAAAGCAGCAGTGGCCCCGCTGTTGGCTGGGAAACTGTGAGCAGTGGCCACAGGCTGCGGTCCTGGCTCTGTCATCAACTGCTTTTATAACTCTGCCCAAGTTGTTTCCTGTGTTTTATGTCATGAAAACAGTATACAAGGATCATACACCTCTGAAGAGCTTTTTTTCTCCAAACACACACATTGCTACCAGAGAATGAGAACACAGCTACAAATCACACCACTTTTTCCTCCTACTGTACGAAGCCTACCTCCCTGTTTTAGAACAATACACCAGCTGTATATGACTGTATATTAGCTTTTGTAGCCCCAGAGGTGCTGTTCAGTCTGCCACCTTCTCTTTTCCACCCTAACACCTGTACATTATTTTTATCTCTTGTTTTTCACAGATGTCGATGGAAGGAGGAGGCGCGTTCCCGCGGGCAGAAGAGGACTGCACTTGTCGCAGGAAGCTGTAGATGGTGCTGTTGGCCCAGGAAAGCAAATCTGGGATCGTTATTCGTCGATAATAAAAGCTCCAATAAGAGCAGTGTAAAACGAGCAAGTCAGAGGGACTGAGAAAACCAGGGCAGCTCAGAGCTGTGGGATCACCTTGATGGGTAAATCTCGAGCTCTAGTGCCAAATGCTGGTCAGTGAAAAACGGGATGCAGAGGGACTGCATCGGGTGATCGTGGACCACTGTGGGATTCACCGGGACAAGGTTGAACAAGGCTGCTTTGTCTCTCCTTTGCACACCCGTGCCTGCCTACAGTGAAGCAGGATAGCGCTTTGCCCAGGCCAGTACTTCTTAGGCAAAGGCTGGAGGCTCTGGCAGGAGATGTGGCATGCCACAAGAGATTAGGAATAACTGAACTTCAGAGAAATATCTTCCTAATCCCCACGCACTGGTTTAAACCCTGAGGATTTTTATTTCTTCCAAACCTCTTATTTTTTGTTTGTTTAATATTGGCTCTTATGACTAGCTAATCTTGTCAGCCATAAGTGCAAGCAATTCTCTTTTAGATTCCTGCTAGATTTGTTGGGTATGGGAAGAAGATCACAAGGAATTGAATTATCATGGCATAATGAATTACCATTTCTCCACTGAGCTGTGGCCACTGGCCATTTGTGGGCTTTTAACCCTTTGCATAGCAAATTTCAGCAGCAGTTTTAACCAAGATTTAGCCTGCAAGTGCAGGATCTCCCCAATAAACAGACTCCTTCAGCATCATCCAGTGTGCTAAGAAGCAAGTCATGATCTGCTTATTCCCAGAATCTTGGTAATGGCCTGTAGCAGTGAGTTTCACAGGTCAGTTGGGCAGTATTTAAAGTATTTCCCAATGTTGGTAACATGTCTGTGGCTGGCCAGGTGCCTCCAGCTTTCCTGTAACCTTCCAGCCCATGCAAAAAAGGGCCAAGATGACCACATAGAAGCTTACACTTGTCTGCTGTGAGCTGCCAGGAGGTTTTCTGTCCCAAAATACATGCCTAGCACTGCATACCCTCACCCCTTTCTGTGTGGAGATGCTTATGGAGCAGCTTCCTGAGCCCTTTATCTGTCCTGTGCACAGTGCTGGTGTTTGTACCACTACAGCAACAGTTTGGGATGGTTCAGATCGGGTGTTTTTTGTCACATGGCTCAAGGAATGCTAGGTAATGCTGAAACTTCAGAGCTGAGTCTTTACTTAAGGGCTGGCAGCACTCAACAAGTCCTGAATAAACACCTTCATCAGGCCCTTCAAGTAAATCAAGAAAGCCAGCCTGCCTCAACTCCATTTCAGGCTTGTAGAGACTTTTTCTTCTTTGCCTTCCCTCTCTTAGAGGAAGTTTATATCAGAATACTGCTGAAATCCAAGATCCCTCATCTGCCTCCCCCCACAAAAAACAGAGGCACAAAAGAGGCATTAAAGACACCGAACATGCAAATAATCGAATGTTTTCATATGTGGAAGAATGGCTGCTTTTAGTAACTCATCCTAGAACACAGCATTAGAGGTTTTGGAACGAGAGCCTCCCAACAGCATCAATAAAGGGAAAAGGTCCAAAAAGTAAGCTAAACAGTGCTGCTGCCTGAATATAGCCTTTCATTCAGCTGTCCCCACACCGTTTCAGGCTCATTTTGGAGTTTTTTTGATAAATGATGGAATTTGTATTTCTTGGCTCCCACTCAAGAGTTTATATTTTCATTCTATAATTTCCTTAAACATTTAATTTCCTACATTAGTTGACGGTCTCTTACATCTGCCGGAAAATTAGTTCTGGTGCTTCTGTGCCTGGGCTGGGAATTTATTTTTTAATTTTCATTATTGAAGATGAAAAGAGAGCAAACCCACTTGTGAGGAGATGCTCTTGTGCACTGATTTGCAGTTTTGTAGATGATATAGGAAGATGCAACAGATAAAGAGATATTTGAGTCAAAGGGCTCCACTTTTAAAGTTGTTGGAGAATGTTCTGTTCTGATCAGCTGTAATACTTTGGCCATCTCTAACAGATCTGAACTCAGAGCTGACAAATGCATTGGAAATAGAGTTTTCTTACAAATGCTACCTGTGGAAGTTGCTGCTGTGAGGTATTGGTGCCACCTTTAACCATCAGACAGCATTTCTGTGAGGTCTCCCCAGTCCTTTACCTCTGTGCTACCAGTGCTATCCTTCCCAGCGCTGCCTCTGCAAACAATGTGTTCCTTGTTCCAGGCTGACCTTTCCTATGGTGGTGGAACCAGCACATATGAGAAGTGGCAATCCCCAAAAACAATATGAGTACATACTTTTTCTAGTGTCATGTAGGTCTCCAGGGAAAGAACTCATTTAGCACTCAGCATCAAATAAGGCACTCAGCATCACTGGAGGAGAGGCTATGGTGAGGTCCAGGAGCAGAAGTAGGAAACAACTGTGTGGAAAACAAATTAGTTGGGGTGCGAGTGAAAAGGGTGAGAGGTAAAATTATGCTGGGAAAGTGTAAATAGGGAGCAGATCACAAGAGTGTTTTTACCTCATTTGTCAGCCAACATGGTACCCTTCTCCGCATGATTGGGTACCAAAGGGGATCATCACCTAAAGCTGGGGGCAGCAGTCAGCAGACAGGGTGGCTCAGGCTGCAATTGTCCCTGCCTGTAAGTGTGTTTGGACATTTTGTATTGGAGTTTGTGACAGCACTTTGCATCTGGAAATTCTTGTTCCTACATTCCTGAGGAATCACACACTTTGAGAAGCATTGTTTGACTCTCATGTCTTTGCTTACTCCCTGTGTCTCAAGCAAAACAAGAGGTTTTTTGACCCCAAAACCTATAACCTGATACTGCAAATACATTTTTTGTGCTACTGCAGGAGTGGGAAGTAGTCAATTCTATTGCCCTGTCACCAGCAAATTACTCTCCACATGGAGTGACTCCCCATCAATTCCCACTGGGCAGCTGAAGGATGGATTTGAAGATGCAAAATAGCAGGATCTGTCCTAACTTAGATAAGTTGTGTATTATTTAAAGGTCACTGAAAGGTTGAGAAATCGCGATTTCCTTGATGCTTGGCTGGAAAAAAAGGCACGTGCTTCAGCCTTTTTCAGCACAGGGGACTGAGTGTTCTTGGCACTGGGACAAGGAAAAAGAGTTGGAGTCCTGGCCTGACATGGGATCAGGCATCTGAATGGCAGACAACACAGCAGTGAGACCAGCTGAACCTACCCCACCAATATGTCAGGTGCCTTCTGGCCAGGTTACAGTATTTCTAGGATTTAGATGTGGTCAGATGAGACTGCTCTTATGAACACTCTCGGTGCTTGTAGCAGCTTGAGCTTGCCACCATGGTATCCAAGGAAGTCTGATCTGGTTTGAACTAGTTTAGCAGTATGGGAGATAAAGGTCTCCTCTCAATTTATATCAACTGATATTTGCTCCAACAGACATCTCCCCCAGTCTTTAAATAAGTAAAATCTTCAACTGTTTGGACCTGAGAATGTGTCATAACTTGGTAGAAATGATCTGATGGAACACATAACAAACCCTCTTTATTCATTAAGCCCACAAAAAGCACAGTATATTTGTGGCCATGAAGACTGTGTATCAAAAACCTCCCTACACCCTGAAAATACCGGGAAGAGTCTTTTACTTGTCTCAAAGTAAATAAGATTACTGCAAGAGATGCATGGAGGGCTGTGGGATTCAGCAAGGAACTGCATTTGCTGGCAACACCTTTTGCTGGGTGAAGATCTGCTTTTGGCACAAAAGCCCACAAAAAATCCCCTTCTGCAACAGCTCTGTCCAAGGCATTGTTTCCAGCCCTTGTTGACATGCATCCTCCCAGCCTGATGCAGTGACCTATGAGTTCTGGTGGAAATCAAGGCTTCTGGTACATCACAAGGTGAGTCCACTGTAAATGAATGGTTGTGACCCTAACTCAGCAGGAAGTGATTGCTCAGCCTGTCAGGAAACCCACAGGAATGCAACACTGTCCTGGTTAGAACGGCTGGGACCAATTCATCCCTGGATGGGTGTA
>NW_020897804.1:1292083-1399946 GCF_003984885.1 Neopelma chrysocephalum | reverse complement strand
TGAATTGAGTTCATTTTGCCTTGCTGGTTAACTTTTAAACCAGCACAAACACTTACTGATTTCTACCCCAGGGACAGCCCCCTGCCCCACCAGGAGTTCCAAGGGGTTGGGACCAGCCTTGGGCCTGAGCTGGCAGAGGAGCCCACCTTTGGCCCTGGCTGCCCATAAGACTTTGGCCCATGGAGAGACCTGCAAGGGATCTGAGAGAAAGCAATGAGAATGCCAGCCTGTCCAAAACATGGCTCATGCACAGTTCTAGGATTCAGATCATGTCTCTCTGTCCTTACTCCATCAAAACATCCACCAATGTCTACAGATTTTTTTGATCTGAGCAAGGGCTTCATGGTCTATTCCTATTGATGGCTGGATTTCATTTCCTTCCTTTCTGTGTGCTGGTTGCCTCCTCCATTCCCTTCTTGTTCATCAGGTTGGGATATTAGAAGAACTGTGTGTGGTCCTGGCTAGTTCCTGATCCATGCTTGCTCCAGGAGAAATTGAGGTTTCAATGAAAAAGTGTGTGTGTGGAGTGGGACTTATTTTTCTTGATACCAGAAATGTCTGGAAAAGTGAAGTTAGGAAAGGAAATGCCTTCAAAAGCCACACATCACCTGAATTCCCAGAAAGGCAATGGTTGGAGAACACAAAACAATATATTAGAAACTATCAAAAGTGGAAAATGTACAACAGCAGTTCTTGGGCCAGACACATTTGAAAAATTAAAACTCACAATCAGTTCCGCCATCCTGTTCTGACAGGTGATGTGAAACCTGATGCTGAGAGTGGCCAACACAAAAAAGGCATAAGGGACTTTGTACTGCTGGGAATTTTTGTTACAGCTGTGTTGAGAACAAGGTTTTTTCCCCTTTCCTCCAAAGATGACTTCCTTCCTAATGGCCCTACTTGCTGCTCTGCTCCCTGACCTTTATCTCCTCTGGAAAACTCTTGGGGCAGGGCTGGGACAAATGACCACAAAAGGTGGACAGAAGATTCAATGAGAGAGCTTGATCTCTTGAAGATGGTGTTGGAGGGAATAGATGGACCTGTCCACCCCCAGAACAGATCCAGGCCAAGGACATGCTGGTGTGAACAGGTGTCCCCAGCATTGGACACTACAACCCTTCTCTCCTGTCCATCTGCATCATTGAGAAGAAAACAGGGGTGCAGTTCTGCTGTGCAGTGGGAGGTGGGGATGTCTCTGGAGTGCTGGCAGACCAATACACTCTTACAGCTGGCTGAAAATTGTCCATCTTTTATGCTAGAAAATAAACAAAGCCAACAACACTGGAATGGAACAGTTGGGCTCAGCTGTGTCCAGCATTTGTGCACGCTCAGCTCACACAGGATGGGGATCTGACGGCCCCTCCTCTCACACAGACCAAGTCATTGGCTGGACTATGAATTCTGTGGTGAACTACTGCCCTCTGCCTTGTTGCATCTCTGTCTGATGTTGTGGGACTTGATGATGTATTTTGGGTGGGAAGTCCTGGGTGTCCTGAGCCTGGTCTATAAAGGAGCCTGGTACCACGAGGCACCCGCACAGCGGCCGCACAGCAGCAAAGCCAGGTGCAAGTTCAAGTCTGAAACACGTCAAAGTGACGTACAAAATACTGCTTCCCAGAACACTTCATTCTATGGAAATGCTTTGACATTTCAGCATTTCGTCCCCGGTCTCAACGGAAACAAATACTAAAATATTGGAAATTCCTGTGGGATGAAATTCCTGTGAAGTTCATTTTTGCACTTAGCGAAAGTAAATAAAAAAAATGCCTTGTGGGTGGTTTTCTGTTTTTGCTCCCCTAATTAAAGTTTCCTGATTTTTCCACAGTGCCAGGGATGGTTTAAAGAGCTTACTCCCTTCAAGAGCCATTGCACTCAAATAGGCCTTGAGATTTCCCCATGGTTAGGAGGGAGATGTGTGTGGAAATCCAGATTATTAGTGAGCATAGTCCAAGGGTGGGGAACAAAACCTCCTCCTTGTGTGGTTATGGGCACCTCTTTGCAGAGTGCTGATTGTTGCTCTGGTTTGCTCACTGCTTTGAATCAATGTGATATTGTCAGGAAGAAACAAAGATATGCATTTTTAATTCATTTTCTTCCTGGCATATATAAAATATGCTGCTTTGTTGGAAACCTTTGGGTTTTATTTTTAATAGGAGCGTGGGACGTCAGGAAACATTCAGATTTCAAGCCTTGCACAAGGCAGAATTCACATCCAGTGAGGTCTGAGGGGGAAGGCTGCCTTTGGCCAGCAAGGTGCTCGCCAGTCCTGGAGCTCGTCTGTGGGCCTCTTCCTTCTCCTCCCTGATCCCCAGCTCCGGTGATGATGGCTGGTAGGTTTATTGCTACCTTGTTTGGCTGGAGTTTAACACCAGACTGGGGCTTTACAAACAACTGGCATTTTTGGCAGGCTGAGTCTGTCTGCCTCCTGAGATTCCTAGTTTGAGGTCCAAACTTTAATTTTTGTTCTGCTTCGGTGTCAACAAATATTTGTTAGTTGTGATGTGACCGTTTTCTCCAGAATATGCCTTTCCCATCAGCCAAGGACCATTAACCTCTCTGAAACTCAGCAGCAAGATCATTACTCCTTTTACTCCGTACAGCAAATAGCAAAGTGTATAACACAGGCATGTCATGGCCATGTCACGACTGGCAGTGTGACTATTTGACAGCTGGATCTTGGCTGTTTCTGGCTAGGTACACAAGATGCTCTGAGCTGCTGATTACATCTTTATTGAACAGCCACATGAGTGAGGAGGTTTCTGGCATTGCATCTCCATCTCTTGATATCCCGCTTAAACTTCTGCATCTTTGCCGTGTTTGGAATTTGCAGGTTCTCCTGTGAAGTCTGGGGGTGTCTGTTGCATCAGGGTGGATTGATGCCACATGGTTTCCCTGCTTTTGCCACTCTTCCAGCATTAGAGCTATCCAATAGCAGTGTTTCCCAGCCCAGAGCCAAGGGAGCAATTTAGGATGGTTGGAACTCAACACACCCAACACACTCAACACTGGAGCAAAGAGTATTCCCTAGCATTTCCAGCTCACTAGAAACCTGCTTATTATGTTTGCCCTTGGAAAGGAAAATATTACATATAAGAACAAGTCCCAGGTTCATAATAGCTGCAAGGTATAAGCACAATATTTACAACAGGGTGAGCATGGGGAGACGCAGAGGGACATGAACTTAAGGCTCTTTGTCTGTTTGGTGAGGCTGTGGCCCCACACCAGCACAGCTCCAGAGAGGTGACATTTACAAGTGACTTTGAATCCACCCCCACACAAAGATACTCTTGAAAATTGCTGTGCTTCCTGTGTATCTAATTTGGGATTAGTGTGTCAATACTGTGGTAATCTGAGCAAGTGATTTTGGGCGTAGTCCCTCTGCAGGATCTGGGGAGGCTCCAGAAGGCACAGCTGCCTGTGAACCCTCCTCTGCAGACTGACAGGGGTCAGCCACTCCTCAGGTGTCTCTTGCTGCCGACAAACTGACCATTGCACAGACAAGTTGTTTAGGGGAAAAGCTGGGAAAGTGATGTGTCCAAGTCTGGAAGACAAGCCAGAGAGTCTCTTTTGGAGGGGCAACACCTGCTGCAAGCCGGGGCCTCTGCTGGTAGCACAGGAGCGTGTGGCTCATGGTGATGCCTGCCTACCATTCAGATCTCTAGATCTCAACAGCATCCTCCCTCCCCAGCAAACTGCAGTCTGTTTTCCTGAAGTGGTCGCAGCAGTGCCCCCTCAGGACCATCGTGTCAGCAGGCAACAAAGCTGTTCAGCTGCAGACAAGCCATTTGTCTTGTCTCTGCAGAAGAGCAAACCAACACAATTTCTATGAATGCCATTGTGTGCTGGTTTGGGAAGTGCACATCACAACAGGGCCAGTGCAAGTTTGACAACAACTGACATGAAGCCTCAGCTCTTTTATTAGCCAGGACAGCAAATTCAGTATAAAAGCCCCCCTCCCCATTGCCACTTCAGCTTCCTAGAATAATCCTTCTCGTCTACACCTTAGATTAGTTTATACCTGCGTGTTTCAACTCCTTTCTGTTCTCGGGAGCAGTTAACTGTAGGAAATGTCAGGCAGCAAAATATATTGAGTCATGTGGGATTATTTCACTGCATGGCAAAATAACTTGAAGCACAGACATATCAAACTGTTAAGACTTTTTTCACCCTTGATCTCCATTAAAATGCACTGTGGTGTTATTTTAATACAACATGTGCTACAGTCCCACTGTAGCCATGCTGTCAATATTGTGGTACGAAAGTGCCTTAATGCTGGAATAAGCACAAAATAATTAAAACTTCTCCATAGAACAATTAAGCTGCTCTGAAATTCCGTGTTCATGGGGAGATTTCACCCCCAGCTCAGGTGTGGTAGGGCCAGGAGGGCAGATCTGATCAATGACTGATCTTGTGTCTTCTGACAGCACCTTCACACACATCTTGAGCTCATTGCTGCCATGGTCCAGCCAGTGAGAAAAGTGGCTGTGCCAAATCCCTTTCAAGTCAGTTCACTTTTTTTCCCATATTTTTTTATTCAGTGCCCAAGAACTAGTTGCTCTTTTGTGCAAAACTCAGACCCTAATCTTGATTGACTTCTGGAGAGATAATGCTAACTAATGGTTCAGAGAAGGGACACATTGCAGAGGAGATGATTAGAAATCACACAGATAACTGGAGATTTGTTTTCATGATAGTCTTGAGACTGCTGCAATTTGAATTTCACCGTGCTCGTCAGACACAAAAACAGTAAATAGTTTAAGCATCAGAACAACAGACATGTTACAAGAATAAGATGACTGGAGACGTGGCTTTTTAGCTGGATGCAAGTGGTGAGATATTGGTATGCTGAGCATGCAAAACTCGCCAGCAAATTCAAAGAGTTCAAGGATGGGGGACGACTGATATGGCCAACACAGCCTTGGGAACATACTTCAAAAGGTGAATGTGTGGGACACTGCCAGGCACGGTGAGAGAAAACAAGTAGTAGCAGCAGCTATTGCTGTCTGTGAGATTTTCCTAAGGGAACCAGATTGTTGGGAGGTGAAGGGTGAGTCCCCGAAGTCTTGCTCACACAAGCCTTTCCCAGGAGGATGGCCCCTCTGCTCCCCCCACTCTCACGGGCACAGGGTGTGAGTGTCAAGGGTTGTGCTCAAATGCACGGCCCTGACAATGTTGTTTCCTCCCCTGTGTATGGACAAGCTCCGCTGAACAGTGACTGGAGCTGTATAAACTCACTAAAATAAATAGGAGTGGAGAAAGCAAAGCTGACACTGATGGCTGTGAAAGAAACTTCTGAAAAAAAAAGGCATTTAATATATCTGTTCCTCCCTCCCTCAGGCACTGAGGAATTTTCTCCCTGCTTCATTAGCTTCCCTGATGTGCTCTGGTGCATGATTCAGAGCAGACCTGTCCCTCCACGTACACCTCACCCTACTCCAACCTGGCAGACTGAGAAGTCCATGGGGTGAATAAAACAACTCCAGGAGAGACTGTCCCACCTGAGGAGCTGTTCCTGCTGGGCTCTGCATCATTCCTTGTGCTAGATTTGGCTTTGAGAAGCCACTCACTGCCTTTTAAAGGTTGCACTGACTATCCACCAGCTGGAGACACTTCCCAGCTTCACAGATCCCCCTGTGAGAAACCTCCATGTGAATGCACACCTGGAGCATGCCTGCCCCTGCAGTTAGCATGCATCCCTGTTTCTCCCTCACCTTCTCCTGCTGGTGGGCTTTAGGCCATTGGGACTCATCCTGTAGGAGCTGGAGTGAAGTTGTTATTTTTTCAGAGTGGAAGGAGCTGTGCAAATGCAGAACACATAGGAGAATGAGCAGAGGTCAGCTGGCACTGAGCTGGGTGAATCAGTCACCATACACATTTTTCTTTGTGGTTTGTGTTTCTTTTTATCACAGAGAAGGTGGGTTTTGTTCCTGAAGCAGGGGGAGACTGTCTATAGTACTGCTGGTATTTGCTTAACTACCTTCCTGAGGGTGTAAATCTTCCCTCTTTCTTTCTCTCTATGGGGGTAAAACATTCAGCAAATCCCCTTTTTCAAAACAGGGATCAGGTATATCAGCAGGCACAAAATGAATTTCGCATTGAGCTTGGATCTCCTCCTCTGCAGGGGTCTCTGGGTCTGCTAAACTTTCACACTTGATAGCTGAAATCTGCTTGCGATTAAAGGAGAAAATGAAAAGCAGACGGCTGAGGTGAAAGGTGCAGATTGCTCTGTTTTACTGCCCTGGGAGTGAAGGGGGTTGGTATGCAGACCACTGTAGAGAAGCTCAAAAATTTCTTTCCTATTTCAGAGGCTGAAAGGAACATCACATCTTCCAGACAGTGTTGATGAAAGGCCATGTTCATACTGTCCCGTCATCACAGCAGCTTCTCATCTGGGGCAGAAACGCTGGGTAATAAGTGCCCCAAATTGCCTGTCACTGTTGGCCAGGTGGATAGAGAGGCAGCTGCTGGGACACTGTGAAATAAACCCCACTTGCATACTGTCTGAACTACTTTCATGGATGGGAGTGTCAAAGGAAGAATGAAACTGAGGAATCAATAAATTAGTGAGTGATGCCTACCCAGAGTTCTGTCCCTTCTTCCAGAGGAGATACCTGAGACCCTGATGGAAAGGTGTGACATCTTGCTGACATTAGCAGACCTGGTAGGAGTTGGAGGGAAAAACTGGCTGATGCAATTTATAAACTTGAGTCCAGGGTGATGGCGAGGGAGGAGCAAACACCAGAGACATACTTTGGTACCTGATTAATCAACTGAAGTAGCAACATTTGTAAACAGAGGTGGAGAGATGGTTCTATCTTTACTTCTATCAACTTCTTTCCAAACCCTTCTGATTCACTTCTCCCAGCCTGGACGTGCACTGAAGTCAGGCTGGGACTTGTGCTCTGCCTGGGCTCAGTGAATGATGCTCCATGTTGCAGACTTCAATCCAAGAGGTGAGTGAGCCCACCCCACCCGACCAACTCAGCCTCAGCCTCGCAGCCCCGGGGCCATCGTCCCCGTTTCAAGTCTACTCGCATTCCTGAAGGACCATCTCTAACTTGGAGGATGAAACAGAGCAAGGGGAAAGTTAAGAGATTTGGATTGCACAAGTGAAGCAAACCTTCTCCTTGACCCTTGTGCTGGGCTTCAATCACCAAAGCAGATGAATCATGTTTTTGCATGAGTTAGAAATCATTACTAACCCTCCTCAGACAGGCACTGATGAGCACTCGAGCATCACAGCCACTGACCTCGTCTCAGTCAAAATAGATGGGCTTGGTGGTGACATGGGATGTCTCTCTCTCGCTCTCTTTTCATCTGGGGGGGATTTAAGAATGTTAAACCCCTGTGTTTTTACAAGTGCACAGCCTGAGAGATCCTGCTACAGGGCTCAGACAGACACTCTGCTCACACCAGTAGATGAAGTGGTGAGAAATTATTAAGAGGATTAGCTGCTGGTCCAAAAGCATGTCTGCTGGGGCAGCCAAAATACCACTGGTTCATAACCTTCCTCTTGTATTTTCTACAATTTCATAATTGGGGGATTCAAAGTTCACAGGGGAGTTAAACCAGTGAAGCAGAAAAAAGGTAGATTTCTGTGAGAGACCTTTGAAAGAAGATAAAATAAGGAATATTATAAAAATGTCATTTGTTGTCATTATCCAAGGAGCATTATCCAAATCATAGAACAGACTAAGATGGGTCAGGCCAGAACTCTGCCAGGTAACTGCAAGAGGCAAAGCTGAACAGAGCAGCAACCTCTTCCCCACCCCTTGCTTCAGCTCTGTTTCTGGAGGGCTAAGCAAATATCATCCAGCATTTTCTGAGGCCCTGAAATATTTGCCAAATGGATATTCTGGCTGAGCTGGGAGAAGTCCCAGGCCTCACAGAGGAGTCTTCATCTCCTCTTCTGCCCACCTTTCCTCCCTCCTGTGAGCAGTCCCTCGCTTCAGGTCCTGGGTTATATTTGCTCATGACTTTGCTCCATAGTCCAGCAATATTCCTCTGAAGCCATTTGCTGCTGACCCAGTCCATATTTCTTCTTCTCTTAGGCAATATAAAATCAAAAGTGCAATTAAGTTTCCACAGTGGTTCCTATGAGAGTAAAGAGAAGTAAGGTTTGCCCTGTTGCTTGACTGCTTGCTCCTAGCCTGAGATCCCAGATCTGCATTCCCTTGAGGGCAAGTAGAGACATTTAGATCCCATGTTTAGCTTGACTTGTGGCTAACAAAAAAAAAAAAAAAAAATCAGATCTAGGCTGGCTGACACACCAGAATTCAGAACTATGAAGACCTCAAGTTTTGGTTTCTTAATTATACATTACCTATATATGAAGCTAAGACAGGAAGCAATGAACATAAATTAGAGGAGAAAAACCATTTGGACGCTGGGAATAATAGAAAGGCAGTGAAGCACTGACAGTGTTAGCTGTGAAATCTGCCATGGAGATCTGTGGGAACAGATTTAGATCTTGTCTGCATAGAATCATAGAATGCTTTGGGGTGGTAGGGACCATTAAAGGTCATCTGGTCCAATTCCCTTGCAATGAGCAGAGGCACCTTCAACTATGTCATATTGCTCAGAGCCCTGTCCAACCTGACCTTGAATATTTCCAGGGATGGGGCATCATCTACTTCTGGGGCAATCTAATACATAGATGTTCCACTGTACTCTTTCTTCGGAGTTCATTCATGCCATGCATCACTTGTTCCCAAAAAACTTATTGAGTCTTGATTTTGTTTCACGGTGTTCGAGGAGATCTGCTGCCTTTGCATCCTTGCACAGTTTTCTTCATCAGCTCTTTGACAGCCTCTGGGTTTATTTTGTGGGTATAAATAAAGCTTATTCTGCAGTTCTTTTAAGCGTGCTAAATATAAGTGAGGAGAAAAAGCAACAGACATAGAAGCAACAGAGAATGGAAGGTAAATCCTCTGATTGAATTGCCAGGACTCCTGTGTGTTTTTATTCCAAAGCTCCTCTTGTCTGAACTTATGGCCTTTACCCAGATCATGATGAGATGAGAAGGCACATTTTTCACGTTTATCAGAATCAATGAATGTCTGCTGGATGGACAATATTTCTGAGTCTTAACCTGGATGGTGCAAAGTTGTTTTTATGAGTCTGTGAGTAATTTGATGTCTATCAGAATCATTTGTGTTATTCTTATTAATTGTAGCTACCCAAATGCCATTTTAACGGCTGAGATAATGTGATATCTTTGATGAGATATTGACAGCCATGGAAAACTGGAGGAGAAAAACTCCCTACTTTTAGGAAAAAACCCAGCAGGATTGATCCTGATCCTGCTGAAGCCCACTTATTACCGATTTAAAACAATCTGGCATAGATGTAGCCTTCCTTCAGTTCCATAGGACCTTCCTACAAACCTACATTTGTTCTACAAATATGTCTACAAACATTCATTAGTTAGTATCGAGCTATTATAAATCCTCGAGGGTCCTGAGATAGACTTGCAAGACAATAATTACTTGAAAATTTCCAACTAATGGCATTTTGGATTTCCTCTTTATCCTGGAAAATAAACTGTTTAATTAAAAGGAAGAGTGGAATTAAAATGATAGAGATGAAAAGACTCTTCAGTAGGTCATGTAGAATGTAATTGGTTGCTTGGCTCAGCCTGGTTCAATGAACTGTCCTGCACTCAGTGGCTCAATTAGCTCTGAGTAGCTAGTGCAGCTTTGCAGCATTTCCTAGCTAGTGTAGTGGAAAGGTTTAAAAAAGAAATATCCAGAAATAGCAGAGGCTTTCTGTTTTGCTTTTCTTTCTCGTACTCAGGAAGAGAGGTATAAGGAGAAGATGACAAACTTACATAAGCATTTTGGTGTCTTTCTTGAAATGGTGTTTAAAGATTTACTTAATCTTATCAGGCCAGCCAGAATGTCTAATGTCTTTGTGTTCCCTTACACAATTACAGAGAACAGCCAGAATGGTGGAAATTCTGAGATGATCCTATCAGAACAGTCCATGGCTGAACTGGCAGTTCCCCTCTGCCGGGCTTCCGGTTTTCACCTCCAAATTCAGGTGGAATTTGAAGGTGATCCTTATTCTCTAGAGGGCCATGGAGGGGAAGCTTTTGGCTTTCTCTGACTTCAGAGGGGGGGGCTTTTGGGGGACTTCAGAGGGGGGGGGACTCATCAGGAGCACAACTTTGGTGCTCCCCTCACATCCAGGGTCTCTCACAAAGTGTGGCAATTCTGTGTTTCCCTGAATTGTACCTGCATCAATATGTGAGTGCAACTATGAAAAGCAAAACAAGAAATCCTTGAATATTTCTAGACACGTGCTGATGTCTCTCTCACTGGACTGAAGATCTGGCAGCAGAGACAAGAAACCATGCCTGCATACAGTGGAGTGTCCCAACCTGCAGTGCCTCAACAGCTTTCAAGGTCCAAAATCAAAGTCTCTATGTGCTGGGAGTTTGAGATGTGGTAGCATAGGCATCAAAAGAAGAGACAAATTTGTAGGGCAAATTAAATTAGATTACTATATCTAGATAGAAATATTTCAGCAACTCGTTGGACACACGGGTCCCTCTTCAGAGCAGATCTGAAGGACTTAAATTTCCCCAAGATGTCAGGTCAGCTGCACAAGAAGAGTTGTGTGCCTGCAAGCTGATGTTTAATCCAGCTTTACTAGTTGTTACCTGTTAGAAGTTTGCCCATGGCAGACTAACATGATCACCAGGGAGGTGCTTGTGCTCACAGCCCCTGTTGGACAGTGAGGAATTAAAGCAAGCAGAGGCCTTGGTGAAAGCTGTGGGACATAAAGAATAGCAGTATTCATTGCTTTGAGGGAACCTGGCAGGATGGACAGTTCCCCTCGTATTTTGGCACTCCTACTTCTGATCTGGGGACCCTGAAGAACTGACGGGAAAAGAAAGAAGAGGAGAGGAAAAAAAAACACCCAAACCCCTATTATTCAGACTTTTATAAACCTCCATCAAAGGGCTGGTTTGTGTTTTGGACATGTCTCAATGTAGGTTGTCATTAGTGACTGGCTAGCTATATTTGAATAGATGCAAGTGACAATCCAGAGCCCTTTCCCAGCCTTTTTTTTTTTTTTCACTCCGGTATGTAGGAAAAAAAAGGTTAATTGCAGTCTAAAATATATCTGCAGATGGTGTGTGCTCCTTGGCTCCAGTTGGGGCTCAAAGTGAAACACCACTGAAACACCACAAAATGCCTATTGTTACCAGCACTTTCTGCCCTGCCATGGTAAGAAGCCCTGTTTGCTCTCAGCGCATTTGGATCCCAGTTCCTGTCCCTAATGTTTTCATGTGAACTTTTTGGATGGCACACCAAACTTCCTGAGGTTTGCCAGTTTCTGATTATAGGCTGGTTCTTGGGAACAAGAAACAGACCAATTGTCATCCTGCCCCAAGTGTGGGCTGCATCCCAGGACCCCTGAGGTCAGCAGATCAGCAGCAGTGGATGTTAGAGGGAGTATGAAACCACAACAACTCTGCTGAAGCCCTTGGAAGGTGAGTAAAGGTCATTGCCCTTCCACTTCCAGTAAGTCTGGAATTTGGATCTTGATCCACAGAGGCATTTACGTCCCTGACTCCAGTGGTTTCCTAGCTATTGTACAGGTTAGGAGGTGAGTCCCTAAATAACTGGTGGCTGTGAGCCCAGTGTCTCAGTGTGCTCAAATATATTTAACATAACTTGTGTTATTGATGTATATGCTGGGGTCCTGAGTGGAATATGGGTTCCTTGGAATAGAGACATACAGGCTGGGATTTAGGTGGCCAAGAGCTGAAGTTTACAGTGTGGGTGCCTATACCAGAGCTGTAGGCAATGGAAACAGTACAGAAAATGCAGTTTCTGTTGAGAGTGGGATATCATGAAACAGTCACCAAAAGCAGATCTCCTGAGAATATCTCTTTCTATTCTTTAACTGCAAGGGAAGCTGGAGTTACATCTATGTTATGGGTATCTAAATTTAGGTAGGAGGTGTCCCATCCAGAATGGGAGTCAATTCCTTCTTCAAAGAGGTTGTCATGCTGTAGAGTCAAGACAGCTTGGGCTGGGGTGTGAAAAACAGAGGCAATGAATTTTACTTAATGCCAGCCAGCAGAGCCAGGAGTTGGTACCAGCTGTGTTGATTCTCAGATTTGTTATCAACTTCCCTGCTGCTGATCCCATCTTTACTGATTCACACGTGGACAGTCTAGTCTTCTTTAGGCTGAGGTTTGTAGAAATGGCACATGCAAAGTCATCAACCACTCTGGAAATCTTGATCTGTCTGTATTTTTCTCCGGTCCTTTCCCCTTCTCCCTGTCTCAGTTCTTTTGATTATGTGAAGTGCAAACGCTTCTCTCTTGCAGCCTTTGCCCAAAACTCTAGCAAGACACTTTATTTCTAACTTCCAACATCTTTGGAGCAGATCAACAAGTTTTAGCAATCTAATTCTCCAATGTTAGCAAATGAGAACGTTTCATCTGAGCTCAATACATTTTTATACCAGCTGAGGCTGCGGCCTTTATCTTCTGTGATGTACTTTGGAGGAAGATGGCAAAACATGAAAATGTTTGCTGAATTTTGGTTTATGCATTATAGGGGGCTTTTCATTAATTTCTGAGTTCGGGGTAAACCCTAAACCATCAGTCTTTAAATGAACTGTTCAGAAGTTGTCAGAGCAGATGGTGAGAGAGCATTTCCACTTCAGCCTCTCCATGTGCACTCAGGCAGTTCAGCCCAATAGACCTTGATCCCAAGCCTGGGCCTGTGGCCATTCCTGCAGTTCACATGCTAGATAATAGCACATTTTCTTTTCTCACATCAAATGCTGGGTGTGTTTCCATCCCTTAGATAAACTTTATAGTGTTTCTATTTCCCTTTCCCCCATGGTACTGATTATCCCAGAAATAGATAGGCACTGGAAGACTATGTTCTGGATCTGGACTATTTCTGTGTTGCATCTGGCATTGTGACTGGATCTGTTTTCGGGAATGTGATAATTTTGTGTTTGTCCTTGTGCCAAATTTTCTGTCTTTAAGTCTTATTACTTTTTTTCCCTCCAGACATTGGATTGATTTTTTTTTGTCATCTTAAGTGCTTCTTTTTTTGAATCGTTTTGTTCTCTTCTCATCTTTATCTTTCAACTTGTACATCTTCCCGACTCTCTCATTTGTCACCTTCTGCTGGGTCGCCCGCTCTGGTCTCACAACAGGGACTGACAGAGCTGAGCCTTCTGCAGTTATAACACAGCAGCAGTGGGACACAATGTTCTTAAGGGAAAAAAAGAAGACAAAGACTGTCTTTAAGCTTAGCCCTGCCTGAAGAGAAGCTTAAACCCTGTGAGAGGTGCTCACCTGTTGATTACACAGAGATTTCAACACCCTGCAGTTATTCCGGAAAGATGTGAAACTTCTGCAGGTTGATTGATACAGAAAACTTTGATGTCCTTCTGGGAAGAGCAATTCTTCAGTGTTGGGTATTCTACCCAGATGAATGTGAGATGTCTCTCCAAAGCTGTAGCCCAAGCTGTAGATGATTGCTGGCTTTGGTCTGTGTGAGAGCTGAGCCAGAAAGACCTTGTGTGTGGCGTGCAAAGGGAGTGAAGACATCAATAAATGTATATTGCTTGTTAAAAGAAAACCAGACAGGGAAAATATATACAAGAGGATACACATAGAGCTATTCATTATGCATAGTCTGTAGCATGCCACATAGAAAGAGGATGTGTAAGTGTGACACTGATCCTTACAGTCTGTTTAATAGGACACCAGAGTCATCCAGCCCATATAAGACCACTGGTGACACCAGTAAGGTTGGGATGAAGCAATGCTTAACTGGTTTCATGGGTTAGGCAGAAGTTGAAAGGGAGTGCTGAAAGGTTTCCTAGTGATGTTTGAACATACGGAAAATGTAAGAACCGTAGCTCAAAAGGGGAGAGATCTGGGGGGAAAAAAAAAAGATAGGAATTACCTAGATCAGGTCTTTGCACCTTTCTGTTTGTGCCTTTGGGGTTAACTAATGCCTGGGGAGATGACGGCACAGATGTCTCACTCTTATTGCTTGTTTCAGGAAAGACATGGCTGTGGCTAGAACAGAGCTGGACAACAGAAGAGGTACATCCAAAGTGAGTGCCAAGTGGCCAGAATGGACTGGAAACGGAGTGTTCACAAAGGGGCAACACAGCACAAGGTGACATCAGAGTCCTGGACTGCAGGGATTTACAGATTTCCTTGTACATCACCAGAGCACCACGCTGCCTGCTTTGCTTACCAGGATTCAGCCTAACAGTTCTGCAGTTTTCGTTTGTAATTGTTTTCCCTAGTTTGGCACTTCTCAGGGTTTCAAGCCAACTGGGCAAAAACACAATGTTCCAGGATACAAAGTGATGTGACATGGCACATGGGAAGGGGAGCTGGGTCTCCTTGCTCTTCTCCAATTGCCACACAATATAATGTCAGGGCGGAAAGAGCTCCTACCTGAGGCAGGGAGACTGACCCCACTGAACAGCTAATACCATCACAAATACATGACCTGCAGTCATTGGAATGGGCCAGGCTGCTCCAGATTTTCCTTTTGAGATGTTTTCCTTCTCTAGAACATAAAACAAAAATCTAAGATCACCCTTTGCCATATTTCCAAATGATCTACTAGAGTTCAGGAAATTGGATTAAATGGTAAAGAGAGCTGAGCTGTGCCTGCCTCTGCTTTGGCACCATGAAGGACCTGGGGCCACAGCCTGCAAGTGTGTGATATGGAGCAAGGAATCCCACACAACTGTAGGGCAGTGACACTAATTGGGTTTAAGACTTAATGGATCGCTTCTTCAGGATGGTGGTCCGGGGATAACTTCTGGAGAATCTTGTCACCTGTGAGCTGATACTGACTTTTATGTCTTCTTCCTATGGGAAGGTAACTTCAGTCTCCAAGGACACTGCAACATTGGAGGCTCCATCAATACGAACTTGGGGCTCTCCTGACAAGGGAGACAGGATCTTGTCCATGGTTTTGCAAAGCTCTTTCAGATCCTTGAGATTCAATTATTATTTCGACACTATTGTGAAATCTGGAGGGTCGTGACTGAAGAAATAATTGGCTGTATGGGGATGAGTTATTTCAGTAGATGACAGAAGTATCCAGCATTATAATCATAACATTTTAAAGACTAGATAAACAAGAGCTATGGGAAAGGCATAAACTCTTCTGTTTCAGGGCATAACTATTGTGAGTCAGGAAGCAATTCTCCATTTAGGCCATTTATTCTGTAACTGGTGGCTGCAACTGGAGCTGGACACCATCAGAATCAATAACCCATGGCCGAGGCACCTCTGATTGTTTGTTACTTCCATGTTTTGCAATGAATTCATTGGGATAAACAAGCTCTTGTTTTCCTCTTTCAAATTCGACCACCTCCCCACTTCTTGTATTCCCATACTTTGTATTCTTCTTGGCACTAATTGCATGCTTTCAGTCAGCATGTTTTAGCTTTCCAAGACCGTAAGCCATGACTTAGGGGCACAGTCACATTTACATCCCTTTGCAGATGGCCTGTTTCTAGCACTGTCAGTCCCTGGGTTTTGTTTTCTGCTGTCTTTATCCTGAGGGACAGACACTGCTCAGTGGGTCTTTGTGATTCTAATCTTTTTCATACAGTTTGAGGAGCAATGAACTTGAAAAACAAGATCCCTTTCTCCTGGGAGAGAAGGCACCTGAATTTAGGCCTGTCTACCACCCACTAAGGATGTATGTGACGGTTTAGAGAGGGCTGAGAGCAGTGTGTTTGTGGTTGCTGTAATGCCCTTTGTTGTTTCCATATAGCTCCCATTTCTGTAGGCACCATCTGTTTGTTGGGAATTTTTTTTTTTTGCCCTGTCATTGCAGGCTTCAGGAAATGCCATCTTGCCAGGTGGCATCTCTATTTGCTACTGCCACAGCAGCTCTAGAAGCAGGTGCAGTTTGTGGGATAATGTAGCTTTGTGCCAGCCCATTACGAGCCATGGCCCATTCAGGGACTTGGATGGGGTTATTGCTTTAGCTCAGCTCCCTTCCAGACGTGGGCATTGCTTCTGAAGTGCCCCTGGCAGCTGACTTCTCACTTTGATTTATGCTAACCTTAGAGCTGCTGGTAATTACATGCATGTTCTTGTATTCAGGAAGCTTTTGCAGTCGCCAAGGAGCAGGGACTTCTTCATGCAACACCGGGAGGATGAATTGTTCATTTTGATGGGCATCTCAGACACTTTGGGGCATATGAAAAGGCCTGCCTGTGTGTTCCTTCTTGTGGTGGAGGAAGGGCTGGTGGAAGAAGAATTGACAATAACACTGCAACTCTGCTCTCTAAGAGTTTCTGAACTAATTTGCTGGTGTTTCGTCAGCCAAAATAACGTGTGCAGAACAATGGGTTTGCATAGTGGGATTCTGTGGCTCATTAGCCAAGTTGGATGACTAGCTGGGATTTGTTGTCTTCTTGACATCCATTACAAATAGTGCAGGGGGGAATAGTGGTCAGGACATTTTTTTTTTAGGGCACTTCATCTACCTTCTTCAGCTGAAGCCAAAAGGTCGCATCAGGAAAATGGTCAAAAATTCTTTTCATACTGGTGGCTCCTCTGTGAGTGCTCTGAAGATATAATTTAGCTGGTGTCTTACATTTGTTCTGATCTGGGCAGTGACCACTAACTTTTCTCTCTTAAGCTACCAGGAATTTCATATTTTAGATAACATTTCTTCATGCGGACTCTGATTGACATTTTTTCATTTTCACGCACTGCTGGAAAAGACCAGATGCAGTCAGGTGACTGAAGAAGAAGAAGAAGGAGTGTTTTGCTCGCCTTAGCACAGGATGATGCTGTATTGTTATTCCTTGGGTAGCAATATCCTCTTTTCTGCTGCTGCTCCAAACATATTTGTAAGGAAATATGAATAATAATAATAATGGCCAGTCTTCGTGAACGAAGATTTGGGGAAAGGTCTTTTTACCTTTCCAGCCTGCGCAATGGATTTTTTTAGGTGAGACACAGCCTGCGCTGAACTGAGCCCACCCTTTAATCCTAAGGTTCATCTGCCGGGGCCAAGCAAGCTTGGACAATGGCAGTGAGGTCCTCAGGACGTAGGTTTGTTTAGAGTGACCTTCTCATAGATGGATGGCCTTACAGGGCTAACGGGCTCCATCTGCCCGGGGGACTGGCAGGGATTCGAACCTGGGTTGCAGAGGTGAGAGTCCTGCATGCTAACCACTAGGCCACCAGGGGTCCCCTAAGGAAATATGAATAATGCACACTAAATTCAGGAATGAAATGGGAAGGAGTTTCCTTTTGAATCACATACAGAATCTAGGAAGAGCTTTTTATCCAGTGAAACTCAAGCATCAAGGAATCATAAGCAGGAAGATCCTTGCTGTTTTCTGATTCTGCTTTTACTTTTGCACATCCTTCCCACAAGTTGTAAAGTACAGTGTAAGTCCAGTGCTGTGATGTGACCAAAGCTCCAAATAAGATCAGTTATTCCTAACAGTAACTAGCCTGCTAAAACTAGGAAACCTCGACACTAGAAGAGGGAGCCTTCCCACCTTTCCCTCACAATGAAGTGAAGCACAAATTGGTGGTGTCTTTCCACCTCATCCTCTCTTGTGTGAGCAGTCAGGGAGTCTAACGCCTGCTTTGCTCCTGACGCAAACATAAAAAAATGCCAAAGTGGGACCCCACCTTGAAGCAAAGCTGAGATCTTCTATGGCACTCTCTCAGCCCATCAGCACTCTCTTGGCCTTATCTGCCACATCCAATGCAGGATTTCCAATTTTCCCCAGAAACCATCTCTTCTGTAATTGGCAAAACATCCTCCCTGTCCCTGTTGGATGCCAGCAAAGCTGTGAGCATGGGATCTATTATAGCCCTTCAGCATCTTTGTTAACAGTTGCTCTAAGTGCATTCGCACCAGCACCTTCTTTCCCCACATTGTTCCAGTGCATGACTGTTTGCTTTCATGCAACTCATCGTGCTAATAGAGATAATTTGCTGGATATTTTTTCAAATTGCAGGGTGATTGTACCCAAGAGACGAGACTGAGTCTAGAAACACTGTGTAAAGCGCTCTCTTTTTAGAAAATTTAAGGTTTTTTTTGTTTTGTTTTGTTTCTTCAAAATAAATCCCAATTTAAAGGTACCTGTCAAGTCCTGTTCCTCTTTACGGACCTGATCTGAAGTTCCACAGAAGTGTTGAAATAATTGTCCTTGGGCCTGGAAGCTTTGGATTAGGTCCTTTATTAATCTTCAGTTCTCCTCACTATTTTCATGGCTAGGCTTCGCGAACGAAGATTTGGGAAGGGCTCTACCCACTTTTCTTGCAAGCGCGTTGGTGGCTAAAAAGGCCAATACGAGAAAGGCAAGTCCGGTTGCAAAAGACACAGCAGAAAGACTCCTTAGATGGTATATTCTGCAAGGCTCGATTCTTTCTGCGTTGTCTTTTCTCCTCAAGAGTGATCCTGCGTGCCTTCTCAAAAGCATCAGCAGTGTTATAGATGGTGTGTCTCCAGGCCTCCCGATTGGAGGCCAGAGTAGACCAGTTATGGTGATCAATATGCCCGAGGCTGAGTTGTTGCTTCAGGGAGTCCTTGTATCTTTTCTTCGGAGCTCCTCTCTTGCGGCAGCCAGTGGCAAGTTCACCATAAAGCAGGATCTTAGGGAGGTGGTGGTCCTTCATCCTGGAAGTCCTTCATCCTGGAACCTCACTATTTAGGTACATGTTAATACACAGATGTGCTAATCAGTGGGCTGTGAGCAGGGTTGGTAATGCCACTAATAAAGGTCCAATAATGATTTTAATCTACGTGAAAAGAAGGATTGTGTGATCATTCCCTCTGCCCATCTGTGTTCATTTTTTTTAATCACTTGACTAATTGCAAACCAATTTTCAAAGAAGAGGGAAGATCTCCAATACAATAAAATTCCTCCAAGTTTTGTGAAACATCATGGCTGAGCAGAGGACAGAGATGCATGTAAGTGTTCTGCAAATGGGGAGAAGAGGTCCAACTTCGCCCAGTCTGTCCATAGGCACATGGCCCAGGACAAACCATGGTGTATTTTGTTGCTTGTCCAGTGGGGCAGACCAGAAGGCATGGGAGGAACAAGGGGAATTGTAGGGGTTGGGTTAGCAGCCAAAGGCTGTGTGTTGAGGTGAAACCACATTTCCTCAGTCTTGCTGTTCATGGAACAGCTTCCTGAATGTGGGCAAAAGAATGTGTTTTTCCCCTTGTCTCGTGCACTGAATCTCCTGAAATGTTTTGTCTGACATTGGCTCCAAACATCTAGTGTGCAGCAGATATCCAGAACATAACATTTCAGCTCACACAGTTAAATCTGGCACAATGGGAAGTGACTGTGTAGGGTCTGTCCAGGATCACTCAGGAGGAGACTGAGAGCTGAGAGGGACAAGCTCTGCTACTTGTTTCAGCCACAACTGGCCACTTCTGCAGAATATCATTGAACTTCTGGCTATTATGGCCATCCTCCACTACAGACAGATAGGTCTGAGTTCAAGTAATAGAAGCTGTTTCCCAAAACAGAAGTTGTGCCGAGGCTCTTCAGAAACCCAGATGTGCTGCCTGAGGCAGCAGGAGGCAAACCAGGGGTTAGGATATTGTTTTGGTTGAATTTTGTTTGTGTAAAAGCAAACGCGCCCGAAACACCAGAGAAGGGGAGAAGAGATAGTAGCAGAAAGCCCCAATCTGCCACAATCAACTGTGCATGTAACCCCAGCTGACCACAAAGAGGATGTTCTGGGTATAGAGTTGACCATAAGAAGCGACTAAGAAGAGAGAGAGAGAGACTCTTCTTTACTCTTTGATTTCCACTATGCCCAGAGGAAAATGAGAACATGAACTTTCTCTGCAGATAAACAGGACTGCATCAAAACCACACAACCTGATTACAATCTTTCATAATGGAAACATTCCCCATGATCCTAATTATCAGTTCTTTACTGTGACCAAATAATATTGTTCTGCATTTACATATATATGAAATATATATCTATATGAAATATAGATATATATATATACATGTATATAAAAATAATAAAAGAAAATCACTTCGGACTAAGTATCACTTCACAGGTTTTTGAGAGAATTCCACTTAAATTTGAATTTATTTCCTTTTGTTGTGTTGGGGGAGATACACGTGAACGAAAGTAGATGCATGGACCATAGATATCTCCATCTGAGCCAGACTCTGTGCCTGCCTTTTCTGGTTTTTTTAATATATCCGGGGTATAATTCTACTTATCTTAATATAGAGCTTTAAAGTAGGTCAGACAAGTGTCTCCTTAAAGATCATCTGTTGAAGAACATGAGGGTGGCCAGCTCTACCTTGTAGGCATCTGAAATTGGGTGAAACGAATTCCTCCCTGACTGCTCACCAGGTATGTGGTGCCTGTGCTGGAGTGGGTGGTCTGATCTGTCAGGCCCTGAGCTGAATGACAGGGCTGTTTGCAAGTGGTTTCCATGAGCTGTCTGTGTAGTTTTCTTCGCAGCCAAATTTTAGCTTTTTATGCCTTAGTTGTCAGTGGGACACTCCAGCCCTGACCATATGCTTGTCTTTCTGCAGGAGGTGTATGTGATGTGTCTCACTTCTGCATTTTAGCAATCCAGCCACTGACACTGGGCACTGCTTTGCGCTCTGTGGGATGACTGGTTGCCACTGGGTTTGAGGTGTTGTCCCTTAACCCAGCTCTAGCAGGCTTGCAAAGGAAGGGGAGTGGTGTGGTGAAAGCACCCCACTGCGTGGCAGGAGATCTGAGCTCGACTCTTCACTCCGCCACAAAAAAATATCACTGTTGATCTTGGGCGCGTTTCTTACACTTTTTGCTCCACCACAGTTTCCCCCTCAGTAAAAATGTGAAAGATTTTTACCTACCTGGCTGAAAACTGAGGACCTCGTAACTGGAACTCGAGGAACCTAGAGGGAAAATCTGGCCTGGATTTGCTCATGACAAAGCATCTACTAACATATTTTCAGCCAGTGCCTGGCAGAGCAGAAATGTTCAGATTTCTGTTTAAATAAGCTCTTTCATCAGATGAAAGAACATACCAGGAACTGGTCAGCAATAAGCTCTGTGGAGTGGCCTCTGGAAGGGAGCGCAGATCGGGGAGTTAATAGCTTCCAGGTAATGAGATGCTGCAGAGCTGCAATGAGGTGAAGCTGGTAACAGAGGACTGATCCAGGGAGCTCCTGACTCCTGAGTAATCCCAGTTACCAGGTGCTGGTCACCCCTGCAGTGGGAGGACAAGGGGAACAAGGCCGTCTGCTCTTCTCTCCGTTGGCAGATATTGAACAATAACCAGCCGTGAAGCTTTTAACTGGCATGAATTAAAGGCTTTGGTCAGGTTGGCCTTGGAATTGTTTAGGATGAAATTGATTCCTTTTAGCCTTTGAGAGAGTCCAATTTAAGCTGTTTAGCTGAGCAGTGTGGAAAATACAGCAGTTTAGCTATTATGTGGTCAAACTGAAGAGCAGACGCCATTTACCGATATTGCTGGATCCATAACCTCACATCCTCTCGGAAGCCCCGTACTTATTACACTTTCTATGACTGTTGTTGTGGCCACCAGCGATGAAAATCCAGCCTGTTTTATCCATCTGTTTCTTGGCTTCCATGTTGCTTCTACGTCTTATACATCCCTTGGTACATTTGCTGCAGGGCAACACATTTTCATCACAGTGTTTCCCCTTCAGGCAGAAATGTCTGTGCTTTGAGACAGGAGGGCAGGAAATGCTTTTGGTAGGTGTCTATGGTCTTATAGTTTGTAAAGAAAAATGTGACCACAAAAGCTGTCATGAAAAGAAAAAACATTTTTGAGAGACTGATTGCTTGCTCTTTTAACCCTAGAGCTTTTTAGCCTGGCTACAATAGCATCTTGTTTTACTGCAGATGTACAGAGATCATATTAACATATTTTAATAACCTGTTTTCTGCATTGGACAGTCCCCTTGCCCATCCTATCTTAGGGATGGTTTCTTCCAGCAGCATTGAAAAGGACTGGTTTGTGAAACCAGGACAGTCTGAAACCAGAGGCTCATTTTTTTTTCTCGGACACATTTTACGTCAATTCTCAGCTGCCATGAAATGATAGAGAGCACAAATTTATTAGCTTTATATTGGCTGAGAATCTGACCTAAATTTTGGACAATGGACTATATAGACAAAGGAAAATGTTAATTTGGGCTGTTTTATGGAAGGAAAAGAACATTTTTCTCTTTACAGCTTCCCTTGGGAGCTGTAGAGGTACATAGAGGAGCAATGGGAAAATGAGAAAGGAAAATTCGGGGCAACTGCTAGTAAAGTGAGGTGGTAATCTTTCCCCATGAGGACATGATGATGATTTCTCAGCAATATGCAGAAGGAAAAGAAGAGATGGAAACAGTGAAGTAAGAGAAAAGGCATCACAGTTCAATGGGAACTGTCTTCACTTGGGTATAAAACAAAGAAGCACAGGAGAAAACAAAAAAAACACAAGCCCTTTTCCAGAAGTAGATAACCCAAGTGATAGGATTCTGAGGCTGCTGGCACTAGTTGCTGCCTCAAGGGCATAAAACCCCTTGCTCTGAGCAGCTGCTCTTAACAGGATGAGGACTTCTCCTGCCTTACCAAAATGAGCATGTGTGTTCCTTGGTAAGGAATTTTATACCAGGACTGGACAGAGCAGAGCAGAGGCATAGTCCTATCCCAGCAGGCAATGAGTGATCTTAGAGACAGGTTCTATTCCTGTTTTCCCCATTTTGCTGCAGAGTGGTTAAATGGTATTCATCCAAACACTTCTATTCTGAAAAACTGAGCTTCTTGCAAGTTTTCTTGCCTTTCCTTGTGCTGACAGTTGGAAGTGCTGGTGTCCATTGTGTGTAATGTCTCCTTACTCCCACTTCTGGCACAACTCTTAGGAAGTGCAAAACCATGCGAAGGAACAAAAATAAAAGCCTTTGTAGCAAGATACATCAGGTAAAGTCAGCCTGAGAGTCTACAGGAAGATCCACTTTCTGCTCTTTATCCTTGATGTTGAAGCCAGACTCTGTTCCAATATCCTGTATCCTTACTGGATATTGCCAGTACAGTGCCTGTGACTGTTTCCTCTGGAGTAGAGCAGGCCCCTGGCTAAATATGGGTGGTACAAGGGCAAATTGCCTTCTCCATGCCTTCTGCCCCTACTAGTGGAGATGAGCTTTCCTCCATACCCCAATACACTGGCCCAAAAGTTACAAGTGCCACTGGAGTCACGATGCAGCGACAGCACCACCCTCCTCTGCACTACTCATGAAGGGTCTCACTTCTGTAGCTGGTCTGAAATCTTCCAACCAGCTCTTCTTTCCTTGTGCTTCTTTACATCTTCCTCTTCTTTAGGTCATTAAAGCTGGTTTGTTGGAGCTATGTTTCTTATTAGCAGAGTTCCTGTGCTCCGGGGTGGGTTGTCGTATCTTTTTCTTCCTGTGAGTGAAACAGATTTAGGAAGTTTTGTTTTCATTCAGTTGTAGAACAAACCCATATATGTGTGTATATATATATGTGTGTGTATATATATATATGTATGTAAAGCAACCTCACAAAAGATGGGCTTGTTGACAGATATAATCACAGCAGAGTCCCCCAGGCAGGACCCAAGCCAGTTTCTATCCCATTAGTGTTAGCATGCCTATTATGAAAGATGGGATTCAAGACTAACTGTGACAAGACACGCAAATGAATGTAGAATTTGCAAAACAATGACTGAATTTCCTGAAAAAAAATATGAGCTTTTCTATTTAGACTGTTGGAGAATCCTGAAAAAAAAAAAAGTTTGACTGCTAATTAATAAGGCTGGAGTTAAAATTAGCAGTCTCTCCTGCAAGAGAAACGTTGTTATGATCGTCATGGAACCTGTTCAAGCACTCCTATCACTCATGCCTGTCTTTATTTCATACAGGGTTGGGAGACATGAGCTTAATCTCTGGCTGTGCCAAAACAGGTCTCCACTAGAGAATGATACTGCTACTCTTCACAGGGATTTGAATGAGCCGGGTGTGCCCGTACCAGAGTTATCTCCACCCTGGCAAAGGGAACTTGTCTGTCCCAATCACAAATAACACTTTTTCCAAGAATGACGGTTTGATGCCATGGGGAATTGTCTCCTTGTTCCCAGAAATGATGACTTGTGTGAACAGCAGTCACTCACCCGCAGCCAGGGACATGCTGTACCTAAAGCTGTTTATGTGTTGGCTCTGTTAGAAGAGGTTTAACTTTATGAAATGGTTTATTTCATGTAATTTAGGTGATGTTTAAAACAACCAAGCTTCCGTCTTGGTTGGGACTTTTGGTCTCAGTGGAGCATCATGACAATGGCAACGTTCTCAGAGGGACAAAGCTGCCAACAAACTGTGGCCACATTGGTTGGGCAAATGCCAAGGAAGAGCTGACAGGGATGATGTGCCATAGCAAAAGAGCAGGGACAGCCTAAAAATGTGTATTTGTTTGGAAAAAAAATCTATGGGGGCGAAAAATGGGTCTTATTGATAAAACATTGGCCTGAGACAAAGAGCTGGGTTAAATACCATTGCTGGCACAGACTTTGGGTGTGCGTCCAAGAATAAGTCATGGGACCTTCTGCCCTGGTTCTCAGCCCATAAAATGGAGACGTGGCAGAGGATAATAATAGCCCCTTTCCTTTATCCTGGCTTTGTATGTGTTAAACCAGCAATCTTGGGGGAAGGGGCAGCATCAAACACAATGGAGGCTTGTTCCCTTTTCAGGCCTGCGAGCACTGCTGTGCAACAGACACAGGTTGTGCCATCTGAAGGCCTCTTTCAAGGTTGTTTCGTTGAGACCAGTGTTTAATTCTAGGCTTTAGAAACAGAAAATGAAAAAGCCCAACTGTTTCAAAGGTCAAATTGTCCACCTGTCCCGGGCAGGCTGGTTTTGTAGTGTGCACTGTACTGCCGTGACTACTTTGCCTGCAGCCTGAGATGTGAGTCCAAAAATGGCAAAATGGCAAAATGGCAATTTGCAGAGCAAAGCAGCAGCTTGATTGGCAAATATCTAAAAGTTTGAGCTCAGCAAAATATAACCTTTCTTCCAGGACAGCATTTCACTTTAAGGCTAGGCCATTTCTGTCCAGGACTTGCTTTCATTAGAAACACTCTCCCAGTTGGGAAGATAACTTATACCTTGTTGTAAAGAAAGTGATTTCTGATTCTCAATTTTGTATTTCATTTTGATTTTGTGTATTGTTTTTTAGGGTGGGAGCACTAAGGTAGAGAAAAAAAATGAGTTCCCTCTTTCCTCCGCCATGCTTTTTTCAGCAGGAAAAACATTTATTTTTTCAGTCCTCAAGTGGAAGCAGCTCAAACAGTGAGAAAGGGTGTTGTCTTTACATTTTGAAATGGTTACATTTCCCAAAGGATTTTTTTAAATTTTTCCCCCTTTTCTTAAAAAAAGTCACATTTTTGACATAAAGAAACTTTTTAAAAAATGTTTTTATGTGGTTGTTCCAATACATCTTTTTTTTTCTTTTCTGCATTTGTTGGTCATAAAGAGTAAGAGCAGTTCTAAACTACCTCTGTGGCCATACTAGTTTTTGGAAAAAAGCATGAAAGTGTAAAATAGTTCACTAATACTTATTTTAGAAATACTGATAATAGGGAAGTCATATGTTACTGACGAGGACTACAGACTGTTCACAACCTGAAGGTAACCTTTCTGAAAACCTGTAAGATGATAATAAAGAAAATTGTATAGAAGAGAAAAAAAGTAAAAAAATTTGAGAAAACTCCAGAAAAACTTATTTTCTGTTACCCAAGATCAATGTACAAAGTCTAAAAAAGCACTGCATATGGCTGATAAATTTTAATGTTATTTTGTTTCCATGTTGAAATATTATGGAGTTGTGCTAAGCAGAATTCCTGAGGCTGAAGGAAAACTCAGGTACTCCAAACAAATACCATTTGAAGTGAATGTTTTTTGGCAAGGTGTTTCACAGTATGTATTGAAAAATTCCACCGAAAATATTTTGATACCTTGTTTCAGGAAAAGAAAATGCTGAGGATTCAAAGTAAAATAGGACTGCGGGGGAAAGAAAATTAATCTGTTTTCTTGGAACTTCTCTCAGAATGTTACAAATCCTGCAGAAATTTATGGGTAGCCAGAAGCATCAACTGAAGCCCTCACCATTCACCAGCCTGTTACTGAAAATGAACATTAGAGAATGTTTCCATTTCATAGAATATGTATGATGATTTTATGATCTAGAAAGGTCAAGTTCAGACTAGTTCTTTAGGAATGCTGTTCTCCAAACTTCCCTGAAAATCCTCAACATCCGGCAGCACTTTGTGTTTTGAAATATCTGCTCATTAATCACCACCTTACAGTATTAATTAATCCTTGCAACACCTTCGTCAGATGGAAAAAGTTAAGGCAAAATGGAGTTAAATTCCAAATCACAAAGAGATTCCTAGCTGGCTATCAAGATAACAACATAGAAATAGTAGGCATTTCTAAACAATAGGCGAAGCTGGAATTCTAGAGATACTGAGACACGTGCCACTGAAACCAAGAGATGATGAGGAGATGTTTCTACTTCTGTTACAATCAGCATTTCGAGCCTTTTCTCTTTTCTGAGAGATTTATATGTTTGTGGCAGATATTACAGAGCTAGAGGAAATACTGAAGCCTGTTCAACACTTGGAATGAGCACACTGAATGTTGTCACACATTATCTGGGATTAAAGTTGAGTACTTCTAGCCAGACCCCTCCACTACTGAAAGTTAATTGGTGAAACTTGATTTTATAGGCTGGCAAAATGCCCATGTACCTCAGCTGGAGGTCAGGAGCACTGTACCACTGACTGGCTAGGCAGAGGCAGGATGGGAGAATTTCAAGGCTACTTTCATCCCTCATTTTGGATGTCAAATTCTGATTCGTCTTTAGAGGCTGGGAAAAAAAGCTGAGAAAAAGCACATTATTTCTTCCAGTTCCCTCATTCAGAGGAGTCTGTGGAAAGAGCTGTAAAACCCCTGGAGTATCAAAAGGACTGGCATGGCCAGGAGAATCCCCTCCCCTCCTCCAGATTTGGGCTAGATGCAGCCATGGGCTGTATATAGTCATGTCCACATGCTTGTAGGATGTTTTAAATTTTATTTTAAAAAGAAACTCAAATTAGTTCAAATTGATTGTTCCCAGAGGTGCCTATTTTGCTCCACTGGCTGGGATAGAATAAAGGCTAACCTGAGTTTAATGGGATGAAACCCAGCCCAGCTGCTCAGTCGGGTTCTGCTTCAGGGGTTTCTTCCTCTGTGAGTTATTGACCCTCCATCAGCTCTGATGGTCCAGCCTTGGACTGACTTCGCCTGAATCAGCAGCAAAAGCAGAAATCACTGATGCTCCAATGTTTATTTCCCAGCTGTAGACAACTTCCTCCACACCTTGTCTGCATATAGGAAGCGACAGGTCACAAGGCTCCTCTCTGGGGTCTTGTGAGACTACCAGATGTTTGGGGCTGCCATCAGCATTGTGCCACCTCATGCCTGCAGGGGTGGCATCAAACCTGATGGAGATGCAGACACAGCAGAGGCACTTCTTGACCAGGCACCAGGTCCACACAAACCCTCTAATTTCTGTGTCACACCGGGACCAGGGCAAGGCCTTGAAAAATGAAGTTGCCACCGTGAAAGCAGCAGGGAAAGGACCTTTCTGGAAAGCTGAAAACAGGAAATATTTAATCAAGCTCTGAGAAAAAAAACCCCAACAAACTTAAAAAAAAGAAAGAAGAAAAAGTCAGTCTCCTTCTGAGCAGCCAGGATGTTTGTGAAATCCCTGCTCCTTTTATTATGATGCTGAGTTTCAGCTGGCTGTTTTATTAAAGACAGCTGGAACACATTACTTGCGCATTAACACTGAGCCAGCTTTCATTTTAAAACTTACCCGTTGCTGGGAGCTTTCCTTAATGCGTTCCTGCTGCTGCCAGCTCCATAATCCACACCAGCAGCCGCAGGGGAAGATCACCTCGCTTTACCATACTTCTTATTTCCGGAGAATGGCCTAATAAAAATCAGCCTGGCTGATCAGGAGCAAGACAGTCCCTCTCCTCGCTGTGTCTCCGAGTTGGAGCAAAACCTGCCGGAGCAAGGGGTCGGCGGTGCATCCGCCAAGAGGACATCTGCTCGTGGAGCAAAACCCTTAACACTCGTATGCAACTCTCTCTTTATTGCTTTCCAGGGACATATTAGAGCTTTTTGCAATGTAAACTGTGTTTCAGTACGTCACAAATCACTGAGTGATGGCTCCAGAGTAGGTCGGGTGGAGGTTGGCGAGTCCCGTTGTGAGAGTGGTGGGGAAGCTGACACGCTATGGTGGGTACAAAGGTTGGTCTGTGCAGCATGGCAAGAGAGGCTGCTCTGTGTCCTCCTCCTCCAGTGCATGTGGACACAGGACCAAAATTTTCTTCTCAGGGATCTAAGACATTACTGAAGTGCCTCACCCCAAAATGGCCCTGGATAAAGAAATGCTCGTGCAGACGGAGGGAGGGAGCGTGTCTCTTGTGCCCCCAGCCCTGTAGTTTGGGACATCAGAAACCATCTGGGCCCTGCCTGCCATCCTGGTCCTGAGCATGGCTCTGAATTCTCTCTTGGAATGCAAAGGTAAAATGATGTTGTGAATTCAGGTCACAGTTTTGGGAAGGGGTCAAAGGGGTGATGGTCCCTTGCCCATGCCCCTTATTAGCTTGGTCTCAGAACAAGACTTGTGCCATCACACAGTATGTTGGGGGTGTGTGTATGTATGTGTTTTAGGCAGGTGTGTTCCTAACTAGTTGTGAATTCACAAGCCAACTTCAACTAAACCTAACAGAAAGCAGAAATCCCAAATGTATTGAGTTCTTACAAGTGTAAATAAGCCTTTGGATGGAGGAGAGAGATTCTGGTAATGTTCTTATTGATAGGCTGCTTTGGGACCTCAGGCTTCATTAGACACTTGAGAATCCACACAAGGACACTCTAGGAAGTGGTTTAATTTCAGAGGACAGTTCCATTCCTGTTTACGGAATAAACACAAGTGGTCACCCTTCTCCCATGTCCAGGAAGAACCCTTTGTCTTTTAGATGAGACTTGCCGATGGAACAAACTGCCCTGAGGATGTGTTTCTTCCTAACATATCTTAGCTGATATTTTTTTGATACCTTTTCATTTATTAGCAAAGCTGGATGCTTCCTCACGCAGTAAAAATACCAGAATCCTTTATTCCCCCAAATCTGCTTAACTTGTAAAATCACAGAACAACAGGTTCCTTAGATTACTAACACCCATATATAAAAAGAAGGGGTTTCTTCCTGTAAAGGTCTTAATTTTCTTTTGTCTTATTCTCATGCATTTGCACTTCTAGAGGGGATAGGTGTCTGTACCATTCATTATTTTGTACCATATTCCTTTATGCTTTGCCTCCCCACAAGAAGGGCTTTAAGTTTAGTGCAGCAGCGTTCTATAGAGGGGTTAGATGCCTGGAAAAGCCAGAGCCCTCTACAAATTATGCCTGGAAGAGAAACCAATAAACAATTGCAAAATGTTTATTAGGTTCATTAAATACTAGGGCTAATAGTGTAGAGCTATAAGCCAAAATGGGGCTGAAACAAATACAGAGATTCAGAAGGAGATGTGTGTGTATGTAGCTGTCTAATATTTCCAAAAGCTTTCCTTCCCAATTTTGGTTTCACTGGATTGGCAGCTGTCAAAGGGAAACTAGCTCCTTGGAAAATTCCTGACAGTCTCCAAACACTTGGACATGAAGTAAGATGAACAAGGAAGGGGGTATGCTCACGGTCCTCCCAGGGAGGCAGCTAAGGATGTACACCTTCCCTCTCAGAGGCCATTAGGGAGTTGACCTGAGCTTCCATGAAATGTCTCACCAGCTCTGGGAAATGCACAGAGGTGAAGGAGTTACCCTGCAGTGTTTCTTTTTGAGGTAAAATTTCTCTTTGCTTTGGGTCCTCCTCAGGCAAAGGGTTAGGTCGTGCTATGAACATCAGCCTTCATAGAGAAGGGTCTCTTTTGCAATACTCCTTCAATTCCACTGCTTTGAACCACCTTGTCATGCTTAGCTCCTCCACAATGCCATAATACTCATTGGAATAAATGTGAACTTGCTATTTTATACCATGTCCCCTGTGTTAGCTGGGAATTAATTACCAGAGTTAGGTATAGGAAGGAGTTCTGCAGTTCATTCATTGCAGTTTGCTTTAATGAATTCAAGAACCATTGGGTCAGACCCTGGGCTTGAGTAAATCTACATAACTGCACCAGAACAGGTGATGATCTGCCCCATTATTTTTCTTACAGTGCTGCAATTTGCCTGGGACACTTGGTTTAACATTTACATCCTGAGCCTTGCAAAAAGTGCCAGGGGAAATTTATAACCATGAGTTAATTAACCATGAATCAGTTAATATTTGGGCATGTGAAGTGCTATATACATGCAAGGGATTAAACTGTCAGAGGTAACTTTGGTTTTAAATCTCCTAGGAAAGTTGTCACTTCTGGCAGCCTGCTGGTCTCCAAGTTAACACTGTGCAGGAGCATTGATTCAGGGACTAGGTTCCTCTTGCTATTTTTTACATTTTCTGGGGTTTACTCTATGGGATTCCCATCCAAATAATACTCTCCCTATTGTCTTGGGAAAGTATCCAAGAAACCAGATTACTCTTTTGTTAGGGGGGCAATTGATGCACGTGATTCGCTGAATGAGTTACATACTCCTGTGCTGTGTGGATCACAGTGTGTCCTGTTGGCTCTGAAGACAGACAGACACCTGTAAGGTCTGCACAGACCCTGTTGTCTGCAGAGAGGTTGGCAGCAACCAAGAGATGAGCTCTGCACAGCAGCAGGGATTCAGCAGTGAATTTAAGGACCCATCTGCTTTTGCTCCTCTTCCTGGCCAATTCTGCTGGAGGATTTATACTTTAATCAGTCCCACATTTCCTTTTTATCCTGAGCAGTGCTGTAAGGAGTTAGCACTGTGACCATCAGGCATTGCCTCTGACCCTGCTGGCATGCTTTGCTCCAGCCCAGAGGATGCTGCGTGGATACAGGCAGAGGTGAGCACCTGCATATTAAAGCCAGTTCCTTGCACCACCTTCCTGCTTGGATCTTGTGCTTCCACCTGAGCTTTAAAACAGCTGCTGAACTTACTGGGCAACTGGGTGGATTGAGAGGGACAGAGATGTTAGTTTTATCCCCAGCTGGTAAACCTTACTTTTATTTGGGCAGCAGTAGCTATTAGGATACTATTGCCTTGGTATGCCTCATCATCAGGGCAAGGAAACCTAAGACTAGAGATAAAGTAGGGTTGTTTATTTTAAATCCTGCTCCGGTAATGGAGGCTGGCCCAAAGGTGCTGCTTGAAGAGCTCTGAGTGTGGTCACTGAGCAGGAGAAGGAGAGACATACCAGTACCAGAGCGGGTTGCTAATCAATCACAGAATGGTTTGGGTAGGCAGGGACCTTAAAGATCTTCTAGTTACAGCCCCCTGCTGTGGGCAGGGACATCCTGCACTAGACCAGGTTGCTCAAAGCCCCTATCCTTGAATACTTTCAGGGATGGAGCATCCACATCTCTGGGTAATGCGTGCAGAAAACTTGGTCAGTCGTATGTCTCCACTCCTTTGATGTCAGTTTGACTCAAGAGAAAACCTGCCCTGTGAAATCCACTGAAGCAGTTGCTGCTGCTGCGAGGCTTTTCAGCTCCTTGCTGAGACAGGGTCAGGCCTGCTGGCCCAGAGGCTGCAAGCGACCTGCTGGGGCCAGGAAGGGATTAGGAGCTGTGGACAGCAGCGCTGATGGCTGTGCACCACGGTGGACCTGGAGGGGATGACGTTACCTTGCTGTGGCCAGGAGCACACTGACATGGCAGGACCTCA
The DNA here is from genome assembly GCF_003984885.1 of Neopelma chrysocephalum. NCBI lineage: Eukaryota > Metazoa > Chordata > Aves > Passeriformes > Pipridae > Neopelma > Neopelma chrysocephalum. The sequence goes on along the minus strand of NW_020897804.1, from coordinate 1,368,054 downwards.
GCAATCAGCCATCCACAGTTCTTTGGCAGGCTCTGCTGTGCTTTAGGGCGTTGATGTGGCTGCTCTGAGCTCCCTGAGGTGGCAACAACTGAGTTTCACAGAGCTTCAAAGAGCCAGGTTTGATATAACAAACTCATTTTTTTCTGCCTACTTGAACCTGATGAATGTCCCGTGTCTGCAGCAGCTGCTGACAAGTAGTGACAGTTTGCATGAAGAAAATGAGCATGAAAGGAGCATTAATAAAGCTCTGCTAGACCCATTTAAAGCAGGCACTTTCCCAGAGCTAAGAGCTAAGTCACTGGAGTTGTGTAACCAAAGGAAGGGATGGAGCTGAACTTTCCTTTCTATGATAACCCTCTCCAAAATATTTGGAGAAATAATGTATTCATAATGACGTGCCATTATTTATAGACTCCTGTTATTAGTTTTCTCTGCCCCACAGGTCAAGTTGAGAAGCCTTATAACATTTTTATATGCAGAGAAGCAAAATAATATTAAGAATTACTTTTCTTGCTAGGGGATGATTTTTCAGCTATGCATGGGTAAGCAAAAGCCTTGGGTGATGTCACGACATCCACCATGTCCATTCACTAGTACAACTATAACCATATCCCCTGTGTTACTCAGTCTTTTTGGGCCCAATCTGGGTGGCTTTACTACATAGGAAAACAATTTATGTTTAATTCCAGGCTAAAGAGAGTAGACTCACCCCCCATTCTCCTCTAAGTAACTACGTGAATTATTAACATTACACAGACTGCTTGAGAACAAGAAAATGCTACTTATAATGTGGCGATTTTAACAGAAACTGCTGAATTGTAGCTGTAAGAGGCTGATTTCTCAGTATTTGGACAGTTTGAAAGCTTGGGCAAAGCAAAAAAAAACCATCCCAGCTTGTAAAACGTAAGGCCAGATGTTGCTCTCTTACTCTGCATGACTAGCACTGCTCCCAGGTCAAGATGCTGCTCCAAGAGCAGGGGTGGAAGAACCCAGTTCTGGACAAGGGAGTTGTGAAATAAACACAGAGGTGGCAGCTTCCTGCATCTTCTTCAGTCACTCTCCAGTGTGTGTCTGCAAATCCGGATAGAAAGCCTTGTGGGGAGAACAGGCTGCCATTTACTTTATTCCTCAAAATATTTACTCTGCTCTAACACCTACCAGACCATCTCATCCTGCACTAGACAGAAATGTACGTGCTGAGCTCTTGACATGACCACAGTGTGGAAGTTCTCATGCAAGCAGAAGAACAGTGCACAGCAAGGGAGATGGATATCCACTTGCTTTTCCACCAAAACAAAACAGTTATTAATGATTCTGCAGGTTTCCCTCAACATTAGTTTCCTGTTTCATGTAATAGGTGGAGAATGTCAGTGCTTTGTGAACTTCAAGCCTCGTTTTTCGTCCCTGATTCCAAGTCCCTCACAGACCAGACACCTGTAACATCTCTGTGATTGGATATAATCCAGGACGTTTACTTCTAGTTTCAGCACATGGTTTCTAAAATTATGTCTTCCTGTATTCTAAATCTCTCAACTGCCAAGAACCTGGAATTTCACCCAACCAGGAGCTGGTTTGGCATTCCCTTGCCCAACACCCATCAGGAACAGCCTTAGTGGAGGAAAGAAACTTGCACCAACAGGAGATTGGGATTAGATTAGCTCAAGGCAATTTCTCTGAAAAAAACCCCAGCAAAACAACAAAGCAAACAACAAAAAGTAAACACTATAGAGTGAGCTCTGGGATGAGCATAACACTTGATTGGCAGAGGTTGTTGTCTACAGAAGGGTTTAGGATATGGTGCCTTCATTATGGTGACTGACGGAATTGCAGAGAATTCCCATATAGAGCTACAAGGCACAAGCAGGTCATTAACATCATCCCACTGCATTTCTCTTAAACCCATTAGGCTGCACTGTTATGGAGGCCTATTTTTTTCTTTGATTTGTGGATTCATTTCACAGGGAGTGATTTTGCAGGGGCACCTTCTGATTTAGCTCAGCATAACCCAAAATCAGACTGTGGTCTCCTGAAAGAACACTTAATTTCTATTACAGTCTATCCCTTCATGCTCAGTCTGTTGGCAGCTCAGAGCATGCACATGTACATTTCTTACGAGATCTCTGAAGACCAAGGGGAAAAGGTCCTGGGAGATGCTGGAAATATAAGTGCTATATGGAAACTATCACTCACCCAGGTGCACAGCTCTTGAGAAGTCTGAGCCTCTGAGGAGCTGAAAAACCTTATTTCCTGTGTGGGTGGAAAAGGTTTTGCAAAGTTTTCAAGTGGGAACAGAAATGCTTAAAACATAGACTAGAAATAGGTACAGTTTGCCTGTCAATCCCTTGGCTCCAGGTTTTACAGGGGTGCTCATGTAAAAATCAATCAAAATGCATCTCCCACAATGAAAACAAAAGAGGGCAATTAAAAAAGCCCCCCAAAAAACCCAACCGTGGAAACTATCTACACAGAAATTTGCTTTATTTTTGCACAACTGCCTAGCTATGCCAAACAAAGTTTAGCCCCTGCTATGCTGGGCACTGCAGAGAGAGACAGTGACAGCCGAAACTCAGTACAAGGAACATGCAACCTTAGTAGTCAGAACACCATACCACATACTGTTAGACTCATGTTCTCACATGGAAATTGTAGCCTAAAAAGATTAAGCAACTCAAAACCAAAAAGCCATGCTAAAATCAGGAATTAAATACCACTGTGCTGAATTCTGGTTCAGTGAGAGTGTGCAGTGACCCAGGCACATCGCAGTGACCAGCAGCTCCTGTAGATTTGTATCCAAATAAAAACACAGGCCTTCCCACTTCCCTGTACTGTGATAACTCCTCCACAAATCCACAGGGAGGGTGGGTGGGTGGGTTGGCTGGCTGGTTGGTTTTTGCAATCAGGAGCTGCTCCAGCTTCTCCCTGTGCACACACCTGCCTTCATACAGCTTTTCTGAGTGCAGCTCAGCTTACAGAGCCTTTCTGAGTGCAGCTCAGCTTATATCTTCACTTAGATGCACTTGGCTTGTTAGCAACAGCAGCTCCTCTCTTTGCTGCTCGCATCATCTTGCTCAATGCCTCCAGAGCAGCAACATCTCTTTTCTCTGTGGGTATGAACGACTTTACATTACCCAAGGACTGCTAAGTACCTCTAATTGCCAGTACAATAATCTCAGAGTGAGGGACTTGAGCTGGGTAATTACAGTCTGTAGGTGCAACACACTGAGCAAGCACAGAGTGGCTCCTCGTGAAAAAAGGTTGTTATTTGCTGAAAGAGGCAATCCTTTCATGTTGGGAACCTGTGTCTTAGTGATCTGAGGAAGTATATATAAAAATGGAACCCCTGGTTTGCTTCTCAAAATTATTTCCTTCCTGTCAGTGATTTGTAGCTTAACTACTAAATACCTCTTGTATTTGACAGCTCTGTGTTGCTTCCTCTCCCATGAGTTTCCCTAGTGGCTTCTTTAAACCAAGGCAAATATCTGTCAAGGAGTCCCAGAGTTAAAAAAAGAAACCTCTTCTTGTGTTAGAACCTGACATTTTTGTGTGGTGAGTAATTTTTCTTTTATCGGGAGGGCACTTACTTATTCTGGACCCTCCATATACCACTCTTGAGCTCAGAAGCTTCCAGAACTTGTCTCTTGTAACTCAGTTTCTGCAGAAACCAGCAGCTGATGAATTCAGCTGTCCCACTTCTCAGAACTGCAGGAGGTCAGAATTAGTACTGTAATTTCTTTTTGTTTTTCCTACTAAAATTATTTTTTTAATGATTAACAGAGCTAATACTTAATTAAATGCTAAAAAATGTAGATAAGCCACTATGTTATAACTCTCTTAATCCTTTATTATCCTTTCCCTGCCTCTTCCAGCCTCCCGAGGGTCTTGACCTGCATTTTGAGAAAGTACTTTACTGCACAGCAGTTGAGACAGTAGGCAGTATCCTTAAATTGCCTTTTATATGACTGACACTTTTATTTATGATCAGTTTGTGGTTTGAAATGGAACTGTACATCTCTTCAGCAGCTCCTTCACAGCTCATAGAGCAGCGTATCAACATCAGTGGGCTGAAGTTTACCACGTCTTATGAGATCAGCGAGTTTCAGACTTGCTTCAAGTGTTGCCATCTCACTGAAATGTTGATATTTATGTGTTGGAAAGAGCCAGGAAAAGCTCAGTTACATGTTTTCCTTGTCTTTGATCTTGATCTAATACTTATCCTGGTTTTAGAGATTTGGAAACAGGTACAGAGACTTGGGCTGCATCAGAGGACAAATCCTGGGCAGAAACCAGGTTGAGTCCTTCCTTATGCTGTAAAACCAAGCTTGGACCTTACTGAAGGTCAAGAAACAGTTTGCAAATTGTTAACCAAGGAGTGTTGATTAATACTTCATTTCACAGAGGAACTGGAAAGAAGGTTGTTTCTACGCGTAATTTAACAAGGAGGTGAAGGTGAAAGGAAACTGCACACCACCCATCTTGGGCTCTAAAAGTCTGATATATTAAGGAAAGCAGAGGAATCTTGCAGTATCACAGACCGTGTTAGGATTTCTATTATACCTCATAGCCTGGCATGACATGCCTAATACACAGCAGAAAAAATTATACTCAGGTAACCCAGCTTTGAAGCAGAACAAACAGTGAGTACAGCATCAGATGCTTTGAAGAGTAAAACACTCACACCAAGGAATGCCAATGAAAACACCCTCCTTCCGCAGGTCTGCTCACTGCTATTGCTTCAGCATAGGCTGTGAATAAATAATAAACAGTAGAAAGCTACATGGGATTAAACTTTGGTAATGACAGATATCAAGGATGGGATGTACAGGCTTGAATTCTTCCTTAGCCACATAAAACAAGAGTAATTAGAACTGCCTGGACAATTGCCAACAGAGTGTTCTCGCTGAGAAATACAATCCTGTTACAATGCAAACACTTAACGAAGTCACACAGGTATTTTTAAAAATCCTGTGCTAAAGAAAGGACCGAGTTCTCAAATTTTCAAAATGAACCTCAATTAAACACATGATTTTTACTGTAGATAAATGATGCTTTGGTTTGGATTTTTAAAGTTACTTACTTGCAAATGAAAGAAACCCCAACCAACTGACACTGTAATCAATCTTAAATGCTATTTCTTCCATCAAAGAAGATTTCTTTACTGAGTGGTAGAAAGGGAGGGAGTATTTTAATGTGGCATGAAGACAGATGTCAGCCTCTCAAAAAAGATTAATCTCTACTGTCACTGGTACCCAGGCCAGGGAGCAATCTCTGGCTCCAGAGAAATTCAGTGCAGACTGTTTTGCATCTGTAACATTCAAGGAAACCTCTAGAGCAAAATGTCTGAGTTCACACTGTGTGTCCAGGCATAGAAATCTTTGTTTATATTGTGGACAAGTCCTGTGAGGGGTGGTGTCTCTGGCTGTACACGGTGTTCTCTCTGTCTTGAATCTCCTTGAAGGCAGCAGGGGTAAGTCTCCACCTACCTTGCAGTATTGTATGTGACCAGTGGCCCTCCATGACCAACTGCTTCAGTTCAAGACTCACAAAAAACTTTAATTCTCTCTTTAGATGGCAGATCTTGTTGCATGGGGGATGTGCCCTGCAGGTTTTCTGACTGCATCATCCCTGCTCAGATTTGAGCCCATTGCTTAGGAGCTGTTTTACAGATACATTGCACAGTCCCAAAACACAAAGGTCTTGTTCAGAGTACTGATGGCCTCTCCAACTTATTTTCCTACTAATCAAAAGAGTTTGGAAAAGACAAGGAGATGCCAAGCTCGTCTGTTATAGGAAAGGGATCTCAGTCTGTAAACATCACTGCCATTTTACCCAGTGCTCTGTTGCATGCAAGGTGGCACACAGCCAATAGCCATGAAAAGAGAGGGCCTGCATGATTTTTGTGTTCTGCAGGCAAGCCAAAATATTGAGATTTCATTCAACTGGCTTGAATGAAATTTTCAATTTGTTTTTAAAAGAGATTGTGACAAAGCACTTGCCCTGGCTTACACGTAGTGTTGTGGCTCTAAAATATCTTTAGAATTGTCTAAATGTAGCTACAGAGTGAGAATGATTTAATTTAAGTTAATTAGTTTAAAGTGAGAATCATTTCATTTAGCTTGATTTGTTTGAAGACAAGCTCTTTTCATAGTCCATCTAAAGTTAGGCAGCTCCAAAAGATAAATCACCCCATCTGTTGCAAAGCATTGAAAGCAAAACTGTATAAAGGTTCCCTTTGAAAGCATCAAAATAAAGTATTTCTGTGTTTAACCCAGATTTTTAATAGCTTTGTGAATGCAACACATTGAAAAAACATTCCCATATTATCCGGTTGATTGGAATCAGCACTTTCAGTTTAAGACGTTCCAGTGGAAACCTCTCCCTCGGCAGCAGTTGAGAGCTGTTTCCAGCAGCTGAAAAGTCAGGCCATGTGGACACTGAAACTGCAGGAGCAGTGTGGATGTGCACACGTGTGAATGCAGCCCTGCATGCTGCCTGGATGGGATATTCTCCTGTGATTACACGTGTGTGTGCAGCAGCACTGCCCGCCGGGGCACCCAGAGCCCATGAGCCGTGTCTCCCTGTGCCATGGGATGAGTGCAGGAAATGGGTCATGTGAAAAAATATGTCTGCGAAAGACTTAACTTTGTGCTTGTGCTCATTCTTTGAGCCCTGAAGAGTTCCGTTCAGGTCATGTCTGCAAGCTTTGATCTGCAAGACTGGAGGCCAGAGATGTGAGTCTTTAGTGAAAGCCGAGCTCCTCGCTTAAATCGGCTGAGGCAAAGAGCTGATGTTTGGGAAGAGTGCCAGTTGTGACAAAACATAATGAAATGATGAGAATTGGCACCACTACAGTGTAGTGTGTTGCTTATTCCTGACAGCGATCCTGAAAGTTATTTGTACATGGAAAGTACACACAAAAGCCATAATTAGACCATACGGCTGAGCAGTCCCTCTGGTGTTGCAGAACTTCTCTCTTGCAGCAATGACTGGAAGGGTCAGATCCAACCTGGAGGATTTCCACTTTTTAAATTTTTTTTGTGGAATTATCTTTTACATCGCTATAGAAACCTCTCATTATTGGCTTTCTGCGGGAAAAATGATGTCTGTATCTTTGATCTCAACCACAGCCCACATGGTCTATAACACTTGGAAGGCTGGGCTACCAGCACTCAGTATCTCAGAACAAAGCAGCCATTCTTCATATATATGTGTTTTTAACATCCTTGTCTTGGGCAGGGTACAAGACACCAATGACTCAAATACAACTTGGTGCAGAGGAAAATGTTGTCTATCCATATATATTTGCTTAACAGACTCTGAATAAAAACGTGAACAGTTCAGGGAGCTAAATGGAGTGGAAAGCTCATGTGTGAAGGGAAGGTCTGGGAGTCACCCCATGACATGCACTGTGTTACTGCTTGGAGAAAGGCAAGAGCTGTAAATAGAAATAATGACAGCTGTTTGTTTCAGCTAAAATGTGGGCCATTTCCAGTTCTTTCTGCTCTGGATGCAACCACGAGAAACATCTCTGAAGTCAGTGGGGTTATATCAGCAGAGACAAGGTAGAGATAAAGAGGAGAACTGACTTTTGAATTTCAGATCTGTTTTGTAGATCATTGAAAACAGATAACACTCCAGACTTTGCTAACCTGGGGTAAAACAAAACAAAACAAAACAAAACAAAACCATGTTATTTGCCAAAAAACATTGAATTTTGTGCATATTCTATTTTTATGGCCATTGTGATTGTGTCAACATCAGCATCCAGCCCTAGGAAATCTTTACAAATGTCTTAATTTTTCAAGGCCTGAGCATCTTATAATCAATAAATTATTTTTTCACCGAGTAGTTCAGTAAGAGAAGGGGACACAAAATGTGATTCTAAAGGCTACAAAGGGTGCAGTCCCTGCTGAATGGATGATGGTGTCCCTAAGTTACTTGGTAAATGTTTAGCACAACTGGTATTGATTCACAGCTGTTGGTGCCCATTTCAATGCCTGAATCATGGAATGACCTTTATTTACCCATCTTTTATTTCCAGACCTTTCTTTATTCCTCATTTGCCCAGTCTTCTCACCATTATGTACAACAAAAGTGATTCATTTTCAGGCAGAGAAAAGTCTGTGGGTGTGACAGCTGATTCAAATATTTCAAGCTTCCAAATATTGATAATGGTTATCACTGGAATTTTGAATTTCCTTCCAAGAAACCCCAGGAAATTGTGCATTTTTTCACTGAATTCCTCTTCATTTTTGCTGAGCCATGTACAGGATGTGGTTAGGGTAGAAGACTGAGACATGTTAGTACCATTTCAATTCAAATCTTTGATATCAGTGTACAAAAGGCAGGCAGATGGGGTTTAACACTTTCACAAAAGCAAAGCTTCAAATTTATTTTATTTATTTATGTCTATAGTGTAGATCAAATCTAAAATGTTTTACATGGGCTAAACATCGGCCACCTCATGCCTTAAACCCTCTGAACAATACAGAGACAGTCCCAGCTCAGAAGTTGTGGTGGAAATGTCTTTTTGACATATTTCATTCCTTTCAGCGTTTTGCGGAATAGGCCATTGATTTGTAAGCAGTGAGCAAACGTGGTTTGTCTCCTAAGGCTGCCTGAGCATCAGAAAAACGAGCATCAGAGACGCCAGAAGGCCCCAGTGTTTATTAGTGTGGCTGGTGTCTTGATGTCTTTTGATACCTCATATGTTTTTATGGTGATGGGTGGGGAGGGCGCCTCTCCTGCCTTGTGGGAAGTTCATCCAGAGAGAGGGAAAATGAGGAAAGCTCGATCACTCAGCCCTGTGCAAGCCACAACTCTTACACGGCGCCAAAACAGCCCTTGCTCTGCTCACGAGTGGTAGAAGCAGTGCGGGGTTTATCAAATTATGGCTGGGTACAGCTCTTCAAAGGCACCCCTGTGGCACGTCACAGCAACACCATGATCAGTCATGATTTATGAATGTCTTGCAGCTTCTCTGCCAGATGTGCCTGCCTTTTGTTTTCTGCAGGAGCTGGAAGCCATCCATCCTGAAGCCGTCCCACGCAGAGGGAGTGTGCAGAGGAGACAAGCTCTTGGAAAGGGAAACCAGGAGTTTTGCAAATGGCAGAGCCCCTGGGCACTTTATTGAGCTGCATCTGGTCTTTACAAGCTGTAGGTTTCGCTGAGGCGTAGACGGATGTTTTGAGAGACCGTTGTGGCTGGGATATGCAGGGGCTTGCAGGTGGTAGTAAAATTTTGGAGAGCTGACAGCAAGTGATGTTCTAGTTCAAAATCTCAGAGAAATAACTGTGATTGTTATGGGGATATAAAATGCTCAAGATCTGTTGAAGCTGATGGAAAGGTCCCCATTCACATCTTGTGGACAGAAATAAAATGGGAATCTGTGATTCCTGATAACATTTGTTGGCTGGAAGGATCCACACGTGAAATTAATTCTGCATTCATTTGAAATGCTGGTAGAGGAATCCAGTCCACCTGCCTAAGGCATGTTGGGGAATAATCCTACACTGGGTGAAAATGTCTCTGCATAGTCATTGAAGACAGTTCCCTCTCTTGGCTGGGCAGACCCTCACATCATAGATTTCCTAAGTACCTTCCTCTCCCTCCCCATAAGAGATGCACAGTCACTCGTTTTAGGAAACCTGGTTCACTTGGCCCCTAAAATGTACAGCTGCTAAGGTAAGTAGAATCCATTTCCCCCAGATTCACCCCATTCCTCCAGGACTGGACCTACTTGGATTCCTATGACTTCAGCTCAGTTTTATCAGCTGAGCATGGAAGTGACTCCGCTGAAGCCCACCCCAGAGCAGTGCTGCAGGAGTTAGGAGTCAGAGGAAGTAAAGTCACGGTGAAAAAGTCATCAGCAATCTGATCCTGAAAGGAGATTTACGGACATGACTTTCTAGCTTTCTGGATTTTTTGTTTCTGTAAATTCATAATGGTTTGATGAAAAGGTGATATAAACAGAAGAAAAATGTAAATGGGAGTGTCCTTTGGAAAAGGCATAGCCTGAGGAGGATGTAGAGCAGGTGGGGACATGCTTTTCTGATGGGTATTTAATACTCTTCAATGGAAGTCAGCAGAGTCAAGGAGAACCTTCCCTTCACATTCCCAGGCTGTGAACTGAAGAGATACTGTCATCACAGATCACACCCTTGTCAAGGTTAATGCCCTCTCCAGGCACAAAGCCCAAGAAGTTCAGGGCCCCCAGTCTCTGTGGGGGAGGCAATGGAGGTCTGACAGCACATGCTTTTGTGGTGTTTAAGAGGGCTCAGTCTAAAGGCACTAAATAACTGGGTTTAGACAACACTAAAAGTGTTTAGTGAACACTACCACGCAGCATGATGGACTAATTGAAAATAAATTAGTTTGGAGGCAGCCCAATTCCCATCAGTGGTTACCTGTTGATCCCTTTCTAAATATAACTTCTTGGACAGTTAGGCCACAGAGGAGTCTCATCTGGGACTTCCCACCTCTGTGTACCTGGCTTTCCTTTATATGGGGACAAGAGATTTGGCAAGAAAATGATAGCTGTAAACTTCCAGGAATACCAAGTTTCATCCATTTCACACTCAAATCACTTTAGATCCAGATGGTGGCTAAATGATCTTCCTCTAGAAATTTATCATCAGCAAATTGGAAGGTGACAAAATGCACAAGACCACAAAAATTTATCATTCCTAAAGTGTGAAGAATTTGCAGAATCTGCAAGGAGGTTTCTGCTAACTTAGATCCCTTTCACTGGCAAAATTGAGCTCACCTAGCAAGAATACATATCATTTATTATCTTTAAAATATTTTAGATACAGTCCAATTGGTGGGTTCAAGAGCTTTTGGTGAAGTTAACTTTATTGTCCTCTGTTCCCATGACTATTCAGCCCTGGATTTTTCTTCTGGGGACTTGTAGCACTACTTAAATGCTGGTAAAAGCAATGGAAATTACCACCTTTGAGTATTTGAGGGCCAAATTCTGATGTGTACTGACTGCACATGGATGTCACGGTAAATTTTGGGCACCAAACTGATTCTTTGCAGTTCCTAAGCCTTGGCTCCATGGAAATAAATGTGGTATCCCCCAAATAACATACCCTGCCCAACCTCTGTCTACCCTGAGGAGTGGGATGGCCCATTGACAATGCTATATTGTGCCCTCCCATCACAAGAGCTTGGGGCTCAGTAGGAATGTTAGCTAGGGACTGTGGGAACAAGGATTTGGGGACTCAGGTTAAGCCTCTGGGGTAAAATGCAGAGAATTCAGAAAATGAGAAATATTTGTGGAAAATCTGAGCTGTGAATTCCCTAGCTCTAGCTGGGTTTCTTGGCATCAGGTGTGATACACACAGAGACCAGACCCAGCCCTCCTTTCTTCCTGAGCCCAAGGCTTAGAAACAGGGTGATGAACGTCAAAGACTTAAAAAGTATGCCTTTACTGTGTTTCCCTTTCTTGCTTTATGAAAGGCTGTTGTTGGATATCCAGGGGCCAGACTGGTGTCACACCTTAGGGTGGATCTGAGCTTATGCAACCAAACACCTGAGATCCTGACAAAGGCAATGTGGATCTGGAGAGATACAAGGAAAAAGAGTTTCACACTTTGGCCATGGAGCAGTATGAAAGAGTGGCTTAGGTCTGGGCTGGTGGTGGTTGCCCTGGCCAAGGCAGGGTATGTGCAGCAGCATGCACGGTGCAGAAGGTAGTGAATGATGGTGAGGGTCCCAGAGGACCCATTTGCTTTTGGAGAGAAGTTTGTTCTTTTATCCCATCTGAGATTGCAAGACCCTTCTCTCACTGTCTGTGTGTCTATAGGCAATTTTTGGCCCCAGGTGAGAACAAGCACAGCTCATGCTAAAATATAAATGCACTCACAGACACACAGAGGGAAAACTGCTGATCTGAGCACAGACTGTTGGTCTCCGTGATCACTTGAGTGTCTAGATCACCATCAGCAATCTCAGGGGGTTGAAAAGGAGCCAGAAGCCTTTCTCTGCAGGAAGTGATGTGCTTTTGCTGGCCATGCTGGTGGCAGCAGAGAGGTCCTTGTCAATGCCAGCTGCTGCCACCAGACCCTGGCCATCGTTCCCCCGACTCTTTCCGCTATGCAGGGAAGGCAAACACCACTCAGCCCCTACAGATTTAATGCCAAATGACTCTTTTTCCTGGTTCAGGAGCTGCCAGGAGGGACCTGGGGGCTGATGGGCTGCATGAAAGGTGCTCCTGTCCCCTCCGCACAAAGCCACTTATCAGAGGAGGTGGGAAGGGGGAGAGTTACTGTACAAACAGGCATTCAAGATTAATTGCTTTTCATCTCTCGGGCGGGAGTTAGCCTTTCAGCCCCAGGATACAATAGTGGCCTGTTCTGATTGTATCTGTTCAGGGGCCACTACAGCCAGGGTTGTTTGGCAGGGGCAGGCTGAAATTTTTGGGAAAAATAAATCAAGCTAGCAAGTGGTTCGTCCTCCTGGGGCTGGAAACTGTTATGATGCTAATGGAAGTGATTACCACATGTTTACAACCACAAACGGGGTGTTTGCATCATACAATTTCTCTTCTCCCCAGAATTTTTGTTATGAGTCTGTTGCCACACCCAACTCCTGCTTGTCATGGTCTGTCACTGCTTGTTGGGCCCTGATCTTGCTGATAAATCCCATGTATTTGATAGGGTGATTCATGTGTCTGAAGCCAGCTTGCCAGCTCTGGTGCCTTTCTTATGAATCATGCGACCCTCAGTGTTTCCTTTAAAACTTGAGCAGTGGCAGGCAAACAATTACATGAAAATCTCATCCTTCCTTGAAAAAATGCCTAGGCTGCCAGAGAAAAATCCTGAAAAAAATAACTAAAAGTTGTCCAAAGCCATAAACCAAAAAGGCTGATATTAAAAAAAAATAAATCACAGAATCATAGAATACTAGTATGTTTGGATTAGAAGAGACCTTAAAGATCATTTAGTTCCAGCCCCCCTGACATGGGCAGGGACAAGTTTCACTAGATCAGGTTGCTCCAAGCCCCATCCAACCTTGAACACTTCCAAGAATAGAGCAGTTACAGCTTCTCTGGCCAACCTGTTCCAGCATCTCGTCACCATCACAGTAAAGAATTTCTTCCTAATATTCAATCTAAATCTACTCCTACTTGGTTGGCTACTATGGAACACCTGACGGTAACCATCCTGAGAGCTCCCTGTGATCCAGATTGTACCATAAGACCCATGAAACAGAAATCATGGATTTCATTGTAGTGCTGATGGCTCTGGGCCACAGGAGGAGCAGGAGTTCTGCACGGGTCAGCACACCCAGAGCTGTGCCTGTGCAGGCAGCTGTGCCACAACCTTTGGAGTCACCAAACATCCACTTCACACCAATGCTCTTCCCACGTGCCAGAAAATGTAAGGCTTTTTGTTAAACCCCACCTGCATCATTCAGTGTAAACTGCCGTCCTCCTCCTGTGACAGGGTGTCTTCTCCCAGTGTTGGTTCCAAGATGCCAGTGACGATGCAGTCTGTGCCTCTGTCCCATCTCTCTGCAGAGGAAAGGGGCACCTTTGAGCCCGACAGTGTCCTTACCCTGCTATTGTGTGGGATGTCAGTAACTGATGCCAAAAAATAGGGAATATCTTCCTGTATTGGGCTGAATTATGATTATACTCTCATAAAATAGGACCTCTGTCTGCAAAAGTGTCAACAGGTACTGAAGGAATTTGAGGTTGTTTTTGACATGAAGTATTTTAATTTGTTTTTGAAGTGATTTCAGACTTCAACTCCATTGTTCTGATTTAACCACACCTTCCCCCAAATTTGCATTGCAGGAAATAAAAAAAAAACTTTAGTAACTAAATTCAAAGCATGTTATAGTGAGCTGCCAGCATAAACCCATACTGACTTGTTGCTGAGTTCAGTGCTCATCCATATTGACCCAGGAGGTAAATATAGCCCATGTTAAAACCCAAGATAAATAGTCTCTTTATGGGACAATACATCTTTATATTGGCTAGAAATCTCAAGTCAATTCTTCTTGTACCCTCAGAAGGGAAAAACTGGAAAACAATAAAGAGAAACAAGGGCATTTTTAAAGACAAGAAAGATACAATTTTTAAGGCAACGTAGTAATTTTTCTGATTTCAAAACCACTTGCCTCGTTGATTTTTGATCCAAACCACATAAACTCCACATAAAAAATACAGCCTGTCCCCATAGGGCATTTAAAAATATATACTCCTTAGCTCTTTTCCTCTGTCAATATAGCATGTGTCAGTGTGGAAAAAAAAAACAGAAATAATAAAAATTATAGGAGGGGATTATCTACATTAATCCAGGAGGTGCTGTGGAATCCCACAGCTGGGGATGAACTGTAGTCTCAGGCAGATGATAGGGAAGTGAATAGGATCTTTGTCCCTGGTTTCAGTGAGGCTTTAATTTTCTCTGCTTCTGCCAAGGATCATCAAATGAAGCATGTTGCTAAAATTATGCTAATATACAAATGTTTTCTAGCTTGCAGTCCACAGAATGTTAGTGAAACCAAAACCACTGAGGTTCAGGATGGGATAGATGTGGTATGCTGTAACCAACATTTTTTGCCATGCTGATCTCAGTCTTGTGCATTTGGACTCCCTCTGTTAATCTAAGATTGGGATACTTTGTGTAGAGCTTCACAAAAAACCCAGCTGAGAGCAGCAGCAAAATTCCTCATCCACAGCACTGGGTTTTAAATTTGGCCCATCAAAAATTTAATGTCTCCTCATTTCAGTCACTGTCTCTGTGTGACTGTGAATTCCTAAGTAATTCCACCATCCCACCATGATAGTATCTCAGCGTCTTTTAGTATTAGTCATCTCATCTTCTGCTTCCCTCACTTGATCCTTCCACCCTGACCTGGGGTCATTGCTGGTGTTCCCTTCTGACACCTGTGTTGTTGGATGCAGAACCAATTGCACTCCTGATGCAGATGGGCTAGATGAGCAATGCGAGTGTGGTAGCCTCCTCCCCCGACAAAGATTCATTTTTGCACTTGCAGCCAGGAATCCTTTGGGGTCTGTAACGTTGTATTACCTCAAAGCAAGCTTACTGAGGAAAACAGAGCTCTTTGTGGCTGAACACTGTCAAGTGTTTCAAGTGTTTTCTTCTCTGCAATCCGTGTGGGACAGTGAAAGGGAGTCAGACCCTGTCTTGGAGAAGGCAGATGGACCAGATGACCCCTCCGGGTCCTTTGGAGTTCTGTTTTGTATGGATGCTAGAGTCCATCAGCCCTGGGGTCACCTTTGATCTCCAGCTCGCTTTTGTTTTCAATTTTCTTTACATCGTAAAATTTCACAGCACTCAACAGGCTGACCTTGCTGTTTTGGGAGCACACCGAGTCGTTTTTCGGGATGTACAGTCATACCAGATGGCAATATTTGAAATTCATTTGTCACAATCAGTCTGGTTTCACTGAAATTTCAAGTACATGACAGCTTCTTGGGAATCATGATGATTTTTAATATTCCCATCCTTGAAACTCCTGTGTTGAAATTTCTCTGAGTTAGCTTCCAGACAGTTAAGTAATTGTCATTGATAAATCTGTGCTATAAGGGTATACTCATGCATATTATGGGAGAATGGCTTTTTTTTCTCTTACATATTGACTCCATGTAGAGGTGCACAGGGCATGCAGGTATTCCCCCTGCTCTGGCTAAAGAAATTCATGTGCCCAACTTCACTCCACCCTTGAAAATCTGCCTTTGGATTGCTAGGAGCTCAAAACATGCCACATCGCATAACTTCCCTGTATGTTCCTAAAATACAAATCCAAAAATGGATTTTGGATTAAATGTCTTCCCTTGGGCACTCCTAAATCACGTTAAAAGATGAAGCTGGGGGGGGAAGAGCCGTTTTATAATCGACATTATTTATTTTCTTTTTCCTTGTGATAAAACCTTGATCCAAAAACTCATTAGAGACAGTAAGAAAACACTCCTACTCATCCAGCGGGTGAGAGTCCAACAAATCATGTCCAGGGACCCTTGTGTGGAATCGTACCTTTCTGCTGACTCACTTGGGCTTTTTCCTTACACTTTGGTGGAACGCCTGGAGGTCCTTATCAGCTCCATGAATCCCTGCAGCAGGGCTGTCAATCAAGCCGGCGGCTGTCAGGGTGCATCCAGCGGAAGTTTTTATGAGGGATCACACCTGGTGCTGAGTGGGTGCGTTTGTTCAAGCAGTGACGGGAAATCTCGTCTCCTGACCCGATGCCAAACGCCTCCCAGCCCGACGTGCCGCAGCACCGGGATGTTTGCTCTGGACTCACCTCCCGCCGCGGGCCAGCCGTGCTGTGCCAAGTGATGTAGTTTGGCTTCAGAGGCTGCCGGTGCCAGGAGATCTGCTTATTACTGCTCTTCCCTTTGAGGCGGAGCTTCCTTGGCACCTACAAACACAAGATTGCCTCCTCAAGGGCAGAGAGGAGGAGAAGTGTGGGGATTAGGGAGGGAGCGGTGACAAAAAGTGCTGGCTGGAATTTTCACGCTGGCAACAACAGGAGGTTTCCCCATTTTTCTCTGCCCCTCTACCATGGCCTTGTTGAAATGGGGCAATATCTTCAGACGAAAATGAGAGACAAAGGTGGTGAGAAGACCACTGCTCTCCTGATGTTCTTTTCAGAGTATTGTTTTACCCTTAGGAAAAATGTTTTTTAATGACTAAGTCAACATGATTTTCTGATCCATGGCACAGGGGCTTGGTCCTGCTCTTCTCCACCCAAAAGCCTCCTCTGCAAAGGATGGAGCAAAGGCGTAGTTCTTCTGTGGGATACAGCCGTAAAGAGTCATTAATGGGTCAGTAGTGATACAAGCGGAGTGTCTTAACTGTTGTTTAAAAGGCTTTTATCTGGAATTTTAGAGGCCTCAACTGGGGTGCCATATAACCATGTGCATGGAGGTGCAAACTTTCCTAGAAAGCAAGGATGGATCAACAGCCCTCCAGGTGAGGCAAGACTTTAAAACCACTCCAGACTCACTTTCAGACCTTTCTGTGGTGCCTTATTTAGGCTGTGGGACTCTTTCTGGTAACCCAGAAGAGCTGGTGTCCTCAACTACTCAGGTCATCGGAGTTTATTCTTGAGCTTACAGATGACAGCTGGTTAAAGAAAGGGACTGACAACACATTGCTCAACCACAGTAGAAGCTGGCTTTAGGGACACACATCCCATTTTCAGGCTGGGATTGTATATGAACAATGTGAAATTATTGCCTAATGAGCTCTGGGTTCATCTGCTTCTAAAGACATTAGGTCACTGCAAAGACCACACTCAAGATTGCTTAAATTTTCATGGAACTGTTTACTTTGAGGGGGGAACCAACAAGGAAACAATGGATAAAATTCAAAGGAGGGAAATATTTGGAGCTGTAAGCTGTTCTCAGTCTGTCTTTGCAGGTTATAGGCACAGCTGGGAACAGAGTGTGTTAAATCTTCCTTAGGTAGGGGAAAAAAACAAACCTAGAAGCAGCAATTATTGTTAAACACTCCGTACAAGATTAGGGTTGAAGGTCCAAGAAAAGGTTTTTATCTTGTTGCAAACTGACTTATCAAGTTATATGAAATTGGTGAAATTGGCCTGATTTGCAGAATTAAGTGTTGGCAGTGAACAAATCCTTGGAACAGCTCCATTGTAACTGCCTCCAGAAAATTAATAAGGAGACTGAATGAAAGATACAACATTATAATCCCCACCTGGAGAAGTCCAAGTGTCAAATCCCAGGACTGACACTGCAAATGGCTTAGAAAACAGCAGTCACTCAGGTCAAGGAGAACAAATAACCACGTCTGGAAATTGTCTCAGTGCCACTCATCTCGGTAGGAAATGACACAAAAGTGATGATGAAACAGAGCAGATTGCAACTTCTCTCTGGGAGGTGGGAAGCCCATGGGAACAGGCTTAGACAACTTCACTAAAAACAACCAGACAACTTGTTTTTATTTTATGGAATAATATATTACCTTGAAATTAACCTGCGTGTTCACACTGGCCAGGTGGCTTACTGTAAGACCAAGATGGCATGGAATTTAACAGGAAAAGAAATCTATCTATAAATAAAGACATTCATCTCAGATAATTGATAGATTGTGTTGCAAAACATCCAGCAACTTTCTTGACAGCTTGTAGGTTTTCCTCAGCAGACACCACAGTGGTTTCATAGTTGACTGTCTGATCACTCCTCAGTGTTATCACATCAAGTCCTCGCCAAGCTGCAGAGCATTTCCTGTTTACAAAAACAGGAAATTGCTGGAGCAGAAAGGGCAGGTTGCAACAACTCATTTATTGTCGTTGATTTTTTCTCTACCCTTCACTAACTACCTTGAAATGAAAATAAATGTTGGTGATTGTACCCTCTGTATCAATGCACCACGGAAAGGGATGTGTTTCACTGCCTTTTGTGCTGGCATTAGGTCATGGCTAGGCTTCGCGAACGAAGATTTGGGAAGGGCTCTACCCATTTTTCATGCAAGCGCGTTGGTGGCTAAAAAGGCCAATACGAGATAGACACGTCCGGTTGCAAAAGACACAGCAGAAAGACTCCTTAGATGGTATATTCTGCAAGGCTCGATTCTTTCTGCGTTGTCTTTTCTCCTCAAGAGTGATCCTGCGTGCCTTCTCAAAAGCATCAGCAGCGTTATAAATGGTCTGTCTCCAGGCCTCCCGATTGGAGGCCAGAGTAGACCAGTTATGGTGATCAATATGCCCGAGGCTGAGTTGTTGCTTCAGGGAGTCCTTGTATCTTTTCTTCGGAGCTCCTCTCTTGCGACAGCCAGTGGCAAGTTCACCATAAAGCAGGATCTTAGGGAGGCGGTGGTCCTTCATCCTGGAGACGTGCCCTGCCCATCGCAGCTGTGTTCTCAGTAACATGGCCTCAATACTTGTGATTGCTGCCTGTTCAAGAACAGATGTATTGGTCACATAATCTGACCAGCGGATGTTCAGGATTGTACGGAGGCAGCGTTGATGGAAGCATTCTAGGAGACGCAGGTGGTGGCGGTAGATGACCCATGTTTCGGAACCATATAAAAGAGTAGACAGCACTATGGCTCTGTAGACACTGATCTTGGTACCTTTCTTCAAGTGTTTATTACGCCATACTCTTTTATGGAGTTTTCCAAAGGCACTATATGCCTTCGCTAACCTATTATCTATCTCCCCGTCGATCTTGCCATCTGAGGAGATGAGGCTGCCTAAGTAATTAAACTGTTGGACTGATTTGAGTTCTGACTGGCCGATGGTGATGTGGGGATGATGGAGGACTTCCTGAGGTGCAGGTTGATGGAGAACTTCAGTCTTCTTTAAGCTGACTTCCAGCCCAAAGAGCTCAGCAGCATCTGCAAAGCAGGATGTTAAACGCTGCAGAGCTGCTTCTGTGTGGGCAACAAGGGCGGCGTCATCAGCGTAAAGCAGCTCCCGGACAAGATGGTTTAGGGTCTTGGTGTGGGCCTTCAGTCGCCTTAGGTTGAATAGGCTTCCATCAGTACGATATCGAATGTAGATACCGTCCTGATCATCGAGATCTGCCGAGGCCCTTTGGAGCATCATGCTGAAAAAGATTGTGAATAGGGTAGGAGCGAGAACGCAGCCTTGTTTCACACCATTCTTTATTAGAAAGGGCTCAGAAAGCGTGTTGCCATATCTGACTTGGCCATGCTGATCCTCATGAAGTGAGATGATCATTTTAAGGAACTTGGGGGGACAACCTAAACGTTCCAAAATCTGCCAAAGACCTTTTCTGCTCACAGTATCGAAAGCCTTGGTGAGGTCGACAAAGGTAACAAAGAGACCTTTGTTCTGTTCCCTACACTTCTCTTGCAGTTGTCTGAGAACAAATATCATGTCTGTGGTGCTCCTGTTGGCTCTGAAGCCACACTGACTTTCAGGTAGAATTTCTTCTGCTATAGCGGGTATTAGTCTGTTCAGGAGTATTCTTGCCAAGATTTTGCCAGCAATGGAGAGCAGAGTAATACCACGGTAATTTGGGCAGTCAGATTTAGTACCTTTCTTCTTATACAAGGTGATGATGACTGCATCACGAAGGTCTGAAGGTAGTTCGCCTAGTTCCCAACAGCGCACCACAAGCTCATGAAATTTAGCATGGAGTGCAAGGCCCCCATGTTTCCAGACTTCGGGTGGAATTCCATCAACCCCAGCTGCCTTACCGATTTTCACCTGCTGTATGGCCTTGAGGGTTTCTCCTAAAGTGGGGGCAGTATCCAATTCGAATTTCACCGGTTGTTGTGTGATGGACTGAATTGCTGAGTCTTGTACTACACGGTTGGTACTGAAAAGAGTCTGAAAGTGTTCAGACCATCTATTCAGAATGGAGGTTTTATCTGTCAGAAGCGTTTGACCATCTGCACTGAGTAGTGGGCTTTGGACTTGGTACGTAGGCCCATATGCTGTTTTCAGGGCCTCATAGAAACCTTTGTGATCCCCTGTATCTGCACATAGTTGAGTTTTTGCAGCTAGATCGGTCCACCACTTGTTCTGGATGTCACGGAGTTTCTGCTGAAGCTTGCTGCATGCAAGACGAAAGGCTATTTTTCTTGTGTGACAGGATGGCAGTGCAAGGTGTGCTTGGTGGGCAGTTCTCTTCTTCCTCAACAAGTCCTGGATTTCTTGATTGTTTTCATCAAACCAGTCCTTGTTCTTCTTGAGGGAGAACCCTAAGGATTCTTCAGAGGATTGCAGGATGCAGCTTTTAATATGATGCCAAATTGTTTCAGGAGAGGAATCTGCAGGATTTGTGGGATGGTTTTCGAGCCTGGTTTGAAGATTTGTCTGGAATCTTTCTCTTACTGTGGCTGATTGGAGATCGTTAACTTGAAGTCTTCTCCTTGGGATACTGCCCCTTTTGGGTTTGAATTTGAGAATGAAGTTGAGTTTACAGCGCACAAGCCGATGGTCTGTTTGGCATTCTGCGCTGGGCATCACGCGGGTGTGGAGGACATCGCGGACATCTCTCTGACGCACCAAGACATAATCAATGAGGTGCCAATGCTTAGACCTGGGGTGCATCCAGGTTGTCTTCAGACTATTTTTCTGCTGAAAGATAGTATTAGTTATGGTAAACTGTTGCTCTGCACAGAATTCTAGCAGAAGTCGACCATTATCATTGCAGTTTCCAATACCATGCTTGCCTAATACTCCTTTCCAGGCTTCAAAATTCTTACCTACTCTGGCGTTGAAATCACCAAGGATAATGATCTTATCATCTGCCAGCCCCGCCCGCTGGCATTAGACTGTGCTCTCATTTATCCATGTGAAGGTATGTTTTGCTTTACTCAGTGCCTTTACTTCTTGTAAAGGTAAATATATCTCCTGTATTATTTCTAGTCAATGTGGAACTTAGTGCAATCCACGTATTGCTTACTTCTCCATCTGAAAAGTGTCTGCAGCTTTCCCAAAGATATAGTAGATTCACTAATTTGACTACCTGAATTTGTAAAAGAGCATCCCTGGAAGTGTTCAAGGCCAGGTTGGATAGAGCTCTGAGCAACTGGTCTAGTGGAAGTTGCCCCTGCTTATGTCAGGGGGGTTGGAGATGATCTTTAAGGTCCCTTCCAACCTAAACCATTCTATGATTCTATGATAAGTGGGGCACGCCCTCTTGGTGTGGAGCAGGAGGAAGACTGAAACCTTGGGGTAGGTTCTGAGACACCACCCATGCCCACCTATCACTGCTCAGGGATATTCCTTGCCCATGGACTGGCCACGGGCAGCAGTGGTCCTTTCCAGCAGCCTGCTGGCACCCATAGGCTGAGCTCTTGGCTCTCCCAGGCTGCCTGGAGAAACTGTTGTGAGAAAGGGCTTTTTTCTCAGCCCTTTAAAGATTTTCAACAAAAAGAGCTTGAAAGGGAAAGCCAAAAAGGGCTACTTCCAAAGGAGACTTGGCAGCACTGTCTTCCCAGCCTTGCAGCCCATGCCACCCCACTGGCTTGAGATGTGGCCTCAGGCAAAGTCAACACAGCTCTGAGGCCGTGGTGAGCTGTGAATAATTTCCATGAGATTTAAAAAAAAGAAAAAGGCTCTAATTCCAGAGGCAGTTTTCTCCTCTGGGAGGCTTTCCTGCAGCCCCTGAGCCTGGGAGCAGCTGGGTTGCAGCACTGGGACATGCAGGCCTGGGGAGCCAGTGTCCTGCAAACACAGATGGTTTGTCACCTGGGATTTTCTCCAAGGGGATTTGAATCCTGTGGACATGGAACTGTTCAGTCCTGGGTGCTTTGTTCATAATCAAAAGCCCTTTTTTGATTGAGTTGTCTCCATCCCAGGGTGCCACAGCCGCTGTCCGCACGCTGGAGCTCCCATTATTTCCAGGACTTCTTGTCCACAGTCCAGGACTCCCATTATTTCCACAACTTCCTGGTAAATGCAATGGAACTCAAGCTGTTACTTGAAGAACACAAGGAAAAGAGACAACCCCCTCACCCCTTCCTTCCCCAGGCCCACTGGGACATTGCATTGCCTTTTGTGTTTTGGGAAGAGCAGTTTTCCTTGAGCATCAGCCTGTGCTGCTGTTGGCAGAAGCATCTCTGTGTAGCTGTGCTGACACACGAAATCCAACCCACTCTGCTCTACCCTCCCCGGGGCAGTGCTGGCTGTCCTTCCCTGGCTGGCACAGCCCCCTGCTCTCACCGCCAGCCTGTTAGCATTATAATGGAGGAAAACAGGGAAATGCCGTTCTTCTGGTGCGAAACTGGAAGGAAAACCCCAGCAAAGTGCTGGAGGAAATGAGGCCATAATACACAAAGGGTCCTGAAGGCAATGGGAACTGGGGCATTTCTGTGGATTTGGCCTTAAAACAGCACACGTGGTCACAGTGGCAAAGAAGGCCTTGGACCTCCAGACCTTACAGAGAACTGGGCTCTCTTCCTCCACTCCTAGGACTGTGAGAGGAGGTGTACAGCAGAGGTTATCACTTGCTATTCCTTGGATTTAGGAGCTCTCCTATATGGATTCTACCCCACATCCCTGAGCTGGGACTTCTGTTGGTGTGGAGGTAGCAAGACTGGGCAAACAGAGGCAGCTCTTCCTGTGAGCCTGCGGCAGTGACAAAACACTTGACAAGAAAATTGCATGGGAGGGTTTTGTTTTGTGCTGTTGAAGCAATCTCTCCTGGCACAGCATGTCAATGCTCTCCAGCTGATAGATGCTGGCAATTAACAGTGTTTGCAGGAGAGCATACCCCAGGTCTCTATTTGTGTAACCTTTATACAGGGAGAGTCAAGATTGCCCTTTCTAGCTCAAGCCAGCCCTTCCTCTCACAGAGCGTGCTAGAGAAGCACAAGAAGAAAATACATATATTATCCAAGAGACCCCATGGGAGCACACGTCTCCACATTTTGGAGGGACCAGCATTGCTATGGCAGACTGCCACGAAACCCTCTCCTCTGGCTGTGCTGCTGCAAAGATGAGCACGGACCTGTCTCAGTGTTGGCTGCCCAAACATTAGGCATGTCATCTGATTTATTAATTCAGGATCCTGCCAATGAGGCCTGGCCTATGAGACACCCCTGTCCCAGGAGGGATGCCCTTCAACATCTCAAATGGAACAGGACACAGATGGGTGGGCAATCTATCTAAGCCCTTAGCTCACTGTGGGCACCTACATGTAGACACTGAGAGGTAGATGCATTGATTTTCACTCTTGGCAAATAATCTCCCTCCAAAGTCAACTGAGAAAGCAAGGAAGGTTCCTATAGAGGATGAAGCATCCACCCAGAGATTATAATTCTTAGGATCTCACTAGATGAGGTGAATGTCAAGGTGGCAGCTTGAGACGGGGTCCTACCTCCTGCTCCCCCATGTCCTGGGCTCTTGCAATGAAGTGAAATAGCTGGAGTTAAATGAACTTACATAAGAGAAGATGGATGTATCTAAAGCTCAGCTACAGCTGTTCTCAATTTTTTAATTTTACTGACAAAATTCTAAGCAGGTTTTTGGTGGTTTGAAAGGGCGGGAAATCCACTTCTCCTTTCAGGTTAGAAGGTGACTAGCAAATGGTTTTTCTTCATTCTTCTACTCCTTTACTTTATCGCTGTTCTGAGAGCTTGCACTATCAGAAAAACTAATGATGTGCAGACTTCCTTGTAATAGCTGTGGATCTTGAGGGGATTTCCAATAGACTGATTTTTGTCTATGGAAAAAAAAGTGAGGGATGTTCCTGTAGCTGCTGGAAGTAAGGTCAATGAATGTTGTTCAGGGAAAATGCTCTATATGCTGCATAGGTCCAATCACAAGTCAGGAATTGTTTGTAGGTTTCTGTCGTGGGATATACAGCCTATTGTATCATAAAGCAATAATCAAAACTACATGTGCTTGTCACATCCAAAGGCAATCCCTTTACTCGGCAAATCTACACAAAGGGACTTTTTCCAGCTGGGCACTGTATCTAGATTCCCTATAGAAAATGGTTGCAAGGTTTTAGCTTTGGCTCAGTCTGCATCCCACAGAAAGCCTGGCTTTGCTTTGGAGCTACGGAGAGGCTGAGGGAGGCATTTCACATGAGTTTGCAAGTGTGCACCTTGACCGGGTGACGGACGCTGTGCCTGCGCTGCTGGCAGATTATCGATGTGTGGGAAGGAGAGGTTATTGCCAGCCAAAACGCAGGTGCACAGTGCTGCTTCTGCAGCCTACGTATGACAGGCATCCAAGAAACGAAGGAAATACACCGTGGGCTGTAATTGGGCCCAGAGGACTGATACTTCTTTCCCTTTTTCTAAAGGTTCCTATGTTTTATCGAGTCGTATTATCTCTTTAAGAGCAATCTTGCTCAGGGTCACTGGGTAGCAGGGCCAGGCCAAGCACAATAAAATAAGCCAGACTGCTAATTCAAAGCAGATTTGCTCCAGCTCCGCAGCAGTGCGGGTGCACATGGCAGGACATCGCACTTCCAAACCTGACACAGGCTCCCTGACCCAGCCAGAACAAACTGGGTTCCAGTCATACCTCAGAATAAACTTCAGTAAGTTTAATATTCAAATGTGTGCGGCTCTGTGTGTAAACCACTGAGACCAAACTGAAGCAAACTGGAGCTTGTGTTACAGGCACTGTGGCACATCAGCATTTGGCTTTTTTAATAGCCCACTGTTTGTACTACCAAGCAACAAGCACTCCAAATAAGAAGCCCTAGCAGACCTCACCTCCTTCTGACGCCTACTGTCTAATGGAGACCAGATGCAAAAGGATATCTTGCCTGCAGTGAGTCAAAAAGTTGGGATGCATCCAAACACGGTGGTACAGGGACCTGGTAACGCAAGGGACCACCACTTGCCTTTTGTCTGGGTTAATTTAGTCAGTCTGCCTTCTCTGACTTGCATGATGGGATATATTTTGGTTTGGGGTGTTGTGGTTTTTGTTCATTTTTTTTCCTTTGTTTTTGGGGGGGTTGTTTTTTGTTTGGTTGGTTTTGTCTTTGTTGTTTTTTTGTCCTTTCTGTCAAAATTTTTTTGACTGGAAGTTCCCCAGTAATTCCGTGGGTTATAGTTCATGGTCACTTCAATGTTCATGCTCAGGTATAGACATTATATTGAAAACGAGTGACCGCAGCTGATTGTGTTCAATGTCTTTTCAGTTTCCAGAAGTTATTGCCCTTGATGAGAGGGCAAGAGAGGTTCTGGCTGAGGGGGAGCAGGCTGTCTGGCATATGCCAGAATAAGCCATTCTCTCTGGGAAACCAAAGGGAGATAGTCTAGGTGGAAATGTTCATCACTGGGTAAACATGGATTGGAAATATTTACTCAGAAGGCAAGTAATAAAAATGGCTTGCCCTCCAATTGGAGGATGTACTAAGTGGCCTCCTGAGGCAACACAAGAGAGACAAATATTTTAAATGCTGATAGAACACCAAGATTGGCTAGGCTTGGAGGAAAATGTTAGTATTTTCTTTGGAAGACAGTGTTAGAATTTAAAATTATCTTTACAAACTGAAGACAGATACTGAAACAGTAAGGGAGCAAATCAGGAAGGACAAGACACCCCACTTGAGCATAGTCAATTGTCCAAAACGATACAAGAACAACTGTTTAGGCAGTAAAGTATCTAGGGGCTGCAGCGAGACACAGGCTGATCAGAGACAAAATTAGGCTGTCTGAAAGGCAGGGAGGGCATGGAGGTGTATGTAAGCATGAAACATCCAGGAAGGAATTCTCCCATTCTGATTAACACTGGTAAAACCTCTCTTAGGGTGCTGTGTTCAGTCCTGAGCCATCTTCAGTGTGTAAAGTGCTGCTAGGAAGAGAAAAGCTGCAGAGTGCCTTTTATTCCTGACGTCCATCATGCACAGAGCAAGATGTTATCTGTTCATGACCATTTTTCTTTTATTTCCTGTGCTCTGTGTGAGCAGTTTGTTTTTTATTCTCATGCATATTTGGTTAGAAACACAAATCTCTTTGGATAGGTGTGGTTATGGACGTGTGTAGATTTTATAGAAGATGACGTGCAAAGGCAGCTGTGTGAGGATGTGAATGCAATCACCGTAAGGGTTTGGACACACGGACAATCAAGCACACTTATCACTGATGTGCAGAGTAGCCAGTTGCACATTCTTCACAGCAGGTATGAAATTAAACCCACTTCGGTAGCCGGATGTGCTGCAACTGTAGCAACGAGCCAAAAATACAGGCTTTCAGCTATGCAATGCACACCACCCAGGAGGCCAAAGAAACTTGGTACCCATGTGCTGCATCCTGCTGTGTCGATCCACCTCCCCTTTTATGCGCACACACACCCAGTGTAGCCCTGGATCCTCCCTCCCCCTGCCTCTGTGTGGACCGGCAGGAGCCCCTCTGGCATCAAGGTGGGAGGCAAAGGCACGGCAGGAAAAGAAAGTCAGACACATCCTCGGGGGGTTTCCTTACACTGAAATATTTGAAGTGTGCAAATCTCATTGATTTCTAAGATATTTTAGTAAAATGCCACTTCGAATCTGTGGACAGAAATAGATTGTGTTTAGAAATGATTCACAATGGATAATTGAATGCTTTCTTGCACCTACCACAGCATCCCCCTGACCACTGTCATTATCTTGCTAAGCTGAGTGGTGGGAGAAGCAAAACACTTAGAAGGAGATAAATGGGCTATATTTGAGCACTGTATGCTTGATAAATTAGTTGTGCATCCAGGCTGCCTTTCATCTTTGTAGGAAGGAAAGGCACTTCGGAGCACTGTGATCTCCCAGCCAGGGAGACAGCTATCTCTGCAGTGCCAGAGGCAGCCAGTGCATTAGCCCCTTTGGCTATCAGCACATTTAAACAAAGCCATCTCACAATTAGCAGTTTGCTGTTTCCTCACCATTGCCTGCAAATTTGGGATGCCAGTGAGCTGTTTCAAAACTGGTTCATGCCCTTCATGTTGTTGCTCTTGACACACAGATGTCACCTCCAGCCACCAGTGCTTGAGGGAACAGTTTTTTGAACATTACTTGAGTGGTGCATCCTTTTAAATGGGAGAGATCCCTCTCAATGAAGGGAAAACTGATGTATGAAATGGAATCCCTCATGTCATGTGAGATTTTAAGGGGTTCCCAAAGTAGACTTCAGGATTACCATCAAGGTTGCAGAAGTTGGAATTAATACAGTGAAAACATCACATGTGTAGGATCAAGAGGTCAGGACATTATTGTCTGACTTTACAAATACACCCTCATTTTGAACATCTCAAGATGAAGTGATTTTTGTGCTACTTGTCTGCCTTCAGGTCATAACCAGAAGAAAATTTTCTGAATAGTCTGCACAAACCTGGCATTGAAGCAATTTAAGCTGGAAGATAATAATCTCTGAAAGATAAGCAGAGATTCACCCTGGTTTAATTCTTTAACAGCCAAGCCATGTGCTCGGGTCCTCTGGTCCAGCTGAGACATGGTGTTGGAGTTTCAGAGCTCAGGCTTTTAAAAAAAGAGCTTTTCAATTCAGTGGCATCAGACAGCCCAGTTTGCTTGGAAACAGAAATCCAAATTCCAAAGGCAAATTTTGTTATCACAGGAGAAAAATGTCCTGATTCAACAGGCAAGGCAAGGCAGGAAAGATATTTTTTATGCAGAAGAAATCCTTGAAAAAGTTTATTTGGAAAGAATCAAAGTGGATTGTCCTCTGGAAGGTTGGGGTGTTGAGTCACACTTACTTTTTCTCATAGACAAGACTCAAACTAAAGAAAGATTTTTTTTTTTTTTAAAGTAGATGGATTAAAGGTTCTTACCTCAATTTCACTGATGGAAAATGGTGTTTCAAATGGTACTTATAGTAGCCTCTTCTCATAAAACATTGAGGTTTTTTCCTGTAAGGCATATTGCTGCTAGAAAATAATTTGGGATACTGTTCCAGGGAGATCTAGTCCTCATTTCATCTTGTTTAAGGTCTAATGATAAGCAAGTTATAGGAGAAGCAAACCAAGACCCTATGAAATCTGCCCAATTTCATGCAGAATGTTAAATGTTTACTATTATTGTTATTATATTTTAAATAACAATTAAGGCTTCCAAGTAAGAAGAGAAATGTGCTATTAGCCTTTTTCATTAACCTCTGGGATGCCCTTCACTGATTTTTTTCCCTCTGATTCTAGCTAGCAGCAACTCAAAGAATGAAAGCACGGTCTTAATTTGTGGCGTTTACTTCCCCAGTTTTCCTCTGAGTGCCTTGGCACCATCTCAAAATTAGTGCTGCTTGGTTAATTGGTGTATCACCCTTTTAGACTCTGAAGAACTTGAATTAAGCTTCGTGAACTTGACTTCCAAGGACAAGGGCTCTTAAAGAAGCAAGAGCAGCAGAGGAACAGCACTGATCAGCAATTAAGATACCCCAAATGCTATGTATGGGAATGTCTCAGTGTTTCAGAACACCAGGGAAAACAAGAGTTTGCAAGCTCGAGATAAGGATCAAAAGGATGAACAATTACAGGTTAAAACTGTCAAAATATTTATCTCTTCTTTTTGACCCCAGTAAGCCTGTAATTAAGAAGTATATTTTTGCTTGTGAACACACATTTGATGCATTGTGTACAGCTAGGAGGTGGCTGGAAGAATACTCTTATCTGCTGCCTGTTCCTGGCTGACACCAATAACCAGAGATGGAAAATAGCCCTACACTGGGTACTACTTGAGGGAATACCCAGACAAACGGCATTTGCTTTTCCTAAAGAAGAAAAATCTGTTTAAAGCAGGGTTTATCTCAAGCATCATGTCTGAGAAAACAGAGCTGAATATCCAGGATACTTGTCTGCTCTTCTGTATCCATTACTAATGATGGGTAAATTTGCTTAGGACAAAACAGAGATGTCCCTCTGCTCTTCCCATCAGTGTCCACAGTCCAAGGTTACAGTGTCACCACTTCAGCAAAGAATCAATTTTATTTTTAATACTAAGCACTTAACTTCTCCCATTGATTTCTATTAATGAGAAAAAAATATTAGGTTTTCCTATCGGAAAATTTCTCATTGGCCTAATGACCGAACGGAAGGACCCTGAATCTTTAATTTTTTTGTTGTTACCACATGATCCTCCCGTCTCTGCTGCTGTGATCTGTACTGGTCAGACCCAAACCCCTGGATCTCCACTGGGATGTGGCTGCTCTGAGCAGTCCAGCAAGAAGTGTGAAGCTCTTTGGTGGTTCCTGTGGTTTCTTCTCTCTGTTTTGCAGGGCTCAGCTCCTTCCTGGTGTTCAGTAAATGACAAATACGTCCATTTAGTGTGGTTTTGTAGGAAAGTGTGTATTGTGCCTGCTGATACCTGCTTGTTGGTTTAGCCTTTCCAGTAACTGTTAAACTTATTCCCACCAAATTTAATGGAGGGATGGGAGTATCAAAGATAATTGTGTTTATAAAGACTTCATTAAAATCAGCATGTGGGAAGGAAAGAGAAACCCAAATTTGCGTCTCCCAGGGACATGGTTTAGTGATGGACTTGGCAGTGCTGGATTAACAGTTGGACTTGATGATCTTAGAGGTCTTTTCCAACCTAAACAGCTCTATAAGATTTGGTTTTTGTGGCTTTATTTGACAGCATCCAGCTAACGAAGTGGCTGGTGTCTACTGCTGGCCAAGCTGCACATGGACAGCTCCAGCATGACCTGCCTCATCCTTGGGCATCTCCCTGGGGATATGGGGCAGAGTCAGGGTGAGTGCATGTGATCCAGGGGGACACGGTACAATTCCTTCGAAATGTATTTTTGCCGGAAGTGAGACTGGGAAAGCCAGTAGCAAGATTCCTAATTTTGACTTTTGGCCACATTTTGTAATAATGTGGCAAAAGCAGAAGTTTCTAAGAATAAAAATTTGTAGATGCAACCCTTGCCATAGATAACACCCCAATCACATGGTAAGTGGTGTAATACGGTCTCTCTTTGGGAACTACCGCTTGTGAGCGCAACATTTGGATTTTTGTCTGTCTTCCTGAGACTCCATTGCAAACACACACCTAAGTATTTGTCCTCCTAAACTCCTTGTTTTGCCTCAGATGAGTGAAGAATCTAATTCTCAATTTGGACTTGAAGGTGAGATGGGTGTTGGGTGGGTCCTGTGATGCCAAAGGACCTCAATGGGGGAAACACCCACCGGTCTTGGACACTCATCTTAGGACTCCTGAATCTTTCTCTGGAGGTACTCATCCCTCCCTGGGACTATGAGGGAAACCCTGATGTTGAGCTGGGTCCCTCACTTTTAGACAGATGCCAGATACCTGTTGACCCTGGAGAATGCTGGAAAGATTCTGTCATGTATAAAAACCTCGAGAAATCTTCACGGGCAGGGTTTTATAATGGAAAGTAGAGGGTGGCAATCTTCACCTGTCTTTTTTTGTGTATTTGCAAAGTATTTACAAAGCACTAAAGGTCAGCACCATTCTGTGTTATACACAGGCAAGAGAGCAAACTCACTTGGTTTTGGAAATGTGAGACACACTGAGATGTTGACAAGAAGTTTTCAAACGAGCTTACTCTTTTCTAGCATTTAGGAGCAACCATCAGCTATTAGCTGTCCCTCCAACTTTTAATGCGTATGACCAAATACTTGAAGGCATTTCTGGAGTGCCCAGAACTATTTCAGTGAAAGTGGTAATTACAGAAACGATTCAGCTTCCAGCCAGCAACTCCCCACAAGACGAGAGCACCAGACAGCCCCTGGCCACAAGCAACAGAAATTTGAAAGAAAATAAAGGGTTTATTTAAAAAAGAGAAAGATCATAACTTTATAATAACGTTATTATTCAAAGAAAAATACTTCCTTATGAATTGGCAAAACCACTTTAGGTTTCAGGATTCTTTTTCCATCCCCCAACTGCAATTAATTCTAAACCATGAAATAGAGCATACAACATAAAACATTAACTGTTTGTGAGTGTTGTTGGTTCCCCAAAGGTTGTCACTTCATCCTGGTCTACTAACTGGTTTTCAGCATTACACCCTAAAGACTTTGAAGGTATATGAAGGAAAACAGGCTAAAATGTTGCTTCTTGGCTTTTCTTTCTGCTGAAAAAGAACCTTTACTGGTTGATACGTGACTACTTGTTAGTTATTATTTCAAGTGAGAAGAAGAAATTTTGGTCCATATATTGTCTTTTGATTCCTTTCAAATAATGTATACATTCGTTTCAAATTTAAAAATTGCTGGAGTTGACTGGTTTTGTGAGTACTATTTCTCACTGTTTTGCTCATTATATCTGTGCAAAATGCTCTTGGTTTTGTGTAGTGAAAAGACACCCTCATGCTGAAAGCTGTCCCAGAGTGTTTCTCTGCAGCAGTCAACATGTCCTTTCTGTCCAGAAGAGTCAAATTATATCCTTGCTCCACACAAACTGAGTTTAAAGGTTCCAAAACCATTTCACGGCTGGTATTTTAGTTTTATTCTGCAGAAAAGTTGCCTATTTTTGACAAAGAGTGAGAAATAAGTGATAGACACAGAGATTAATGACTGATAAAGACAGCCTTCCCTGGTGGCATGACCTAGGTGGAAGAGTGGAGAAACTAAGAGCCAAGACTCACCTAACGGAGGTTAGTATTCTTATTAAATTTTGTTAATAAAATACAAAATAACTGTAATTTTTCCTAATGTATTTGCTGCCTTTCTAGCTCATAGTGCTATTGTTGCTGCAAGAATTTATTTATATAGAGAGTTAATGCACATCTGAGGAGGAGGCAGGGAAGAGGAAATCAGTTCCATTTGCTGTAGTGACCCACCATGGATTGGTTCCATCATTAGAGGGTGGAAAGGCCTCACAAGGCATCCTTGCAAAAAGCATTGTGCAAAATCTATGTAAAAAAAAAATTAAAAAATCAGCTTTCCTGATTCTGGCTTTAGCTGATATTTCAGAACAAACTGTGATCTCCACAGAGGATGAGAAAACGAAGATTCAGTATGCAGCTTTTTATGTTTGAGCATCAGTTCAGCCAATCTTAAGGGCAGTCTTGATTTTCCAGGAGCTTCAGATATATTTAAACTTGCATGTGCTCTACCTTCGGGCTAAGGCTTTTGCTTGTAATTGTACAGGATTTTGTCAGTCAAGCATCAGAGCTGATAACAGCCTTTTTTAGGCTGATCTGGTTTGAGATACCTCACGTGTCTCAAAGTTTATGGCAAAATAAATTGTCTGTGAAAACTGGGGTTATCTGTTCATTTTTTTTTTTAAAAGGCAGCACAGATTGTGCAGCTCTTCTCAGTCACACCTGTTGGGGTATTTTTTTCAAGTAAATTATTTTTGATACAACAATTGTTAGAGAGACAAATGACACAATGGCGTTCTCCAAGTTTCTATTCCCTGCAGAATGATAAAGAAGAACATTTAGAAATGCTGAAAGGCAGGTCTTTAGAGGTGACCAGAGACCTTTCTTACATTATAAAAATCTTTAACTGTGGAAATCTCTGCTGGCCTGTGGAAACCAAACTGAAACTCGTGCTTCTTGCAAACACCCACTGACAGAGTGACCAGTCCATTTTAAGGCAAACAGTTGATTATGGGAGAAAATTTCTGAAAATTTTAACTTCCAGATTGTCCTGCTAGTGTATGAAGTGTGTCTCTAGCATGGGCTTGGTCTTCAGACCAACTTAAGACTGATGTCTTTATTATTATTGCTATTATTATTACTATTATTTTTATTATTTGCAAATTTTTGACTAGAACAGATTTTTCCATTGGGTCCCTTGGAAAATTTGCCATATTATCTGATAGATCAGAATTTGCCAAAATACTGAGGTAAGACACAGATATCAAACTCAGTCCTGTCCGAGAATGACAGTGCTGACTCTCAGGGCTATTTTATCAGGCTCTGAAATCTCCCAGCTTCACAGACTATGGCACCAAGATCCTTGACACAGAGGGGTGTGATTGTAAGGTCAGAGTACCT
Source organism: Neopelma chrysocephalum (assembly GCF_003984885.1). Classification (NCBI taxonomy): domain Eukaryota; kingdom Metazoa; phylum Chordata; class Aves; order Passeriformes; family Pipridae; genus Neopelma; species Neopelma chrysocephalum. The sequence continues at coordinate 1,334,725 of NW_020897804.1, read as the reverse complement.
CCAAGTGAAATCACTCAGCAGTGCATGCTCAGTGTTCCACCTTTTTCTATTCATGCTCTTCTTTCCCTGGTAAGAACCAGGAGAAATAATGTCTGTTGTTTAGACCTTTTTTTCCCTCCATGCTGAATACAAGAAGAAATAACCTTCTAGATTTAATTTGCATTTCTTTGTTACTAATAAGAAGCTTATTTTGGGGAATGAGTTAGAGGGAGGAAAGTTTGAACAAGTTTACAAAGGAAAGCATGACAAGTGAGTTCTTTTCTGATGAAATGTTTTGTACAGTGTGACAGAGCTGTCTGTACCAAAAGGCTCCTTGACCTTTGCAAGGAGTGAAGGCCAAGTTAATTTGTGGTATAGTTATGGCCCCTATTATCAGCCTGTTTAAAACATAGACCAATGGTTTGGGCAATTGCTTTTGCTCCCAAACTGCAAATCTGGCCACAGAGGGACACAGGCACCATAGTATGCCTAGTACATTTCTCCAGAGCCAAGAAATCTCAGCCCTTGACTATAACCCATGCTCCACCGACAGAGAACCTCAGCTACCTACAGGAAATAATACTGCCAGGAATGTGTCTTAAACATCACTCTTTTATAGTGTTTATGCACCTGAGTCCAGGATCCCAGGAAGTTTCTGTCTTTCCTCTGCAAGTCATAGTCTCGAATGCTCCCCCAGGAGGTCTTCTATGTCCTTTCTTTCAAGAACTAAGCAGAGACTGGTCTTTTCTTTCAGAACATCACTGTGACAGGGTGACCTGCACTTCATCAATTCCCAAGTCTAAGATCCCTCTTCATGGTGTTTGAGTCCTCTCCATAGCACTGAGGTTGTGGGTTTTTTAGGAGAGAGAAGAACTGAACATTTCACACTTGGTGAATTATTGGAAGAAGTAAAAGATTTATGAGACTAGAGAGAAAATGGATGAGCCTGACTGACCAGTGGGGTAAGGGTTCCAAGACTTGCTTGATGTTGTGTTCAAGTATTTTACATTATATTCTGCAAAATACAGGAACAGTTTCTTGAACAATGTCAGCATCACGATCTTTCTCTCCCATATAGAGCCCTTAGGTTATAATGTCATGCTTATTCATTCCCATGTTCACAGAAATCTTTCATTTTTACACACAATGGCAGAACTCCTACTGGATAAAAGAGTGTTGCTTCCATTAAAGTTAGCTCATAGCTAGCAATTAGGGCACTGTTCAGAGGAGGAGGGAATTTAGATTTAATCTCTCTGAGGCAAGGACAAGAACTGAATCTTGGTTTCCACATTCTGAGTGTCCATACACCATCCAAGTGTTGGAAGGGTAAGCTGGGTTTGGTCAGGGATTTTATGGTTACATGTATTTGCATCTATGGGACAGAGGCACAGTTAATAGTACATATCTCTGTGCTGTATCTGCCAGGTTTTTTCAGATGTCTTCAATGCCCTAGGACATCTTGCACAGGTTATTTACCATCCAGACTTTCATTCTCAGGGTGGGTACAGCATGATTTCCAGTGCAGACTGTTTCAAATGCCCTTGCCAGGGAACAGTTGGATGGAAAATCCATTTCTATCTCCCCTGGGCCATTGACCACCCCATTCTCTCAGCCTTGCTGTACCCAGGCAGCAGGAGTGACTTTACAGTGAACCCAGAGCCAGCAGATTTCAGTCCAGGCTGCAGGATGGATGCAGTTCTCCTGGTTTCTGTGCTCAGCTGTATAACATAAAAGCCATGACAATATTTTTAGGGATTTTTACTCCTGATCATGGTTTTATTAGACATAATGTCCAATTTTCTGTAAGTATTTCAAATATCAGGGCATACACATTTTTCTGTAATAGCTCCCTGTAAGGCAGATGTCAGTGGCTCACAGTTTCTGGCTTGGTATCTTCATCACTGTACAGATATATTGATTTTGTCTCTCTCCTCAATAGCTCTACATGAATGAGGCTTAACATGCCAGTGAGGCGAGTGATAACACAGAGCTGACACTGTATCAAATTACCCTTTACAAAACTGTAACATATGTCCAATACCTGAGTCCATGTAAGCCTTAAAACATGATACTCTGCTAAGACATGCCCTAGATATAAAGGGGAACTCCTGTGTTTGGATACAGCACATGACTGAGGGGTTTTTTCCTTTTTTCCCCACTGCTGGTACTACTGACAAAGAAATCAGACTGACACCTATGCTGCTGATGTGTTTGAACAAAGTAATTTGCTTAATAAATAATTTATTTCTGAGTGAAAATAGGAAATTATTCCAAATTATTTGCTCATCTGGGGCCATAGAAGTTTGTAGAGTTAATCTTGTCTGACTGTAAAAGCGTTTATGTCTGAGTTAATGTCCAGAAATATTCTTCACAGTCAACAGAGATAAAGAATCCCTTAGAAGGTGTGGTTCATATTATTCTGAAAGAAATGTTCAATAGAGGCTGGATGAGCTACACCCTAAAACTGCCTCCCTGTCCTCTGACTACACAGACATTTTGTAAAAGGTATAGCTCAGATATTGACATCTGCCACAATGGCAAACAAAATCGGTTAAGATGGGGATTTCATCCCATCTTGGCAATCTCAGTGGCTGCATACAAAGTATCTGCTGCTTTGGAAAATCTTTGGAAACAGGCAACCAAGTCAACTTTTCCTTTTTCCAGTAGTCCAGCAAAGCACTGTTGAGTCAGGGAAAAGCTTACACTACAGACTCAACCATCAGACATGGCATGGGAAGTGGGAGGAGACAGTGATGCTGGAAAATAACCAAACCTCCACATGGCAGTGGGGAGTGCAACATTTCCATCCCAGCCTGGGAGAAGAATTCAATCAGCTTTGGTGAATTTCAGTCTTCCCGAAACACTGGAGCAGGTGCAGAGAAAAAAAAACACAAACAAACAACAAACCAACAAACAAAAATGCCCCAAACCCAAATGATATGATGACTGCAGGAAATGGTGTGCAGTGAGCCCCTTGGTGAACTCCAGTTTTATTTTAGTTTATCAGAAAAGTTGAAAGAAGACTTCACTGTAGTGTGTAATTAATTGTTTTTCTTCAGGAAGAATGTGCTTCCTATCCAGGGCAGGAAGCTAGAACAAGGCAATTCCAAACTGGAAATAAGGCACATTTTAACTGTGAGGTTGATTAACCATTGCAATGAACCATGGAAAGATTGATAGGTCCCTTCATTTCTCAATGTCTTCAATTAAAACTTGATGACTTTCTGAAAGAGTTCTTTTAGCCAAACAAAACTTGTTGGAAAATTTAAAGGCTGCATAGTACAGGAGTTGCTGAGGACTTTTCCACAGGGAGGGAAGATTTATATGATCACTGTGTAGTTTATTATTTCTGTTTACTTTCTTTAGAAGAGCTCAAATACAAGAGAGATGCTTGAGATAAGTGCAGAAACAAACAAGCCAAGCTAGGCTATCTCCTGAAGATAAATGTCAGCTGAAGTTAATATGGCTAATTCAGATATGGAGTTTATCTTGAAGAATCTACACTGTGAAACTGTTCTGGAGACTCTTTTACTTAGACGCCCTTATAGATTTTATTAGAATACTTAAAAAAAAGAAACCAGAAAATAACGTCAGAAGTTCAGAGTTGCCATAACCAATAAGTAACAAATTTGTCTCCTTTGTCTCTGATTTATAAGTTCCCTTAATCATAAACATTCCTCCAGTTTTGCTAGCTGACCCAAATCAAAAGGACAAAGTCAAAGATCATTGTTGCACATTTTAAAATGCAAGACTGTCTCCTTCTCAATAAAACATGATGGATTCATGGTCCAGCACAGAATTCACAATCATAAGGGCAGGTGATAGAGGTTAACCACCACATTGCAAATACCAGGGCTTGGATTCATAAACTGAAGAATAAAATGTACTTAAAGAAAAAACAGCGTTTGCAATTTTGTAAACTATTGACCTCCCTCAAAGCTAGACCTGCCTTTTTGCTGCTTGTGAAGTACCTGCTCCCAAAATGAAACAAAGACTAAATAAACTGGACTCTGTGTGAGGGTGTTGTAGTCAAGTCAAACCCAGTTGCCTTCTATTTTTTTTTTTCTAGACATTGCTATGCACATCAAAGTAGACAGGTCCCTTGAGCTATTTAACAACAGATTTACACAGTGCTTCAGGGATCTTGAAAACTTATTTGTGGCCAAAAAAACCCCAAACAAACAAACCACTCAGGAATGCAAATTAAATGTTTTCTGTGGGCTCAGCTTTTGTAAAACTATTTATTTTAACTTTATAATTGTCATGATGAGGTGGAAAATTCCCCCTCACTAGACTTTTTGAAAAGCTGGACAGTTTAAAGCCAAATGATGTGCTGATAAGCACAGTTATTATCCCACTAGTATTTCTGCTGCAGGAATTTCCTTAGGATTGCAGTATTTATTTTCCTTTTTGCACCTTTCTTTCTGTGGGATAATCCAGCATGGAGCCAAGGTACCCTGAAAGCACATGGCAGAAGATCCACTGGCTGCAGAAAGTAACTTGCAAAGAACCTGTACCAGAGTTATTTCTGCTTTTTTTCTCTTACTCTCCTTCTGCAGCACAGAATAACATAATTTACCCTAATAATATTTTTATCCTTCCCCTTTTCAAGAGATCTGTTCCGTGTGCTCCCCTAGTACTTTCTCAGAGAAACTGTTTATGGCTGGTCTCTGCCACCTGCAGAGTCCTGAGGGATGGATTGGGACCATTAACTTAATTTTGGATGAGTGTGTGGACAAGGTAAATATACCTGAAAAAGCAGCGTGGAGACAAGGATCATGTACACACACACACTGCAATTTCCCGTAGCTTAAATGAGGATTCTTTTTATTAAAATAAGAACTTAATTAATACACATGGGCATTTGAGGATCAGACTCTGCACACCATTCATATGGACTTGATTTAAAGATCCTGAAATTAATTAAATGTAATGGTGAAGGAGTCTGTTTCTGGTGGGAATAATACACTGATAACTTTCTTAGTTAGGATACGCAAAAAATTATGACTGGCCTCTTGTAGATCAAAAATAAAAATAAGAAGAGATGGCTAATACCTCATGGAGAGTTTGATCTCATCTTACCTGGTGCCCTGTGTTGGGCTTGTCAGTCCATTGCAGAGCTAAACCCAACCCTGAAGGAAGGAAGAAGTGCCCTAAGTTGACTTTGCATGTAAGGAGGATTCTGAGATTTCCACTGGTTGAAAGCATCTCTGTTTTGTCATTTTTCCATTCTAGGATGAACCCATCTCATCTTGTTTACCCCAGGGAGTAAGGCAGTTTGGAGCTGTATAATAATAATACTTGGATGGGTGACCACATGGAAAACTCAGCCACTGTGGGAATAAGTCAAGGACTCAAGGGCAAACCCTCGGTAAACATTATACCACAGGCACTGGACGTTTTTGTCTTCAATATTGTTTGAGAGCTGCCTGGAAGTTCACTTCAAGGCCAGATTTGCTGTCCTTAGAGGCAGTACACCAAGGCCACAAGCTATGCAGAGAGATGGGTGGTGTTGGGGTATTTCAGAGGAGATGCCTGAAGAAGCTTAAACCTTTGTCTGCTGTTATTCCTCTTTGATGCCTCTAAAACTCTTTGAATACAGAAGGGGGATGAGCCAAGAACATTTCCTAAAGGCTGTGTAGAACTGTGACTGTTTTGTCCTGCTAAACCAAAGCTCAACTATCAGGATGAAGAAAAGAGGAAGGTTTCCTCCAGCCCAGCTCCTGCAGGCAGGTGTAAGGCATCATGGGACACTGGTAGTTCCGTGGGTATCTCGTGGTGGGAATCACTCTGTACATATTTATGGCTCAGACTCCTGTTGCAACCTCATCTCAAGAGGCTGAGTCAACCCAAAGTCTCCAGAATTGATCCAGACTGTTCCCAACAAAATGCAGCTTTGGCCCAGTTTACATAATAGAACTGTTGAAAAGGCAGATGGCAATTTTGTGGAGCAGACTCCATTCAGCCTTTGGCTTCAGCCTCCTGGGTTACAAAGGAAATATGTTCATGAGCCAGCTACTGTGACTTGGAGACAAGCAATGGAGTCAGGCACCCCAGGAACTCTGGTGGGACATATGGGTTAACAAAATAAATATCCAACGGAAAAGAGATGAAATTGATCTTCTAAATAAGGTCCCAGTCCAGCTTTCAATGATGTTCTTCGTAGACGAAATTAGTAAATGAAATATCCAACATGAAGACTATACAGCCTACAAATTAATTTTGCTTTAAGTAGGACTTTGGAATTGTGTAGACCTTTCCTCCACTGGATATTTTCATGCGTTTTGCCATAAGCAAAGCAAAAAGACATATTGGCTTTCCCCACCCCCCCAAAAAAAATAGTTTTGATGCAAATTCACGGACCCATGTTTGTCAGATGAAAGCAAAGTGAGTGTGTGTCTGTGGGGAAACTCACTGCTGTTGTACTTGGCCTCCACCTAAAGAAAATCTTTTTTTCAAATGTTGAATGAGTTTTGGTACTGCCCATGAAGCTGGCACTTACACCAGTGTGTGCAGTCTTCTCCAGTTTCAAATTTGCCATATTTTGGGGATGGTAAACAGATTTGTTTTGTTTTTCTCTCAAATATTTTGCTTCCTCTAGGCCTAGGAAAAATAATTAAAAGAGTAATTCTCTCTGTCAGTCCCGCTTCGCAAGGGCATAATACGTTTTTGACTCTCTCATAACTAAGTGTGCTAATTTTTTGGAAAGGTTTCCCTTATTCTTCTTGTAAGTAGAGTATATTAGTAGCCAAAACAAACACAGAAAGAAGCCAAGGAAAGAATAAGATATATCTACTTGTATGAATGGTCCAACAAGGGAAATCTCAAAAAACTACTGTAAGTGCTATAAGATTTCAGATGGCAAACTCATCCAAAATTAATGGCTAACAAAACATTCAGTTCCAATGGTAAAAGAAATAATCCTTCTTTTAGAGGTGGAAGGACTAGACTTGTGGTTAAGGCATTGGCTTTGGAGTCAGGAGGCTGAGGTTTAGCACTTCTGTCTCCAGAGGGACCCTATGTAAGTCAACTAACGCTGCTGTATCTTGGTCCTTTATCAGAGAATCATCCTGATGCTTCTTTCTTTTCTATTTACTTCCCTCAGACTACCACCTTCTTTGATCACGAGCTTTCTGCTCTCATATCTGTATGGTGTCTTAAACAGAGGCCTAGTTTTTCAGCTTTCAAACAGAATGGATAATTCTTTTCAATTAGATAAAATTTGGGGAGGGGGGGTTGTTTTTCAATACAAAATAACCTTTGCTGAAAGTTTTTGCATGGGGCCCCAAAATTACATTTTTTATAAAAAATCAGAATGTTGGGAGACATCTTCCATGTTGTAAAAGCATCTCAAAATCTCAGGATCTAGTTAAACTCCTATTTCCTCTCACATACAATTTTTCACAGGAAAGGAGCAGTATAGCCATAATGGTCCATAACTATTTTACAAATTATGACATGGTAAATGGTAGCCTTTTGAAGATGGTTAGTGTAAATATTCAGGATTAGGTGTCTATTCACGGGGAATACATGCTCCATCTGCAGATGAAATCTGTAAAAATGACCTTCATTCTGCTCCTCTTGGTGTCACTGCTACTTGCAGAGAAAAGAAAAAAAAAACAATAAAACCAACATAACATGTGCTGCTATTTTTGCATGCAAGGGACAAAAAAAGACGTAAGAAAATCCTATTGCACATGAACCATTTGGTTTGAATAAGCAATCTAGTGACCAATCTAGTGACCAAACACACATGAAACAGTGCATTGTTGCATGACCAAGTTTATGAAAGCAAGCTAAGTCTAGATAAACTTGGTCCATCCATAAAAGACTCAAAATGAGGCAGCGTTTAAACAGGGAGATGTGAGCAGAGTTTTCTGACACACCCCAAGCCAAGCGGGTGCGTTGGTGGGGGAACGGTGTGCGCTGACATTTCCCTTTAACAGTTCACCAGCTGGCTGAAACCAGACACAGGAAACCTCCAGAGAGACACTCCAAGAAAATCAGCTCGGGTGGAGCTGCCTTTTTACAAGTACAGCCACCAGACCTGGTGCCCTGCCTCTGTTTCACCTGAGCTGCCAGTCCAATGCTCTGGAAAACCTGCTGCGCAGTGCAGATTTTATAAATTACTTTTTAAGCAAGCTGTAATTCTGTTTTGCCCTTGACATCTTTCTTATTATTTAAACATATTATACTTCCATTCACAAGCCTTGGTTGCTGTTCTTGTAGGTCCTAAACAAATGGTTGCTAAAAAGATCTGAAATGTAAATAAGCTTTTTACAAGGACATGGGGTAATGGTTTTAAACTGAAGGAGGGTTGATTTATATTAGATAAAAGGAAGAATTTTTCATACAATAAGGGTGGTAAAACACCGGAAGAGGTTGCCCTGAGAAACTGTGGATGCCCCATCCCTACCAGCGTTCAAGGCCAGGCTGAATTGCGCTTTGACCTACCTGGTCTAGCGAGAGGTGTCCCTGCCCATGGTGGTGGAGGGGTTGGAGTAGATGACCTTTAAAAGGTCCATTCCAACTCAAACTATTCTATGATTCTATGATTCCTAGACAGGATGGATGGAGAGTAGAGGAGTTAGTCACCTTTCAGTCAGGAGCCTGGATGTGGAGCAGTCAGAGTCACCCAAAGGGGCAAGGGCACTGGTCACAGTCCCCTCCAGGTAACTCACATCTGGAAAAGCCTTTGCCATGGCATGGTCCTGTGGCTGCCCCACACTTTTTCTTGTCTGCAGTCTGTTTTGTGCACCATCATGGAGACATGTAGCTGCTGGCAGTCAGGAGATGTCCTGGAGCCAGAGGACTTCAAACAGACAAAGGCAGGCTCAGGAGGGTCTCCCAGGGCTGCCAGGACAGCCAGTGGGAGGACACTGGGAAACCTGTCTGCCCTCTGCTAACCTGACCCACCTTTCTTCACCTTGGCTAGCCTGGCTGACCTCCCTACAGTTACCACAAACTTGGACCTGGCTCCGCCTCTGTATTTAATTTTTTTTCTTTAAAATGCAGAATTTTTCTTTTTTGAAAGAACTGATGAAAGCCGTTGCTGGTCTTATTTTTCCTTTCTATGAACTGAAGTGATGACAACAGAGTTTCTAGTAAATTATAACATAGGCAGTCAGTTCCAGATTAGTTTTGGACTTTTTTTTTTCTGGAGGGTACAAAATACAACCAGACAAGATTTAATTAAATACTTGCATTTCATAACCATAATTTATCTAGCTCAGTATGTCTTTTCCCATGGTTTTGTTTAGATACAGGGAATTTTTAGCTTTTAGACTGCCACACTGGGAAAACTCTGTCTACAGGACAGGTAGAAAGCAGCCAGCAGCAATGCTGGCATGCTTACATTGCCCTCTTCATAGTCTTCATCCTCATTTGAAGTAGCCACCACCAAGGATGAGAGGATAGCTTCCAGACCGCTTAGCATCTGCTCGCTTGCTGAGCCTGCCAAGACTGTTATGTTTACCAACTAAAACAAGCCAACATATTTTTGTTATATCTCTTACTACTGTGACTCAGAAATAATTCCATATGATTGCAGTCTTGCTGCAGCTCTTTATGGGCCGGATCTGGAGCTTGATGGTGTCAGTGGAGAAAGTCCGAGTGATTTCAGTGAGTTTTGGAACAGGCCCATGACCACGTGTAAGACCTAGAGAAAGACGTATGTGATGTGTTGTCTCTGACCTTATTGGCAAAGATGTCATTGCCTAACACACTTACAACCCACCTCTTTGTTCCTCTCTACCTACGAGTCCTGTGGTGGTGGTGGTGAGAACTCCTAAGAATACGGAGTCACCTGGCATGGCTCATGCTCAGTCCTTGTAGTGTGCATTCCTACATCTGTGTTTGCTGCTTCCCAAGACCTGAGCTAAGTGCTGGATCCAGCCCTCCTCATGGAGAGATCACTTTCCTATTCATTGCTTATGCCCACCCCTTTAGTGCAGAGATACTGAAATGAGAAACTTACCTCTTTCAAAGTTATTTTCTACACTTTCCTAACAATTACTAATTATAGAATAATAATAAATAACAATTACTATTTCCTAACAATTATTATTAATTTTCCTAGCAGTTTAACACTCACAGATTTAGTGCATGAGCTGCTCTTATATTTCTCCAGATCAGCTGAAGAACACTGCAGTTTTCCTGCCAACCATCCCAGAAATGATTAAGAAAAGATTTATATGTCTATACATACATTACTGCCTACATACTTTGTGTATGAAACTCATTCTAGGAATATATTTTCTGACAGCCTGGAAAATGCCAGTTGTCCCATGTGTAATGAGGATAAATGAAGAGTTAGTTCTTGTGATTTCTGTTGATTAGTCACCATGGAAGGAGTTTGCTAAAGCTTGTTGGGTACCTTGTGGACTGATTCCTTTCACAGAGGGAAGAGCTGGTAGGATGCCCCAGGGCTGCAGGGCAGGGAGTCACACACTCTTCTTCTGAAGAGATTCCTTTGGGAGAAGGTTGGAGCCCATGGGTGCAGTGTTGTGGGGAAATCTTGCTCTGTTGCAGGAGATAAATAAAGGATTTTGGTGTTTCATGACCTTTTACCTGGCAACCCTCTTCAACTCCTGAAAAATTAATTTCCTGGAAAAGATATGAAACAGGATGTAGTTCCTCAAAGGGACTCAGCCACTGTGGGACCTGCTGACTGAACACATTCTGTCCTCTCTCCTGTCTGGCTCCCAGCTATCTCCTCTCCTCCTAGACAGATTGTGATTGTGCTTTTATGAAATTTCTTAGCCTCATACTTGGGCTGGAAGGATGTCTTGTGAATAGAAACAGAGCGAATGATATTCCCTACAACAGATAATAGTGAATATCACCAAGCAAGGGGGGGAAAAAAAACAGGTAGGAGTCTTCAGCAGACGTAATCAAAGTATGGCTGCAATTTGCAGGGGGAAAATGATAAACAGAGTTTTGGCTAAGATATTCTCTTTTTTTTGTCCAGGAAAATTTTTCATATCAGGAGCTGCAGATACAATACATAGTTGGGATGGGACATCTATTCCAGATGCTGGGCCCTGGTCTTGTGTGTTGATTAGTCCTTGCAAGAAAGCACATTCCTTTGAATTCTGTTGATATTAGTGAAAACCAGGGGAAACCAGCACCTTGCAGGGCTGTGCATTTAATGGCTGGTTCAGGAAAAGACATCAGTGTCTTAAATATACACATCAAAATACTTAATTCTTATATGCTTTGCTTTGAAAAGATTTTATATGGAGTAGTTCAGGACAAAAGACTGAAGTAAATTGGGGATTATAATTAGAAGCTACATCACTTCCCAAGCTACTGAACTTCCCAGACTCCCTCATAGGCAGGTTCTTCTATTCTCTCCTATGTATTACATCCGTGGCCATATTTAATCAGAGTGCAAGACACCCCCTCCATTAGCCTGCAGGACACAGAAGCATTTCCCGGTGAAAGATACTGGTAATAAAATATTAATTTTATTTTTGGAGTTAGCTGGTTTACTGTTGTGGAGGAGAAGACATCCCAGTAAAGTGGATGGAGGATTCCACACTAGTTAAGGCAAACAGCCATGAAGGTCACGGGCAGAGAGAGCCTGTTAGGACAGGAAAGTAGGGAAAGGTAAGGAGAGAAAAGAAAAAAAAGAAGTGAGGGACTTCTATCTGTATTCACTTAATTCTCAGAGCAGATCTTTCCTTTGAGTCGGGAGTTGATCAAAGGATGGGAGAGCCAAGGGACGAGAAACATCACAGCTGAATTTGCAAAATAATTTGATGTTATAAAAGTCCCTTGCATGGTTGGACTTGCTTTTCAGAGAAGCTGTGAATTCCTGACTCCTGCTGGAGGTGAACTTCTGTCTAAAGCCAAGGTCCTTGCATTTTGAAAAAAAAAAAAGTCTATTTTCTCTACTTTCTTCAGAGAAATATCTAGACCCTGAAACAATGAAAGGTTTGTTCCAATTTGTGTACATGATTAACAAAAAATTCCTTGATGAATATTGCTCCACTTTTTGCATTGCATGACTGAAGATGTTCTAGAAACTCTGCAGCAAGACTGCAAGTTTTGGAAGTGGGTTACATCTTATTTGGTTCTTCTTTCTAAGGATTTACTGCAGCTTTAGTGAAAGGACAGCAAAAACGTTGCTTGGAACCTGCCGCAGAGCAATTTATAGCAGCTTACAACAGTAATTCATGGAAGTTTATTATATGACCCGCTTTATGAAAGTTCACTATTAGTTCAACATTTAGTGCTCACAGACTTGGCAGGGTTTCATGCGAGCTGGATGCTGAGCATCCGGTGAACTTTGTTTATGAGCACAGTATGTGATGGTTAGGAGGTCTTGGAGAGAGAGGTCACCACCTAATTTTGTGCAAGCCCACTGACCAGGGAGAATGGAGGGATCCTGGGCAAGGATTTAGAAATTATAGTGATGGTAATAATAATAATAATAATAACAATATAATAATAATAATAACAATATAATAATAATAATAATAATCAAAACCACCACCACCATCACCACTACTACTAAATTTATTTCCACTTGAAACACAGAAAAAAAAAGAAGTGGAGAAGCCGCTGAGAACAGAGATGAGGTCAATATTCTCTCACACCGAACCTCTGTCATCACTCCCCTGCAGGAATTCATCAAAGGTGCTTCTGAGAGCTTGTGAGTAGAAGAGAAAATCATGGCCTGGTGATCATAAGGCAAAGAAACTACTAGAAAACTAAGGGGGATTTGGAAGAAAACTCTTCTGCTGTTTAGTCTTCTTTTATTCGACTGTGGTTTATGGCGTAATGATTGACTGCAGGGTCTTTCCTAAGGGGTTTATTTTGGAATGGTGCTGTCACTGTCATGTCCCAGTTATTTTGTATAACTTCTTTTCATCTTAAAGAAGCCCAAAACAAACTGAAAACCTCACAGACCTATAGTTCATGTATTCAGCTGTGGATGCACAGAGAGAGCCCCAAACCACTATGTTTATATGTAAAATGGACCATTTGCACAAACATTCCTGCTGGGCAAATTGTGCCTGTTCTGTATAAGTAAGTGGTAGGAAGCAGGGTGTGATCTGCCTCTGCTCTGTAGTGCAGTGGGAATGTTCAGAGGCCCCTGCACCAGGTCTCTATAATGACTCAAGGACAGATACTTCACACTTGGTGGGAAGAGGTACAATGGCAGCCTGTGTGTATGAAAGGCATCAGCAAGCTGAGCATCTTCTGTAGGTGTCTTCCAACCACTGGAAAGCACTGCTTAACTTGGACACCCCAAATTAAGAGCCTTATCTATATCCTGATGGGAAGAAACTACTGTGTCGGTGAACTTAAGAGAACTTTGCTGCTGAACCACTAGAGATGGGCATCACATGCAGGGCATCAAGTTTAAAGAGTTTCTCTACTGAACCATCTGTTGAAAGCACTTATGCCATCTGTGGTGCTTTATTTCTAAGGAGAAACTTTGTTCCCTACTTTCATCTGGCTAAGCAGAGAAGCTCAGAGTGTCCTGCTGAAGTTTATTTAAAATCACTAAAGAAAAAGGGGCATACTTTATCCAGCCCATTTTAGGATGGCAGTTTGTCCAGTGCCATTTGAGGCAGTAACATGGATCTAACAAATATGGGAGAGAACACAGAAGAAACTGATGAGGTGGCATCCTGACTGCAAGTGGGACAGCCTGGGGTGACGAGGGTGAGCAATGTGTTCAGGCTGTAGCAATGTGCTCAATCTCTTGCCAGTTGGAATAAATAAATGAACTCCAACATTAGCCTCAACTGTGCAGCCAAATCTGCATTTGTGTTAACATTAAAGATGTAAATAAACTTTCTGCAAAGTGCATGGTCCTCCTAACAGGTTCATCATTGCCATTCAGCAATGTTGTTGTGAGAACCTACCGTGTGATGGTCACTTCTCATAATGTCTCAGAGAATTAGTATTGTACCTGTGACACTGTACTGCCAAACCTATTGGGGTTGTTATGACTTATATTATTACTAGGACTTCTATAAAACTAATTTAATATACTGTTAAATCCATGTGATTAAGTTCCTTCTCCTAATGCCCCAATGCAAGTTAAAATAATAAGGAAGGTACAAATGCATTGTGATGTAATTAATGCTGGTAATGTTTATAAGGTCAAAACACTTTTGTGGCAATGTCACCGAAGAAAGCATGTCTCACTGAAGTTTGAAAATATATGGTGAAGACCATCTTTAGTTAGGGTGCTGACAGTATTGTTACCCTGTGGGGTATGCAGACTACCTCCTTAAGGCATAGTCATCCAAAAAATGGACGCTTTTCCAAGGGGGAATTCAGAGCTCTCAGTTAAGCTTTATCTTGAATTATCTTCCTGGTGTTTCCATTAAATATAAAGGGGACTGGCTTCTGAATGTGGACATTTAATTCGGCAAATAAAGTCAAAATGAGTGAATAGTCCTACCTCCTTCTCTTGCCCCCTGCGTTCAGTCTTGAGAAGAAAATATTTCTAATGTATTCTCAAGGAGTGATAATGTTAATTTACAGGATTGGCTGGGAGGCTGTTACTCAAACGTGCACCAGAGAGTTAACCATCAACAGGGACTATTCCTTTCCTCTGGCCAAGCATCTTCAGTGATGTGACCTTGGCAATATCTCTCAGCCACGTTCAGGGGGTGCACCCAGATGAACTTGACTTTAGGGTACTTGACAGCTGAGAGCATACTCATTTTTCTGTACAGATTATTTCCTTTCCATTCTTAGCCCTGTTGATGAGTAGAAAAAGAGCCATCTCCTGGTAAACAATATACCAAGACAAAGATGTGAAGCACCACAAAATCATTGTGTTGCTTGAACAGATCAAAACAGTCCTCAAAAACTTACTTAAGAGCTTATTTTAGACTCTTGTGGTCTCGAATTATGAAAAGGAGGTGGGGTTTAATCTATTTCATACTTTTTTGGTTTTACTGTTTTTGATTTGTTTTTCTGATTTGTTGGCAGTGATAGTGGCCTTCTTTCTATCACAACTGGGGTGGGGATAGAAGAGTGAGGTCAGGTTGTTTGGCCACATTGAGCATGGTTTCAGTTATTTTAGCAGAGAAGCAAACATTAATGACCATTAACACTTACATGTGCCGAGATGTTACATACACACACACAGACACAAAAGCTATTAATAAAAATATTTCTTAAAGTTACCAAATTGTTCATGTGGTAAAAACTTGACTATCCTCCAGTTTTCCATAACTAGGGTAGTCTGAGCTAATTGGGATAAAATGAAAACCATCCTCAAGCTTCTGTCAAAAATGTTGCAATTTAAAAAAAAGATCTGTTCAATATTTTTCCCTCCTTATTTTTCATCTTCTCTTGCCCCTGCCTCTCTGGTTACTAGCCAGAACTTAAATATATGTGCACATCCAGACTATCCAGTTATAATTGATGATAAAAAGCATTTTGGAGGTTTATTAAACTTTGAACTTCAGAACTTGCTGTACTCTTCCTAAATGTTAGAAATCAGACCTCTCTAGGTTGTTCTCCCTTCTGTCTTCACCCTGATTTTAGGTCTTTCAAGCTCTCCGAGCTGAGTCAGATGTAGAATACTAAACTTGTTTCTAAGCAAAAATGATGAACAAGTGAATAGTAGCAACATTCATCTAACTGAGGTCCTGATGCAACAGCAGTCTGGAAGGTGTAGATCTGCTGCAGATTACTGATCTGCTGCATGTGTGCCATGGATCTGCATTATTGGCATAAGCTTGAGCTGATCTCAGGCATCCGTGACAGTATGCACTGGATGGAGTTGATAAGCACATGGAGAGTAACCATTTCTCCCAACAGCTGGTATCTGGGGTCTTTGTCTTGCTAGAAGATCTATGGACAACTTGTGGAATACTTAAATCCTTCTTAGGCTTGAGCGTCAGCTGAGATGTAGTAACTGTCAGGGTGTGTGCTCTCAGTCCATGGATCATTCCACAAAGAATGTGATTTATCTTAAACTCCTTCCACCGTGGGTTAAGCTAGATGGCAATAATTCACATTATTTGAGTGAAAATAGCCTTCCTCAGCCACCATAACTAAGTCAATTTGCCGCTGAATTGGAGGAATGTGCTTCTGTGTCTGTGCCTGCAGTAACAGCAGCATCCTTTGGTCCTAATCTCATGATTCAAATGGAAACATTTAGTCCTGTTGAACCCTGAGGAGAACCATGATCTCTTCAGTGCCTGCCATAATCAGAGCTCTCATAATCTCTGAAGAGCTCATGAGTCCTCTCTGGTGCTTTGAGATGAGGCAGGTCTGCATGTGCACATAGATACAAAGACCAGAATGGCTTTTACTGTAAATTATTTAATCTCCTTCCTTCCCCAGCAGGTCAGTGCTCCATGACTCACACCAGCCCAAAGAGACACATCTATCTGGCTGAATGTTTGCAGATTACCCTGAATCCTATCCAGACTTTTGGGCAAATATACAACACACTAACAAGTTGTATCTGCACCAACGTTTCCCCACAACACAACTTCCTGTGCTCAACCAAGATAAACAGTGGAAGAGCATCCTGTTGTGCCACAGGGAGAAGAGGCTTCAGTTCTTACATTGGTTTTAAAATATTTAGATTTAGTAAATCTCTACAGAAAATAGGGCATGCATGGCTTACCCAAGCAGCCTTCACAATCCTGCACTTGCCAGCAGCCTGGGGCTCAGTCACTAGATGTCCCTGTGAGCTGCGCAGAGGGGCCACGGACCTGGGGGTCCCCAGTGAGCTAAAACAAAGCTGGGACTTGGGCAGGAGAGAAAGCCTTGGCTCAGTGAGTCTGCTTGCCAGGCACAGTTGTTTGTCCTTAATAAACCATTTAGGAAGGTCTGTGTTCCTTTGATTGCCTTGGTCCGTGCTATGTAATCCCACGAGCTCTACAATTCATTAGGTTATGGAACATGGTTTTATGTTTATGAAGCACTGGAAGAGCAGTGAGAAGCTCAGCTTCAGTGATATCCCTAAGAAGCTGGGTAACAAATATCACAGGAAGAAAATCAGGCATGTGTAAAGACCAAATCATGGTTCTTTGGGGAGGTTTGGAGCTCAATGAAGGTCACAACCTGGTGCACCCAGGAGTCCCCTCTATGGAAACAATGAGCTGAGAGCTCCGAACTCAGCTACATCCTCTCACACCACCTGTGAGAGGTGGCAAAGCAGTGAGAAGACAATGGATGGCACGAAAAGTCCCACAGCAAGACCTGGGTGTTAAGGTCTCCAGGTCAGTTGTAACATTACAATTTGGAGGCTGAGGACGTTATGTCAGATGAAAAACGTCAGTTTTCATTACGCACCTGGAGACATCTATACTGAAAACCATGAATTCATGCATGTCTGTCTTTCTGAGAGAGTGTGGGGAAAAAAACACTATTTGACTTCCTCTGGAAAAAGAAGAAAGAAACTACTCATGTTCAAGAAAAGTGTAGTGTAGAAAAATGCAAGTGAAAGCTCCTTTTAACCACAGTAGGAACATGCAGGGTGGGCACAGCTGTGACCCACTACAGTGACAACGTTGCATCTTGCTGGTGCCACAGTATGTGTGTGTGCATGTGTACACATGTTGAAATTATGCCCCTCAGCTCCTGTAAGCAAATGTTTGCATCTGTAGATGGACAGATAATGAGATATTTGGTTGCCAGTGCCTATCCCTGACTTTCCTGGGGTAATCAGGCATATTGCAAAACAAAAGTTTAAAACAAGTTTAAAAAAACCTTCGATAGGAAAACTCTTCCTTAATAAAGGAAGAAAAGATAGACAGTAGGACAAGGCACAAGAACAGAAAGTAGAGATTACCCAGACTGCTAGCAAAGGGATCATCCCACTTCCATCAGAGCAGTGTGTGGCCTTTGAAGAATGCAAAAAAAAAAAATAAACTCCCAAGATTACTGTGGAGTAATCAATGTCGTATTAATTATACTTGACACTTTAGAGCCAAATGAAGGGACTATCTAATTAAAAGCACAGCATCACCTTAATGAGAACAGCCCTCACTTGTCACACCACAGGAGGGTTTATAGCTTCCATCCCTGCCCTCTATTCTTTGAATCCAAGTTCAAATTCAAGAGAAAGTTTCTTATGGATTAAGTCCAGATGTGTCTGATATTTTAACACTTACTTTCAGCAGTTCCCTCTGCACAATAGATTTTGGCTGTTTCTGAGCATGCTCTTGTTTCCTCTGACATGATACTGGGCTATATTGTAAGCCTGAGTGGTGGTGTCACTTCCAAATCCTACTGACTTGGAGTATATTAAAAGATTTCATCCAGACCAACAATTCATATTAATTTTCCTCTCCGTCCAATTAAAATTTGAACTCTTTGTCTCTGTAACTGAACTTGACAGGATGCTGCTTTGGCTGAGGAAAATTAGTTTAGCTCCTTGAGTTTGCCCTGGATTCAGCACCAGAGTAATAATCCAACTACAATTT
This sequence comes from Neopelma chrysocephalum, assembly GCF_003984885.1. Taxonomy (NCBI): domain Eukaryota; kingdom Metazoa; phylum Chordata; class Aves; order Passeriformes; family Pipridae; genus Neopelma; species Neopelma chrysocephalum. The sequence continues at coordinate 1,316,327 of NW_020897804.1, read as the reverse complement.
GATAAGTTGTACATTAAAAATAAGCTAGTTGAAATGTGTTTCCAGTTATCTTTTCAAACACTCTGGGACATTACTGGTCTTTTCCATTACTAACACTATCATCTTGTGTTCGATCTCATCCTTCCATAGTGGGTTGTGATGAAATTTTCCCCACTGTTATAGCTGTTTTGTAACTCTGTTCTTCAATCTAATGTCAAAGCACAAAAGCTTTTTATCTTCTGATACCCTGGAACAAGCAAAAGTAGAAGCAATGTGGTTGAAATGGATCTGTCTGAAACTAAGAGCAGAAAACTGGGGAGCAGTTTCTGAGGTGTAGGAAATCCTTTACACAGGTCCTCAGCTCCTTATTCCAGGGAACAAGGAGCTCCTTTTTCCAGGGATATTTGTTATCACTGTTTTTCATTGAATACTTAAGATAACACGATGACAGTGGGAAATTTGATCCCTGTCTGAGGTTGGGGCAGGGAAGAACCTTCACAGCATGTAGTGGTAAACTGCAAACTGATATGCATAGATTAGGAATCTAGTTTCCTGGTTTTCTTTCATAGCCAGTGCCAAAGAACAGTTCAAAGAGAGGTGCAGCAGGAAGAGAGAAGTTGTGTCTCACACACTTGTCAGAACCTGGAGCTTACATGGCTTTGGGTAACATCAGTGGGGAGAAGTGGGATGCATCTTCTGGTAAATTTGGTCCATGGGAGCGCAGCTCACAGGACTGGAAGTGCTCCAGCAGAGTTCAGCTCCAGTTGACAAAGGAATCAACCTTCTGTAATCTTGGTCATAAATTTATCAAATCCCTGTAAATATTCTGTTATTTTTGTGTTTTTTGTTTTTTTTTTTCACTGGTTGCTCCTAGCAGGACCTCCATTTAGGGACTTTATTTTAACTTGTAGCCATATTAGTTCTTACATGAACTACCATTCACCACTTCCTGGTTTGCTGCCATGTTTCATTAAGTAGTTAAAGTGTCAACTCTTCCTCTACTAACTTGATGCTCTTTGCATTGAGTTACAGCTGAGATATACCTGAAAATGAAGGAAAATTTTAGGATCTGTGACTTACTGGGTAGTGTATTAGCTTTTCTCCTTGTATTGAAAACATTTTTGAAATCATCAGCTGTATTCATTGAACTACTGCAGCCTTGTTTTTAATATGGACACTGCTTTTGGCATTCTATGGAATTTTTCTGGCATACCAAGATTTACAGAACTCAGCATCAGTAAGTTCTGTAAGGGCATCTCCTTAATCAACTGCATGTAAAAACAGGATACTGTTGGGTTCATTGCTTTCCCTGTGAGCTTGGAAATGTCTGATTTTCCTCTGGTGGTCTGGATGAGCTCTGGTCTGGCAGCTCTGGTGTTTTAACTTCTTTAAATTTTTGACCTAAGAGTCAAGTCAACTGGTAGCACAATTGCAATTTCAATTCCTCATTTTGATGGAAGGAAGTGAGTCATTAATAGGCAGCTCTCAGAATGTTTCTAGAGTTTGACCCAAGTCAGCAGCAGACACTGTCCTCTCCTCAGTGGACTGTATCTCAAGAGATTCTAATATAATTAGTAAACATCCTGGAATTTAGCACTTAGGTCATTTTATCTCAATATTTATTGTTTTGGTTTGTTTTTACTGGCCTTTTAGAAGAAAACAAAGGCATAGGTAACCACATGATATAGCCCCAAGACCTCATTAAGAATGGAATTAGATGTCTGAAAAGGCCTACGGGAAGGACAGTTTGAATTTGGGGGAATGTGAAAAAAATGACAATAGGCACTGGAGTACCCTGATGTTGCTATAGAATCAGGGTGGTAAAGCCCAGCTCAGATGAGCTTCAGGCAGGATTCTGTCTTAGGCTCCTGGATCTTTTCTGGCATACTAACTCCCTCCTGAGACAGTGTCACAGCTGCCTAATTTCACACTTGGTGGCCAGAGGACATTTTGCATCCTCCAGAAATATGGGAACCACAATCCTTGCATTACTGTGAGGTCTAGGACAGTGATTTTTAAGTATGAGGGCTCATCTTATTGGTCAAGAACAACCTTGACAGGACAACCTACAACTATGGGAATCAAAACTCTGTTTTTGTAATTAATGTCCTATGACGCTCGCTGTATAGAGGCCAAACAACTCTGAGTTTTCTGTAAATATGGATTATTATGTATTTTAAACACATTGAAAGCAGAGCTTATCTGGATCCAAGTTACTGGAAAGGCCCATTTTTAGCTTGGGATGAAGAAATCTTGATACAGAGCTAGTTGATTAAATTTTCTCTGTATAAAAGACCTTCAGTGCTACAGAGCTCATTATAAAATTCTCCAACTAAAAGATTATATGTGGAAACTGAAGATCAATTTGCTGTTCAATTTGTGATGCAGACTTAGCTCTGCATCCATGACTGTGACTTGAATTGTTGAATATATGACAGTTAACTACATACAGTTGTGATCCATTTAATTTTATCAAAACCTGTTTCAAAGGAAGTATCATAACACCTTTAATGCTCAGCTTTGAAGTAGAAAGGCTCAACGAAAAATACATTCACATTCACAGTTGGTAACCAGCTTTTCTTCTGAAGCATGACAGCTCCTATTTTTGTGGTGTTAAAGGCAATTTTCCCACTAGATCTTTGTGATAGGCTAAAAGATGTGCAAAACTGACTGAAGAAAGATCTCTTTTAAGCCTCCAAAGTATCAACAAATAGACTTCATTTTTGGTTGGATTTGGAAGGAGAGAACACCAGAAAGTTTCAGTACTTCGAATGTTTTCTGCAGCTGGGGTGGATCTCAGTGATCTTCTCTGTTTATCCTTGTTGTTTCATGCAGTCACAACAATTACAGCTCCACCTGAACCACTACATGCACAGGTATCTTCAAGTGCTCAGATAACATGCTTGTTAATGCCATAGCAGTGCTGTCCATAGTGTAAAATCCCACCGCAAAAGCTGTGCCAAAAATCATATTTGGCAGTAATAATTATCAAAAAATGTCTGCACCCTGTGGTTTTATTTTACACAGTTTACTTTTCCCTTCATAATGGTCCCATGTCTAAGAATTCCTTAGATTCTTGGAATGTTACTGCTTTTGAACTAATAAATTAATTCTTCTTCTAATTGTTAAAAGAAGACATTGCCCAACTGAAGAGCAATTTCATTTGTGTTCACTAGAAGGCTGTAAAGGAGCATTCAGCGTGAGCAGTGACATGACCAAGGGAGCAGTAAAGTCACCAAGTTCCTCTCAAAGTTTTTCTTGCAAGTGAAGACACTATGTCTGAAAAGTGTTCAATACCTTGTTGTAGACGTGCTCAAAACACTGAGTGATAGGTAAAAAAAAATGAAATTTCTGTCAAGAGATAAACCCAGGGGACTATTAGGTCAGAATCAGTCAGCTGTGAACCCTGGAGCTCTGCTTAAAGAAAGATCTTAAATTTTGTGGCTGTTCTGGGGCTCTAACTGTGGTAGGACAGCAATCTAATCTCCATCTGAGAAAGAAGGTCTTCCCTTGGAGCAGATTTCCCAGGCAGTCTGAGCTGAGCTCCTGCTGGCATTGCCCAGTCCCACAAAGCCACTTCTCCTTGAGCTCAGCATGGCCCAACGCTTCTCTGTCATTAAGGGTATTTTCAATGGAATGAAATTGTTAGCGTTGATCCTACAGGCTCCCCACAACTCCAACATACTGTATTTATCGTATTTGGCTCATACCCTCAGATATGAGGATCTTCATAATAGTCTTTTTGAGAGCAGATTGGGAAGCTCTCTCCCCAGGACAGAGTCCTCTGGTTCCTATGGCAAAGGGCTCCTCAGTGTAGCATCTGCACAACTAAATTTGTGATTTACTAACCTATTGGCCTGCCTGACAATCCACAGATACTCTCTGTTGCTAGAGATTTTGTAGGATAGGGAATTCCCCCCCACATTGCAAATAACTCTCCGGGCAAAGACTCCTGGTGATGATGAGTGTCATATCATACCAGCATGAGCACTGGTGGTATAATTTTCTTTTAAAACAGATCAAAGCAGAGACAGATGGTCGGATATCTGGCTAATCTAAACGATTGGGAAGCCAGGGGCTCCAAGACATAGGGATGAGGACCTGTCCAGGAGTGGAGGGTAACCAGAGGTGATAGGAGCTCACCCCTGACAGACTTTTATTCCAAAAAGCAGTGACAGCTAGTTTCAAAGAAGACAATGTCTGGGGAACTCACTGCAACTCTAAAGTATTTTGAAGAAAGTAGTTTGATGAAAGTAGTACGATGAATTTTGGTAAAAATATGTCAAAAGAGAAAACCAAGCAAGGCATGGAAACAATTTCTTAGAAAAAAGGCAAAGTTCCTTACATGGGAAACACGTGGAAGACTGCAAAATATCATGGGGGGCTGGATTCCCCAGGCCTTTTTCCTGTCCCTCCCAGTAAAGTCAGTCTCCTGATTCCTCAAATGCTTTAATTTTTAAATTCAGAAAATATGTATGTACCAGCATATCCTTCTAATTAACCTAAATTTACATAATTCTGGATTACCAACTACTGAGGCATTCAGAAAAAACCACAGTGTTATTTTCTGGAATTCAGGGCCTGTTTCCCATTTGTAGTGTGGATGCTCCCTATCATCTGGCAGCATTAGAGCATTGACAAGGAGTGGACACGTAATTCACACCATCAGGCTGCAAAATGTCACCTGGGAGTAGGAAAAAAGCCTTCTCCTGAGTGGTTTTTATTTATTATCCATACTGCCCCAGTTTCTATAAGCCCAGGTCCTTCATGGGGTTGTGACTGTGATCAGTGCTGTGTAAAAAAAACACATTGGAAATGAAGGCTCAGAAGTTTATTCCTTTCTCTCTCCTGGTGTCTCTTACACCAGTGTGTGGGGATATATCACCTTTGGCTTTTGGCAGCCACTCTCTGAATTTTTTCATTTCCTTCACCACTTATCTAAAGCAGCTCATGGAGATAATTTTCCGTGTCAGCAGCTAATCTGGTCTGAGATCGTGTTACTAAACTTCCTACACAAATTTGCTCTTTATTCCACAGCCCTCTTTAATGATCTCAAACCCACTACCTGCTACCAATGCTTACACCTGAAAGATGCAATTAAATATTGCCCAACATTTTATACCAGAAGTCACAGATCTGATTCTTTGAATCTTGTTTTCTGTCCAGGGACATAATGAAGCTGTGGGCCCTCTTTACCTCCTGGTTACATAAAGGATTAAATCGTTATATTTAGCAGACAGAGGCTCCTCTCTGGTGCTGAGCACACCAGGCCTAATCTCCTTTAACATTTGTGTGTTGAAAGAACTTGAATAATTTCAGAACAACTGGCCTTGAGTTAAATTGGTCAAGCTGAAAACGGTGTCAAGCCCCTGTTGATTTATTATTCTCTATGTCAGTAGTCATCCCAGTTCTTGACTCAGCCAAACTAAATACTGCCTGATCTGCACAGCCAAAAAATGGTTACATATTGAAAGGATTTTTGCATTCAGATATGTTACCCAATTTAATTTATTGTCCCATTTTGTCTTTCTACTTGGTAGACACAAATGTATTGCTGTTCCCTCAAACCTAAACCTTGCAGATAAATTAACCTTAATCTCATCCTATTTCTTTCTGTGCTTCAATGCAGACATACCGTCAGACAGCAAATCCTTCCTGATCTACCAAGGCTTCTCCACTGAGTTCAGTGTTTCACATTCCTCTTTATCCACTGGGAATTTGAACTTTCACTTAAATTAATATTATTATGAAGAGCCCTTGCTTTCTCTAAAATGTTTGCATTAAAATGTCTTTTGAAAACACTTAACACAGTATTTATATTTGTCTGAAAATTAATACTAATTAATACTTCAATTTTAATAAATACTTTAAAAATAATACTGAAAATGAATACTTGTGGGTTTAGGAGATTTTTTTTTTAAAGTTGATGTCTGTCTGGAAAACATTTATTTTGCTCAATATTTTCATAAGAATATCTCCTGCTTCACAATTCACATGTAATGTCAAAATGAAACAAAACCTTTGTTATGAAAACTCCTGAACTCTGAAGTTTCAGCCAAAGTCCAGGTCACAGTTTTATAATTTGACCTCAACTCTGAAAATATAACTCTCACTTAGGGGGAATTTAACTGTTTGTTGTAGTTTGTAGGTGCCTTGAAATGGGCTGTCTATGGGGTTAAACTGGAGCTGGTTTTTTGCATTATTTTGCTACAATTAATGGTTTATCTCTACCATGCCAATGAATTTGTTTCCCAAAACAAAAGCATAATTTAGCTGTACTCTTATTTTCATGGGAAAGTTATTATACTATGTCCTAGTTCCACCACATCTGCCACCAGATTATATCCTTCTATACCAGAGCAATATCAGGATTCACAGCCTCAAAGATCACCATTCAAAAATGGAGTCATACTCCAAAAAATCTGACAACCTACGTTCTGTGCCTGTTTTTTCCACTCTGATTTTTCTTTTTTGACACAAGGAAACTGGAATCCTGAGCTGCTAATGGTGGTCACCTCTCTTTAGCAGGAAGAGAATCCATCAGCTCTTTATGGAGCTGGTCTGCAGTATCCCAAAAGCTCAGAGCTTCTGCTAACAGATAAAATACATTTTTACAGTGCTTACATACTCTACAGTGCTTTGTGACTTCTAGGGTGTTAGTAATAAGTGATATATATGTAGCACAAGGCTGGATCAGCAGTTATTTCCCTACACTCCAGATCTGGTCTTGCTCTGTCCTGAATTTGTTTGGCCATATGGACAGTTCTGGGATCTTTCAGCAAGCCTGCCTTTCCCTCATGGTTCTGCCACGAAACTTCTGCATAGACTTGTATACAGCATTGCCAGATAGTTTATGGTTTAGTGTTGTCACACAGAGATATTTTGCCATTGAAACATGGGAATTTCAGAACAAAAACCAGCTAAAAAGACATGCTAACTCCTGTCCTTTGCTTAAGGGTCCTGTGCCCTCATCATAAGGTTGCATTTTTTGAAGTTTGAAAGTTTTTGTGGGAAGTTTTGGGTTTGGGGAAGACAATGAAAGGTTAAAAAACCCCAAAAAACAACCTAAAATATTGCACTCACTCATGATTAATAAAAGTAAAGAAAGATCTACATTCACAAAAAATCTGTCTTTATCCCTCTCTCTGTATCATGCCCCACTTATTTGATAACTCCTCTTGAGTGTCTAACACAGACTCTGGTCTGCTCTGAGCCTCATTGCTGGGAACTAAGTTGTGCCTTGCCCCTTGAGATTAGAGCCAAGTATCTTTTCTCTCACTGGGAAGTTGGTCCTGGTTTCTCTATCTGAAGCCATTTATCCATCTTTTAATGTCTAAATATGCAAAGAGAGGCAGATTCCCCACCCACACATAGGTGGACAAGGTCACTATTACAGTGGCTGTCAGCCTTTCTCCAGCTGAATGATTACTTTATCTACTCATTTCATCATGGTGAATGATCCCTAAAGCCTGGAGCCCCACAGACCTGGGCTGGGAATCATGCTTAAATATGCAGTGAGCTGGAGCAAAGCTGACATACCCTCTGTCTCTACACACATCCATAAAGGAGTCTCTACCCTAAGACTCTGAGTTCTGCTTGCTCCTGAAAGAGTTGGAATGTGGTTACCTCATTGGTTTGGTCAGCAGATGTTTCTTGGCTTCCCACTGACAGACTTGAGCAGGTATGTCCCCTCCAGATGCCAGGAAGAATGCCATCTCAGGAAGTAATGTATGAAGGAGGCTTGGGGGAGTTCTTCCTGCCTGGACAGAAAACAAAACTGCTGCTGGTTCATCATGCTGTTGGCTGTAGGATGGAAAGTGCCTTTCTTTCTTCTCCAGTGAGAAATACCCTGGGGTCCAAGTCACTGCTCCTTCCAGACAGTCCTGCAGGTTGGACTCATGCACTGACAGTAGGACCAAGGAGCCATGCAACACTTCAGCTGGTTCTGGATGCTTAGTGACACACAGGCAAAGGGAACAATTAAGAGTCATCTATATAATTGTTTTATAATAACAAAGAAACCACAGTATAATAGCATCTGAGTATCTGTATCCATATCCTTATCCACATCTATCTACATCTATGTCTACGTCTTGCACTGTGTCATGAAACGAGTCAGCTGAGGATTGGTGACCTCATTGGCTCTACCCACAGTTTGTGTCCTCACCCATCACTGTGTGTGTGTGGCTTTTGTCACTTATTTTTGACTTCAGGGAACAGTCCATCTCTTGCAACCTTCAGATGTGGGGCAGGGAGTGACAGGGGTGATGATGCAGCCAGAACCGTGGCACACACACTGTAGAGCACTTTTTCCACCCTTGCATGGACATGCCTCAGGTTTAGAAAACATGAAAAACCCCTGTGCCCTCAGGAGCTTACAAGTGACACACGTAGAATTTGTGCTTCCTGTACGAACTTACTGGAAGAGCTGCATTAAACCATAGCACCTCTGACTGAAACAGCTTAGCACTTAGTGATTTAGATGAGTCCATGGTGTGGTGGTGCTGTCTGTATGCAAGGTAAAACCATTTGTTCTGTGGGATGTGCTGCAGAGACCAAAGGTTATTTTCTGTTTTGGAAGGCAATTTTTTTTGAACTGCAGGCAGCAAAACGGATTGGTTGTTGGAGTTTACAAAAGACTGTCATTGCTCTGCTATGTAATTTTAAAATAAACACATTTTAGTCATTAAGTACATACTCTTCAAGCCTCAGTAAGAAGAACATTAGAATTATTAGTTAAGCTTTTATTCATCTGGTATGAGTTACAACTGAGCTAAAGCATGTTGCAAATAAGAGGAGGTATTTTCCAAGGACAATTTATCTGTGATAACCTCTAACACAACAGGAGACCAAATTCTAAACCATACCCGTTCTCTTTACGCTTTTGGTTTTGCTCCTCTTGTTACTGTTATTTATTATATGACTTGAGAGAGGACCAGGGGATGGAATTGATCTCTTGAGGTTCCTTTGAGCCCCTCATTTCTATGATTAAATGAGCCTCTATATTATTATAGATGTCATCACACAAACGAATGTTTCATTAGGCACCAGTAAATTGCTACAATAGCAAACCAAAGTTGTGCTTGCACAGTATTTCACAAATTACAGACAGCAAGGAGTATCTTTTATCTGTGGGCATATTCATTCCCCCGCTATCCCCGTATCCCTGTGGTTTCTTGTTTCATTTGGTTTGTAGGATATGTGAACAGGTCCTGCTTCCCTGAAGGAATACCTTTTCCAAACATGGCTGTTAATTTATGAGTGGTTGGCTGGTAAGCTCCTCTGGTGTGCCCAGCTTTGAACCCACCTTTGTAGTCCACAGAGAATTGAGGGGGAGTCAAAAAGGAGGAGAAGAAATACATAGATAGGGCATGTGGTAGAATATATTTCATCTCTCTGAAGGTAATGACATTAATTTAATTAAAAATCTAAGCCTGGTCGCTACAATTTATAGGCCAACATGACTAATATTGTTATGCTTATGTAAGCAGAGAAATTGATTAAAACTTTGAAGCTTATTCGCTGGCATAATGAAAGCTTATTTTATGCTGATGAGAGATTAAGGAAACATTCTTGGTGAGCTTTTTCTACAGAAAGGGAAAGAAACATTCCCTGCCCCACTTTCACAACCAGGGAGCGTTTAATTAAAACCAGGAGAGAAATTGGGAAAATGAAAGAAGCGAGAAATACTTTTGTTAATACATTAGTCCTGTAGAAAGAGACTGGGAATAGCCAGAAGGAGTTTTACTCTGGCTCTGTTGGTGTGAGAGAGAAATGGGAACATCATTTGTTATGGGAACTGGAGTGATGGGATGTGAGGGAGGGACTGGTGGGGGGTGAACTCTCTGTGGCAATGTTACAATATACTGTAGACATTGAATTGCACAGGGTAACTCCACTCTTGCTTTCAGGAAAGGTTGATGAAGTCAGGTCCTTCTTCCTGGGACTCTCAGCATTCACTCTTTTCCTTTAGTTCCCATATCTGCTGTTACTTTTCTGAGTAGCATGCAGGTATTATTGGGAGCTACATAACTGTAGAAGACTTTTTAAATAGTCAACATGAAAACGTTTTTATAAGGAAAGAAATCCATCTAGTAGTGCAAAACAAACTTGTCCATATAGTTGTAGTTGTATACATGTGTATGTATGTATGTTTGTAACTACACATATGTATTTTGTTCTCTACATCTTCCTGAGGAGGGCAAGTGGAGAGGGAGGTGCTGAGCTCTTCTCCATGGGATCCATGGGAATGGTTCAAAGCTGCACCAGAGAAGGTTCAGGGTGCACATTAAGAAGCATTTCTTTACTGAGGTGCTAGTCAAACACTGGAACAGGCTTCCTAGAGGGGTGATTGATGCCCCAGGCCTGTCAGTGTTAGAGGCATTTGGACAGTGCCCTTAGTAAAATTATTTAAGTTTTAGTCAGCCCTGACTTGATCAGGCAGTGGGACAAGGTGGTTGTTGTAGGTACCTGTAGGTACCTGTTTCTGTAGGTACCTGGAAATATTCTGTTCTATTCTACATACACATACATGTAGGGTGTAGCTGTTGGCGTGGGTTCCTCTTTAGTCTGAATCCAGATTGACTCACTAAAGCAACTGAAGTCATTACAGAGTTATTTATCTGTCAAAAAACCTCTGTGAATGCTCTGACTCACGACAAGGGCAGGCCAAGGTCTTCCCAGTTGCTTGGGTCAAGAAAGAAGTAAAGGGCAAGGTCTTAACTGTGCCAAGCTGAATACATCTGGAACCTGAGCTTCCATGTGGGATGGGGGATTGCATGAGAGGGTTGATGTTACTTGTATCTAAGAAATGGAAGTAAATTCCAGAAGTAGAACAGCTGAAAGTGCAAAATTTTCCAGGTCTGGATATTTCTCAGGACTTTATTCTGTTATGTTTTTCCCCTTCAACATAATGATACATAAAACTTTGTAAAAAAGGAAAGAAAGAAAATTCACTTCACTTCTAACTACATTAGCAAGGTCAACATAAGGGCACTGTATATTCAGAGAGCAAAAATGGAACTCCCGGAGCTGTTTCTGTCACAAGTCGTCATTTGAGTCTTCCCAGTCTGAATGCCTTGCTTGAAACCCAGCAGCTAACTGTGCTAGTGCATGGGTGTCCCACACACCTCTGGAGGGAGAAAGGTCCATGCTGGCAGGTTCAGCCAAGATTGTTGAGGAAAGCTCCAACACAACTAAGTCGATTTTAGGGTCTGTAAGTCTGAAGGGTAAATGAAAAAAAAAAGTATTCAGCATTTATAAAAGATTTAAGCTATTTCCCAAACTTATTATTTTGGGGAAGAAGTATGTGAGGCTGATGCTAGTAAGCTCTGATTTTAAGGGGTTGTGGTGCGTATTTCCATGCTGGGTGAGAGATCTGAGGGATTCTCCTTTGGGTGATGCTGTGCCCTGATCACTTCCCCCTCTACTGGCCAGCCGTGCTGCTTGCCAGCTGTGCTCTCTCCAACATCTGACTAATAGAAGCTGCTGCTCTTCCTCAGAACTAGATATCCTTCACATTCAGTTGCCCTTTCTGGGCTGTTCTTCACCCTCAAGCTGTCCTGACAGTGTTAATTGTCTGGGATGACAGGTGAGATGAGCCTTTTTATGAGTTTTTAGCACAGTATGATCACACTGTAACACTAATCATCAGGTCCAAGTTCTCACATGCATGTCTTCCTTCAAAATATGAGAACAATCTTCCCAGCTACCAAAAGAATCACAAAACATTAAATGTGATAATATTTGGGCCATGGATGAGAGTTTGTATGTCCAGGCAGAACTGCTTTTTCCCTTGCCTGGGCTTTCTGCTGATTGACCTTCAGAAACAGCTACTCCAAAACAGATCTCATTTTCTTCATCTCTGTGCATTCTTGGGATGGCATTTCCCAGGCACCACCTCAAGGCTGCATCCACAACAGTAAGTAGAATGAACAAAGGCCTGTTTCCCTGGCCTTCAGGCAAATAGCATGGCACAGCTCATGTCTTAACAGGTGCTGGTTCCCTTCCCAAAACAGTGCAGCTTTTGTCCATGTGCTGGTTGGACACATACAGCCCCCCAAACTGGACTTGAGTGCTTTCTGGGAAAGCAGAGGGCTTTGAGCACCAGGAGAGCTGTCAGCAAATTAAGGGTGTGTATGATCTGGGGATAGTGCACAGATACAAGCACAAACTCTGTCCCTATGGATGCGGGTACTGAAATACCAGCCTATAGATATTCACAGTGAGTCTCACATATCACCCATGGAAGTGGCTCCTCATGTGAGGAGCTCAGCAGGACTTTAGAAATAACCAAGGGGATGATGGGATGACTCTCCTGAAGACTGTGGTGTCTTCTAATAGAAATCAGAATTTTCTCAAAGTAGAGAGAGCTGTTTCAATAGGGAATCAATGGGTCAGTCAAGGCAGCAGTGGGAAGGAGGTGCATCCCCTTCAGCACAGACATGAGGGCAGCAGTGCTAAAGGAAAGGAGAATTGAACATCTTGGTGTGTCTCGAAATCTGTAAGAAAGGATTATGTGCTCCACCTAAGCAAATAGCCTGAAGCACAATTAGAAGCTCCCCGTTGTTACCCAAAAATTGTTGTTAGTTATACGATATATAATATAATTATAATTATAAATTATTAAATACATATCTAAAGGAAACCAGTCAAAACTTTTGTCTTTGGGTAGAAGGTCCCTGCACTTCATCATCCTGTTATGTAACTTTTTCCACATCTGTTTCAGGGTCTCTCCATTGTTGTTATTTCTATCGCAGTAAAGACCAGAGCTGCCGCCTTCCTCTCAGTATCACCAGTTTTAGAAGAGTATCTCTGAGCAGAAAAGCTGTGGTTATGGAAATAGGTGCAGTCTTTCTGGATAGCTGGGAAGGAGCTCTTTGCATCTTATGGCAGGAGCCATAGTTCAGATTTGACACACCTTGTGATTGACAAGTGCTACACTAATTATTTCCTTTAACTCTGCATTAAGTATTGGCCCTCTACTCCTGAGAAATTAAGACAATTAAACACTGCAACCATTAGGCAAGAAATTTGCAGTGACAACTGAATGACCGTGGCTTTCCTGTCCACCCAAAGAACAAAGTCTCCCGGCACAGCAGGTGATTGGCAAATACTAATGAAGCAGCCAATACACAGAGGAGTCCTTCCCTTGCACACTCCATCAAACTGGCTGAAACACCTTTCATCAAAATATTCCTACTTGACCACACGGCAGTGCCAGGCTGGTATGTTGTGGAGGGAACACTAGAGAGTGTTGTGAGCATACACATTTTTCTTCAGGGAACTCTGTTTCAAATAGTGTGTCCAGGTTTTCTGGATTGAGGCATTTTAAGCAAAAATTTGTTTTGGGTTTACCCTTGCCACAAAATATTGTTTTTTCTATCAGAACTTTGAAAACAATTTTTTTTGTATTTAAGAGTTTTATTTTTTGTGTGTGTGTTTCTTTATGCTCCTGAGCTGATATTTTGGTTTGGAATTATTATTATTATTTCTTTTTTAGCGCTTTGATTACTATTTCCATTCCATACAGAATCCAATCTAGATATGTTGACATCTCTAGCAGAATGAAAATATGTTTTCCCAAACAACTATGAATGCTTTTATTACAGATGGGTCTCAATCAGTTCTTGAGCTGTGACCTTGAAAACTGTCCAGTATAAACCTGAACTCTCTGCCTGACTTCCAAATTTGTGATGCACAATGTTGAAATCTTGGATCTTCCACCCCAAAATACTGTGAGTATTCTTCATTGAAGAATGGAATAATTTTTTGCTGAATCATAGACATGGAGTAAAAAGACAATCACTACAAGAAATTTTATGATCTGCATGCATTTGTAAGACAAAGATAGTAGATGTGTAGAGATGAAAAAGCTTGGTCAAAATGTTTTATAGTAAAATAAGCTTGCCAGAAAGCTGAGTGTCAGGGGTTTCTGTAGCATCTGTGACAAAAGGAAGTTTTACAGAGATTTTGGAACTTTTTACATAATTCATTACACAGACCTTTCTAGATGTCAGTCATTGTTTAAGCCAGATCTTCAGGAAAGCAGAAGTACATCCTCAGAAACATTGTAGCCCTATGTAAAACTTAATTTAATTCTCAGTTTAATGCCAAGAAGGGGTCAAACAATGGAGCATTTTCTGCTCCTTGCTTTCTTGTTATTTATGAAAAAGCAACTGGTGAGATGAGCAATGCCAAGCAACTCCTGCCTGTTGTACCTCTCAGAGCTGTTCTCCAGGGAGGAGAGGTTATACCAGGTGCAGTCAAATATCAGCACTGCTCTTCAGCTCAGATGAATACCGTGTGCCAGGGTTGGTCACAGGGCACTCCACATGCCTGTGAAAGCACAGCTCCTACTGGAAGGCATCTTTATCGCCACCACAAACTCTGCAAGCAAAGGTGGACAATAGGAAACCTCCCCACCATCTAACTTTTGCTCCCAACATTTGTTCTGGTGTCAGCGAGGACTTTGAGGTTAGCTGCCTGTTTATTTGTTTCAGTCCTGGGATGCTGTGTGATCTGTTTTAAGCCTGGAGATGGAAAATGCAGCTTTGTCGTCAACAGTTTGTGTGAGTGGCAGTGACTGATGCCTTTTGGAAGAGCACCCCAGGGGCCAGGAGAGGAGTGTAGCCGAGTGTTTGTCCGGGTATTACTTAGCAGCATTTGTACTGAGCTGGTTTCCATTATTCCATATGTCAGGAAGAACATTTGCACTTCCAGGCCACTAGATTATGATGGTACTGTAATTACAGCTGCATCTGAATTAACATTCCCACATGAATAAAACATTAGTATGATTATTCTTAGCTTTTTAACCAGTGGTCTGTGGTCTCATCTCATTATAGCTACTTTCTTAACCAAACCAAACCATGCATTCTAACAAATGCAGAAGAGAAATAAGCACAGAAGATCGCTTCACCTTTTTCCCATTTAAGACTTGGAGTTGGTTAAATAATAATAAAGTATCTCTGAAAACCATGTTGGCAGAATTGTGTACAAAATAGGAGATCTGTTAGTTTTAAGCCTTCACTTCATGCCTTTGATAGGTCAGTAAAGGTTTGATATGCTTACAGCTGAGGACCACAAATTGCAAAAGATGGATGTTTTTTCCATACGGGAAAGCAATTTGCACATTCAAACCTTAGTGTTTTGCATTTACACAAAACCTTTGGGCCATAGGTGGAAGGTCTTTGTAGGAGCTTGGGGTTCCAAAGGGTACAAAGCCAAGTCAAGGCCCTGTTTGTGATGTGCTTGAGGTGTAGGGATTGCCTTTCGTTGCTGCCTTGCATTCCTCATCCCGTGTGCTGGACCAGCAACAGCCCACAAAGCCTCAGGCTTCAAAAACCTTTTCAGGTTTGTCTATACTGGAGCCAAAGGTGTGACAACAGCTCAGAGACGCGTTCCTGAGGTGGCTGGACATGGTGTGGCCCAAACACTGCTCAGAGAGCTGATTTTGTGAAGTCTGTTCTTGCTGTAATCTTGGCTTTCTCAGCAGCATCAATAGAGGGAAGAAGGGTATTTGTTGGTTTGTGGGTTAGTGACTCACATGAGTTGAACTGTCCATTGCTGTGATTTCAGTCTTGGTAAAAATAGAGACACAAAACAAAGATGACTATTCCTGGCTCCACAGGAAACCCTGCAATGTCATCACCATCCCCTCCTCTGATTATTTTTTAAATGTTTAGCTTGTCTGTTTTTACTGGTCCTCTCTAAATCCCTTTACATCAATAATAAATAACATTTGAACGCCTTTGTCTGTTTCAACCAAATCTGACAGGGTTGTAAAGGTCTTGAAGATACAAAGTTCTTAGAAGTTTCCTTAGAAACGATGTTTCTGTAAAGAAGAAAAAGGGAAGAAACCTCATCATCTTCCCATCAGAGGAGAAGTTGGGAGCATGAACACAAATCCTATGTCACACCAGGGAATCCTCACCTAAGAGAGAATGAAAGGCTGGAATTACTCCAGAAAGGCATTAGTCAGAGCTTACATTTTTTTAATTACACTGGTCACATGGTGACTAGAAACCATATGATGACAGAAAACCATGTTCTGCTGCCCGTGAAACTACTCTGGCAATGTGGTAAAGTCAGGTAAGCTTTAGACTTCAGCTCAGCACCTTTATGCAGTGAATTGTGGAGGGACTTTGCAACTGTCAGGATCTTCCATCATGTGTTTCTGTAAGGACTGAACACTGTTGATAGTGCAGACTGTGAAATCCATTCATAATTACATGTTACAAGTTAGTACCACAGTGGCTGTGAGGAGCCTGAACCCAAGTTGGACTCATAATAAAAATAATAGTAGGTAGTTACACATCCTCATTTCAGCTATTGCAGGGATAGTCTTCCAGAGAATGTGTGGTTGTGGCCACACTTTGCTCACTGGTTTTGCTTCTTCTTAAAAGCTGAGTGTGCTGAGCTGATTTGGCAATCGTGAGCAAAGTGAAACTGTAGCTTCTTTTTCTAGCAGTCTCAAGCTAGACCCACATCTCAAGCTGGATGACATGAAGGGCAAGCCCCAGCACCTCATGAAATTCTACAAAGAAGGGAGGGGACCAGTGAGTCTGTTTCCATCATTAGCAATTTGACTCCAGTTTAACAAAGGCATCTTCCCATGTATGTGATGCAGATAAGGCATCTAACACACCTTTGGGCACCTGAGCCTTAGCCTTAAACTTCTACTTTGAGCAAGGATTTCCAGTACCTTTTCAGGACAAAGGATAACTAAAAAGTAAATGGAAATAGTGTCTCTGCAAACACAACATAAGGTGGTTTGCATTTTAGTAGTTTCACAGCCTGCACTCAACCTCAGCCTCCCACTTTAATGTGGGTTGTCAAATGCTTTGACTTCACTGTTCCTGTAACCCTGGTTAGCACAGTGTAACTTGAGAGTGCACCTTTTCTGCTGTGGAGATACAGCCTAACTTGATGAGGATGAATGGAAATAAAAGATGACAGCAAGTAGTTTCTGATTTGGGCTTGAAGGAAGGAAATGTCTCAGTCCTTTTTGGCATTGCTGGCTCAGGAGTCACCCAGAAAAGAAAATGCAATATTGCTTTTAGTGATTCATTCATATTCTTTCCATTTTAAAGTTCTCCCAAATCTAAGTGTTTATTCCAAATGCACAACAAGAGAATATTCTGTCTGTGATTTACATGGGATTGAGACATCTGCACTCTGGGAAACCTGAATTGGTACCAGCTTTGCTTTGACAAAGCAAGATATTTATCTTGCAAGTCCCCACCTCCCTGTCTACCCTTCTGTCCATGCCAAGGCACCAAGATTTACAAAAGTAAAATTGCTCATCTACTGCAAATGCTTCCTTGGGTTCACAAATCTTATGTATGAAACAGACAGAAAAGGCTTTGCATGGTGAAAGGTGACATTTTAAGTATATTCCCCTTTCCACATCTCAGCATAGAAAGCAGAGAACACATGGTGTACAGCCACACACATATGCAACAGGAATGGTGTTCACCTTCCTCTCAAACACCAGGAACAAGCCACGAGGAACAAAGGATTGAGTTGTGGAGCCTCCTGCCGCAGAAATTTGCAAATGTCAAAAGTATTAAGTGAAGTGAAAAGCAATTTGGTACATTAATGGAAGTTAAACTTGTCAAGATCACTAAACACATTGCTGTGGGTGCAGTCTCTGGGACTAGAAGCACCTACCTGCAAGTTGAAATTCCCTAGGAAGGTGCTGAGGGAATGAATTTGTGCTGTACTTATGCGTCTTTTAAGTGTTCCCTAAGCAGATGCCCCTGGATCCTACCAGCAAGTGAATGGTCTGGGATTGTGTGGCTGTTCTCTCTCTGCACTCATGCCCAGCAGGTAGAGCTGTGGTCTGAAATAAGCAAGTGAACCCAAGATTGATTTTTTTTAAGCCACATCTAAATACTTCATAATTTAAGTCACCCATTCTATAATTCTTATCTTTTTGGCAATTTCCACCTCTGCAGTCTGTTGACGGAGGCTTGCATTCTTCAGCAGGTTCACTGTTTATTTCTGACTTTTCTGATGCCCCTAGATGTTCTGTCCAGCTTCAGACTAAGGTCAGTATTGCTCAGTTCTGACTGGGAAACTGGACCAAGAATGAAATTATACCTGTATCTCCCTCCCACCCTGAAACCAGGATCTGGACCCAGGTTTCATGAGTGGCCTTTATCCTTGTCAGGAGTTTAAGTCTCAAGATCAACTGTGCTGCTGTCTCTCATCAACCTCTGAAATGTGATTCTGAACCTTTAGCTTAGGTAATTTTTAAGCTAAGCCACAGAAAAGGCAAATAGATACAAATAAAGCTGTCTTGACTCACCTTTTGCTCCTTTCCTGGTACTGTGGCTTTAGGGCTTTCTCCACTTGGGTATGTGCCCAGCCAGCAAGTATATGAAGAGACAAGTTTGAGAGCAGATGGGCCAGTCTGAGCACAGATCTCATCAGTCCATGGCCAACTCAATGATTTGTTGCGGAAATATTCTCTCTTACAATTAAACCTCTTTCTTCCTCCTGGTTTCCCATTCCATTGAGGGAAAAGTCTAACTCTTGTAGAGGCTGAAAATGCAAGTTATAGAGGTTCTGTTGGGAGTATGATAGCTGGTAGCTGTTTCTGGGTTTGGTTGCATTTTGTTGTTGTTGTTGCTGTTGTTTATTAATAAACCCAACCACATTGACTGCAACAGCAGAAAAAACCTCTCATGTTACAAAAAACAGGATTAACCTCCTGAGACACTGGCAGAAGAAACTGCCTTTGCCCTCCCTTAAATTATATGTTGTGCTCCCCTGCTGCTACAATAAAATAAAATGAAAAAGAATTTTCTCAATTTTTCTTTCACCAGTGTGTTAAGTTATTGCCAGGTCAGCCCCGGTGGTGGGGTAGCAGATGACTAATAGCTGTGGGTTTTAATTAAATGTTATCAGAAGAGGATGATAGATTAGCACCACTACCCCCTGCATTTCCCAGAACATTTCAAAATTACTTTTTGAAAAATGGACTTAAAAAGAAGAAAGAGGGAAGGTGGGGGGGAAGCATGAAACAATGATGGGAATTCCTTGTCCTTCTTGCTGGACAAGAACAAAAGCTTTCTGTCTGTCAGAGAAGGAAAAGCTTATTTATTCGTTACAGCTCAGAGCTGACTTGTACCTGGTTGGGATTTCTGCAGCAGAGTTAGATCTCGCCTTCATAGATCTTTGTTACTGAAGCATTTCTACTGCCACAGGAGAGCTTTTCTTCTGTAAACTATTTCCCTGCAGCAAACACTGGTGTAAACTACTTCTGCTGGTGCAAATGGCTGTGGGGTCCCCTGACAGAGAAGAGGGAAGGCTCTGGCCCAGAGGTTTCATCCTGCCCTGCTTTGGGAGAGGACAGACATGTTGACTCAGGATGTCCAACAAAGGGTAGTGGAGTTGCAAGTTGCTTTCTGCTGCAGGTGAACACTGAGTGTTTCAAAGGCATGGTAGATTCATCCCAATAACCCTCGTGTCTGCAATGCTGAATCCATACCTGGACCAATTGTCCAGACTATGAGCAATGGGGAGAAAGAGTTCATTAAGAAGAGCAATAAACAGAACACACCAGCTCCTCTTCCTGACATTATTATGTAAATTTTTGTATCACTAGAAATAAGCACTTTGCCTGTGCCTGAGATGTTATCTGCATTTCTCAACTTACAGTCTAAAAAAAAAAAAAAGAAAAAGACTCTGTAGACATTCTATCTAAACAGGAGATGTAGGCATTTGGGATGTTTACAGCTCTAACACCTGAAAATGATAAAACATGGAATACTGAGCGAACCACACATTTCTACAGCCTAGAGGCTTATTGAGAGTGGGTGAGGGAACATCTGAGCCCATGGAAAGGGAAAAAATACCTTTTTTATCCAGAAGTAGTTTATAATTGAAGGGTACAATTCTACCCCTAAGTGAGATAGGAGTTCAGAGTCTGAAGATGTTTTTTAGGCAGGCACTGAAATCAAAGTATCTCAGTGCAGCTGATCCCTATTTTCTGTGGAGAGACCTCTGGTCCTTTCTCCTATGTTCACCTTTTTGTTATGACTATTAGTTAGAGCACTCAGGCAGTGAAGACAGAAGAACACAATCTCTAGATGCCCCTTCCCCTCAAATAAACAGCTTAAGAATATTTTCATCAGAAAATAAAGACTGTTAAAGTAACTAAAGCCTTTCAGAGGGTTGGTTTTGGATTGTTCTCCTCAAAGTAGGAGCTTAAACTCTTCCTTAGCTTCATTTTAGGTCTCTGAGCACAATTCTGGATGCTGCCCAGAATGAACAAGTGGTGGGGAATAAGGACGCAATCTACAAATAAAATGAGTGCACCATTAACTTTTTATCATCATTGTTATTTTTATTAGTCAAGGTTTTGGCCCCCAGAAGCCTGGGTATTTGTAATGAAAAAGACGCAAATAGCTTGTAAGCCAAGCTATAAATATGAGAGACTGGAAAATTGAGCCAGTGCCCAGATAGATGATTATTTTTTAAAAGAAATTTATTTATATTTCTCCCTTTCAACCAAAAAGGTGTGTCAGTGCTTAGAGACAGAAAACCCGTCCTTATCTTTTTTTTCTGCTGCACATATATTTTTTCTGAGTTTCCTCCGTCTTTGGATAAGGCATGTACATCCCATATAAGAGAGATACTATTTCAAAGCAATAACAGTGGCTATTACTTCAAAGCAATAGCAATGGCTATTAATGTTAAAATGCTGACTTCCCAGATGCCTTGTTGCAACAAAGCGTGAGCTGCAGCACAGAGGCAAATAAAATCCTGCCTACATATAATGGTGGGTGAAAATATGATAGAGGTTTCTTTCTTTGCCAGATATATAATCTCTGTCCAAGGAAACTCAAGTGAGGTGCAGTTCTCCTGCGGATGCTGATTAATTCCTAGGTCCATTTAGAGTGTGCTATTGCATGAAAACAGAAGAAACTGTGGGAGTTGGTATTTCCTTCAGTTTTTTTTCTGCTGGCCCTGCACTGAACACATATTGAGTGCATCAAAATGCCACTTCAGGAGTGAAATAAAAGGAAAAAGCTGCTACATTGCTGGAAGAGAGCCTGCGTCAGAGTTTACCTACTTTGCATTAAGGATGGTGACACAAACAGAGGGGCCTTGTACTCCTGTCAGGGTGCCCTATGGCCAGTGACAGAAACATAGGCAGTTCTAAATTAAAAGAACATTTCTGTATTAATTTATCACTCTGGTGTACACAGGGCTAACTATTTTCCAGAAGCCGGCTACTGAGCCTCATATAGCTGATGGAGCTTAAACCGTTATGAAAGAAATACAGTTGCTTTCCTGATGTGATGTATTTGGCCTCATGAAAGGGCATTTTGTTTAGGTAGTGCACAGAAATCTTAGAAAGTGCCTACGGACACAGATATGATCCCTGGGGGGAAGGCAGCAAACCTGAACGGAGAAAGCATCATAAATCATGGGGCTTAAGGTGCAGCTCATAAATCCAGTGTTTGTAGGGAGCTCTGATAAGGCAGGATGATGTCTGAGCACTTTTACTTCACATAACATAGTATGTGGCATTTGCATGCATGCAGCAGTGAAATGAGCTGAGATTTGCATCTCATTTTTCACTCCTCCATGCTATGGGTGGGTCAGATTCCCAGCATGACTACAGGGGTGTAAATAAGAGAAAAGCCCTTGGTTTCACAAGAGTGACGCCAAATGAAAACTCCCATATTTGGGATGGGGATTAGACTCTGTTCCTATTCTGAATTATGCTCATTTGACACGAGATAATAATATCAACCCATGAATTTGTAAGTCAAACATCTGTGCTTGTTACCCACAGTAATTTGTATGTATACATATGAATACTTACTTTATATTTGCATATCAATTATTCACATATTTTGAAGGCAAAATGTGAGATACACCAGTAAGATTTCATGTGCCTTAGTCTGTCTGAGCTGTTACTAAACGATGGCCAGATGCTGCTTAGATAACAAGTCTGATAGCCAAGTAAACCTGGGTTTTCCCAAGCAGTTTGTGCATAATTCCTTGGGATTTAGGTGCTCTTCCAAATGGTAACATTTGCAACACTTTCGGGTTTTGGGTCTTTCAGATGAAGTGAACATTCTATCCCAATTTTTGAAATAAACCTTCCTAGATATCTTCTTTCCCTTAAAATTTTAACCCCTGGAGAAAGGAAATGAGGGCAGAGACCATTATTATTCTATTTTGTGCAATTTAAGGAAAAATGTAATGAGAAATCTATCTGTTCTATCTGTTCAATTTAAGGTGCATCCACTTGAAGTGCATCCACTTTCAGGATGCACTGAAGGGAAAGGAAGTTGCTATATGCTCTCCCTAAGTGGCAAAACCCCAGTTTTTTCTTGACTCCCAGCATTCCTGAGAGCTCTTTGGTGTCTATCATCCCCGTAGATACTATAGAATCACAGCATGGTTTGGGTTGGAAGGGACCTTAAAGACCATCCAAGTTCCAGTCCTCCTGCCATAGGCAGGGATGTCACCCACTAGATCAGGTTGCTCAGAGCCCCATCCAACCTGGCCTTGAACGCTTTCAGGAATGAGACATCCACAAATTAAGAGAAAGTCCGTGTACATCTCAGACTTATTCTTACCTTGCATCAATGTATGTCAATAGATTTTGTCCCCAGGGATGGACCTGGTAAAAATATTCTAGATGGCATGATGCAGGCTAGACAAGTAATCAAATATCCTACCTTCTTCATTATTTCTTCCTGCTCAGACATTGGCAGAATTATTAAATAATCCCTCTAAATTAAATTTCTCTTTCATTTTGTGAACACAATATGGATATCTATGCTTTCAGAACACTGAAAGAGTGGCTACAAAGCTGATTCATTTTCCTTATCCATTTTAACTTGATAACCATGAAAAGCAGTAGATGCTTTCTCTTTTTCCAGTACAATTAGCAGTAGCATATGTTTGCTGCACAATAATTTATTCTAACAGAGGAAGACGATGTTTCCCTAATGATGCATGCTTCTGAGAAAAGATGAAGCGTCTCTCCCTTAACAAGCACAGACTTTTGGATGAGAAATCATTGCTTTCTTTAATCTGTCTCAGATGGATCCAACAAAGTTACTATAAAGGTTTCAACTCTCTGTGTTCTCAATAAGCATAGCAATGACCTCTTCTCCTTGTAGCATCCAACATTTCACTTGTACTTTTTTAGTTATCTCCTGCAGCAAGCTGTTGTGTAAAGTTTTTTGATTTGGGTCTTAATCTACAGGGTTAACTGCCTTTAAACAGAATTCACTCCAAAATGTGGCTCGTGCTTCCACACTGTACTCCATAAATAAGTGGAAGCTTCTTTCCTAATTTTCAAAGTTTGTTAGTTTTGGTTGTTTGTTGTTTTTTGTTTTTTTTTTTTTTTAAGAAGAAAAAAATCTCTGATGCCCTGGGGCTCTCACTTAGCCCTGGTGGCTGAAAGGTCATGATGAAGTCATTGGAGTACCAATATACTGAAAAACCCTGTTATAGTCCTCATCAAAAAAGGAGAAATATTTGTTAGCATGTTGTCTGAGTGGTAAAATTCTGATCAAATTCCTGGAGCTTTGCAGCCAACAATCTGTGCTAGTAGAAAGCCACTACTTCATAAACACTCAGTGCCAGTTTGCAGCGAGTGGCAACATGTGGGATGCCAGCTGTCCTCTGGTGAGCTGAGCTTCATGAAATCAGAGACATTACAAATGAAAAAAAAAAACCCAACAAACTGAAAAGAGCCAAAAATTGAGGCCATTCTGCACCCCTAATGTAGGGAGAGGCCTCTTCTCTTTGAGAGGATTGACATCTCTGTGTCACGATTTTCATTCTGAGAAATAGAGGCACCAGAGGAAGGACAGAAAGGGCCAGAAGGAGGACCTGGGAAACTACAGGCCCATCAGCCTGACCTCAGTGCCTGGCAAGGTTATGGAGCAGATCATCCTGAATGCAATCACACAGTACCTACAGGATGGACGAGGGATCAGACCCAGCCAGCACGGGTTTAGGAAGGGCAGGTCCTGTCTGACCAACCTGATCTCCTTTTATGACCAGGTGACCTGCCTGGTGGATGAGGGGAAGGCTGTGGATGTGTCTACCTGGACTTCAGTAAAGCCTTTGACACCGTCTCCCACAGCACACTCCTGAAAAAGCTGCAGCCCATGGCTTGGACAGGAGCACTCTGTGCTGGGTTAGGAACTGGTTGGAGGGCCGGGCCCAGAGAGTGGTGTTGAATGGAGCTGCATCCAGTTGGCGGCCAGTCACTAGTGGC